>NC_090921.1:995509356-995821913 GCF_040938575.1 Ambystoma mexicanum
ATCTCGGAGTCAGATGAAATGGAAACACCAAAGGGCAAAAGAAAAGCCGAACCCCACCAAATTTCAGGGACGGGGGGAACCACCAAAAAAGGCCCCAGTTCTGGGGCCCTCAAGTCCATCATTCTACACCCTAGAAGAAAACAAACAGCGCTTGCTTACCAAGTCTGCCACATCAAAACTGCTAAGAATGATTTCACCACATGACAGAAATAAAGATGACGTCATTGGGCTAAGAGGCTCACGCTGTGCTCAGAGAGACCACTTCCAAAGGGAAAATAATGGGAATACTAAGAAAGAATATTCCTGTACCAGAAACCCAGCTCGGAGCTGGAGATCCTAAGTTCATACAACGCAGAGCTCAAAAGTTCAGTGAAAACCGAGAAGCCACTCGCATCATCTCAGTCCCAGAGTTGAAAACATCAATTCTAACACAGAGAACGACAGAGGCAGACCTAAACTCAGGTCAAGGATGACAAGATCTGAAAGATCTTCAAAAACACACTCCTTCTTATTGGAGCGTATTTGGTACGACGGAAATTCCATCATCCTAAATAGAAGGAACACAATGGCTCTCTTATATCATGTGCCCTCATTGAAATCGCTTTCCATAGATGAGATAACCATAGTGAATTCACCAATGCTGACGCAATGGACAGTGTCTATCTTTATCTAGAATCGTTAGCCCTAAAGAAACTGCTAAGTGAGGCTAGAAGTAAATTAAGATCACTGGGCTATGACCTAACAGAATACAAAGACCGCAGAACAGTAAGACACGAGAAGAGCTTGTACCTTAACTCAAGACACAGTCCGTCCCATCACAGATGCATTGAACGCTCCACCAGGAGCGATCGGGCTCATTCAAGATCCAGAACGAAGGAACAAGGGGGTAGAAACCAGCAAAAGGACAGACAAAGAGCACACAGAAATGTGACCTCGAAAACAAGAAATGATGTCCCCAAGCTCGTCACAGGAAAAGGCAAACTACGTAGTAGATCCAGAGATAGACCGCTAAGAAATAAACCACTCAGTAGAAATGAGCCTACCTGCCCACAAAATAGGAGAAAACAAGATCTCCCCACCCCTGCCCAAAGAGCCAGATTAAGAGAAAACTCATTGGAGAATGAACGGGTGCCGGCTGGCCCACAGAAAAACTGGAAGATTACAATCGACCAAGAAAAAACAAAAAACAGACACACTGAGTCAATGAAGGCCCTCAAATTTAGTCGTAGAGAGGAAGAAGTGAGAAGCTGGTCCTGGCTTCTATCAGCCCTGGCTGAAAAACAAATATCCTAGCAACAAACAACTCTATTGCACCTTAAAAACAAGGTTACAAACTTGGACAACACAAGAGTTACCAAACATCTGACTCTAGGATCATGGAACACAAGAGGCTTCTCGCAGCCGGTGAACAACTCGGACGTCAACATCGGTACATTCAATCTTCTCTGTTTGCAGGAAACTTGGATTACTAAAAAACCAATGATTGATGGCTGCGACATAGCCTTTTCTCCAGCACTACAAGGACCAGCTGGCAGACCACAGTCTGGGCTACTCGCAGCCATCCGCACAGGCTGAGATCTTCACCTAGAAAAAATCTTAAAGATCGACCCTCACATGCTGGCATCTCTAATTCTATGGACACCAACCTAATCTAACAGGAGGGGCAGTGAAGGAAAAACCTACATGGTGATAAACACGTACTGGAACCCAAAATCATTATTATCCAGGCTCTTCATTTCCAAAATAGAAGCAACCCTGGAAGACGCAGAAATCAATCATAAAATTGGTTATACTATCATATGTGGCAACCTGAACGCTACAATCATGTGGAAAGGAAGAGAACTTAATTCAGCTAAGAATTCTATATTCTCCACGCAAAATCAGGGTCAATGCAACGTGCCCCCCCCTTTAGAGGGAAAATGTGGGTGGCTGCGATGGAATCTTGTGACATGCATAATCTCAACACTCTGACAAAACCAAACAATCTAGTGATTCCAACATGGGAATCAGCCGGCCGTCAGGCTACATTGGACCATGTATACATCTCACGAGAACCATTGGTTTCGGCTACTGGCTTTGAGGTTATGCGCACTGTAAACAGTGATCACAATCTCTTGAAGATGTCATGGAAAATTGAAGTTCCCGCAGCTATGCCATCCCGACCAAAAATGTGCGCCAACCTTGAGGTTAATAAGGGGGGAACTCGATTGCGGTTGAAAAAGTCATCAATTATTGACATCACTAATCGCTACCGCCAGGTGAAGGCTTCGGACAAGGAAAACGGCCTCCCGGCTATAACTGACTAATGCCCTACCAAGTGGCGTTCTCTGGCCAAAAAGTGACCAAAAAGTTCCATCATCAAAACAATCTAACTCTGAGAGCAAAGAGATGTAATGCGGAAAGCAATAAGGAAAGCCAAACAATCCCCTTCAAAATCTAACAACGTGCAAGCCACCATAGCCATAAAAACTTATAAAAACTGGCTAAAGGGTTATAAAATCCACCTATACCAGGAAGATACGGAGGCCATGTTAAGAACTCCCAGTGGTAAACAACTAAAAGCTTTTTGGTCACTCATTTCAGCAGAAGGAAAGCTTGCTCAGGATTCCCTAGCTAATACCGTAAATGAAAACGACTGGATATTGCACTTCTCATCTTTGTTTGGGCCTCCACTAGTGACATCAACTGAATCGAAAACAAAGACTGAGAATTGGGACATTGAATTAGATAAAGCTACTATTGAGGAAAAAATCATCAAACTCAATTGATCCCGCGCACCTGAGCCAGATGGGCTGTAAAACAAGGACCTGAAGGCAAACCCGGGTCCTTGGTCACAGCTAATAGCGGAAATATTGAAATCTTGTTTCGGATTCAAGCTCGATACCGCCCTCATGGAAAACCGCAAATGTTGTCCCAATCTACAAAACAGAGGACAAAGGGGACCCTAACAACTATCGATCAATATCCCTGCTGGATTGTATTGGCAAAATCTTCTGGGCCTTCCTTTTGGATAGGTTCAAGCAATGGGTTTTATCATCAGAGGGGTTTGACCCATTTCAAACCGGTTTCACCAAGAATTTAGGAACAACTGCCAATATAATGATCCTTAGTATCTTGAAAGCTAGAGTTCTGGATGGTGCCCCTCGATTATTCCTGGCATTTATTGATCTCTCAAAAGCCTTTCACAAAGTGAACAGAGTAATCTCTGGATGAAACTTGCCAAATGGAACTGTCCGGCCTCGTTGCTGACCTTGATCAAAGAACTTTACACAGATACCTCTATGAGAATACGTCTCAATGGTGCAGGTCTTCTTTCAAAGAACATCCTCACCCACCGAGGTGTAAAACAAGATTGCCCACTAGCCGCAGCGCTTTATAACGCTTACACAGCGGACTATCAATATATGGAAAAAACCATCAGATCCTTCCCTCCAAAACTGGGCACGGAAAAAATCAGCAGGCTTTTGTATGCTGATGATATTATCTTAATTGATAAAACTATGATAGGTATGCAAAGAAAATTAGACAACCTTCCAACCTTCATGAATACCTGAAACTCAATGATCTTGAGATCAATACAAAAAAAACTAAAGTGATGAGCCTCGAAACAACAACAAGGCGTAAAGATAAAGGGTCCTGGATGCTAGCAACAGAGTGCTTGGAAAAAGTCAAGACCTTTAAGTACCTGGGGGTCACCGTCAGCAATAACGCTCAAGAAACACCAATGCTAGAAAGTTTGAGATTAAAAACAAAAACTTTAATAAATCAGACAATCTTGTTAGACAAAATGTTTGGGCGTTTTTCCTTAAAAGCGGCACTGACCTTTTATAAATCCAAAGTGGTTCCTGCACTAGTCTATGGAGCTGAAGCCATGCCGGCTATCCCATACACCATCTGGAACAAACTCGAAAGACTATTTTGGAGAAAACTGCTGGCCTTACTCCCTTGTATCCCGGTAGCATCCATTCGAACAGAATTAAGTATGGCCTCTCTTAAAGGAACTTTGGACCTTAATGGCTTGATGTTGTACAGGAAAATCAGTTAATCACAGAAAGCCAACCAGAGGATACAATTTGAAAGTAGGTATCAAGGAATTTTATTAAACCTGATAAAATGTAAATATATGACTCAAATCATGATTTTAATCTGCACTTAATGGCAACAATTTACATAGCAGGAAAAGACTTTAAGAACACATCTATGTAATAATAAAATACATCCTATTCAATCGTACAATCATTCATCCACAAGTAAACATCAACCATACAACTATTTGTACAAAACTCCAAGGGATACAAAATATATAAAATCTATAAAAACCATGACATATGATTCATCAATGAGATTGTTTAGAGAAAGAATGTGAAGTCATTATGCTTGGCCACAATAGATGATAAAGGTGGCCAAACAGTTTAGATGGGTCACAAGAATCTTCAACCACGACCTCATCTCAAGTTTCTCTACCGGTTTCGACGTAATACTCTATTGTAGTGACATCTTCTTCAGGAGATACAAAATTTACATTCTAAAAGAAAACAGGAGACATAAACTCATAAGTCCCCTATATTTAGATGACAACATGGTACGATAGGTTAAAAACCAAATATACAATTAAAATCGATCTGTAAACATAGGTAACAGCCTGCTGCTGCTTCTACTGCTACCTAGAGTAAATATCTCTAAAGTAGACCGTGGGTGTCAACCAGGTAAAGTGCAACCATCATGAATTGGTGTCCTGGAATACAGTGGAATCGGGTCATCGGCAGAATAAACACCAACAGTTATGAGGTAGACAAATATAGAGACCTGAGTTGGCTCCTCAGACCCACTGGCCATATTAGTACCAAAGACCACACAGAAATTGATGCCCCATAACTACTCGAATTTCAAAAATAGTTGGTTGTATATTATACATTCCTGTGTGTTCAAATTTATTAGACTAACAAAAAATATTGTGTTATTGCAGACAGAAACAACTGATCTTGGGTTAGGAAGAAAGGAAAAAATCCTTTTTTAATATGGCTGAATCCGCTGTAGATTCCATTTAACAGCTTCCAGAAGATGGTTCCTGCATTTGGAATTTTTGGGCTCCCACTATGGCTCCACCCTATAAGGTACAGACATGAATAAATGAAGGTGCATATTACCCCCATCTCCATGGTGGCACAAATGTAAATGCCGGTCTTACCTAATGTGTCCAGTTAGTGGCATATCTAAGTGGATGTGGGTACCGACACCTGTTTCCGTCTCACGCTGGCTCACGAAAAAGTGTTCCGTCCCTAAATTGAACAACACAGAGCAGAAAGCCCTCTCTAAATTTTAAGTTAAGATTAGCCAATCGAGTGAATCAGAGGTGCAGATTTTAGGGGTCAATAAAGGTTGAACAACAGCCCCGCTAATCACGCAGAGCCTTAATTATTCCACTTAACTATGGGCGAAATGCCTGAGCCCCAAAGTAGTAAAATATACTAAAATATACAATTTTAAGAATGAATAGCAGAGATGCAAGGGATCTAGCCTCCAGCGGGTTAACAGTCTTAGCGTGGGTATGCAACATGAATCTAGGTTCGCTTACCTCCAACCGATTTAAAGATGTTACTCGGCTGACCACTGCCGGCTTGTTTCCTCAAAACGAAACAGAGCTCCTGCAGACGCGGGCGCGGGTAGTTGACTTCTGGGGAGTTCAAATAGCGTTGCCTCGAGCACGTGATCGAGAATTCTATCACGTGATGTTACGTTTGTGCGTGCTGTCATGACAACATGATGTCCTAGGTTGAGAAGGTTTTTTACGGACATTTAATGGCCCATATTACCATCTACTTAATCTTAAACTAAATATTGAAAACACTATCATGCCAACGTGATATCGTGCATTCAATTATTATTGCAAAAAACTGAATAAAGCCTCTTATTTGTATATGGAAACCACGAGTCGAGGCCATTATATTAACCCAGTGTAAGCCGGGTATTGTGGAGAACATAAGGGCATTTGTTATTCTATGTAAAAAACGGTCTCCAACACGTGTTTAAGCCCGGTCTGTGCCCAAAACTGGAAATGGCAACTGCCCAAAAATGCGCAGCTAATTCACATGGATTAGATCAACAACCAATAGCCGTAGGCGGTTCGATGGCCAAAAGCAGGGGCGTTGCTAGGGGGGGGGCTAAGGGGGCTATAGCCCCTGATCTTTTGGTGGCAGCCCCGGATAGAATCTCAGGCGCTACAGCCAAAAGACTAGCTAGCCCCCAGTCCCAACAGTTCCAACATCAGCTTAGCCCCGGGTCTTTTCCAGACCTAGCAACTCCCCTGGCCAAAAGGTTACACATATCCCCTATGACTGGGTTATATGTCGATGTCATGTGGCGCCATCATCCTATAAGCATCATGTACGATGCATGAAAAATGGATGTGCTCCCTATCCAAGGCCTGCTTCATCCAAGCAAAAAGTCCACCAGCTCATTCAAGAAGAAATTAATAAAAGAACTAACAAAATGTTTCTAAACTGGGCCAACAAAAACTCAGCCCTACTGGAAAAAATTGGTAGTGCAAAGGAAAAACTCCAGACACACCTGTCGAAAACGGCAAAAAAACTTAAAGGAACAGACTGGTGCAACACTTTGGATAAGGCAGCGAGCTATAAGCTCACATCATATCTTCCGATTTATGCCCAAAAACTGAACAAACCTCTAGACTACTTGGTTAAGTTCCCAAAAAAAAGGATTCAATCAACTTTTATGCGAGCGAGCGAGGCTAAACACCTTGAAAACAAATGAAATTCTGGGGATCAGAAACAAAACAAAAGAAAGCTTGTAACGTTTCTGTGATGACCCAAACGTAACGGAAACTTTGAAACATCTGATCCTCACTTGTCCTGGCCTATCCTCGAAGTGAAGGACCCACCTAAGCCATCTTCAGACTCATTTTTGTAGACTGGACAAAGATTATTGGTGGACATACTTAATGAATGGGGCAAACAGAAGACCAGTGATCACCGTGGGGAACTTCCTGGAGAATCTAGATTTAGAAAAACTAGCAACGAAGGGGCCTTGATTCGATCGAAGGAACATAGAATCACTCAGCTGAACAAAAATTGTAAAAACTGGTAAAACACAGTTAAACAATAAAAAAAAAAAAAAGAAATACCACTGGACTGTGCTAGCGCGGCTGCTACCACCATGATTTGAGGAGGAGGGTTGCTGCATAGGTGCAACTTCTCGTCCCACTTCAGCAAAACGTAGCATTTAAACACTGCTTGGCACGGTTACTCTGTGCAGGCTTTTCTACAGTTTCCTTGCGTCTTAGTCCTCCCACTTTTCTTTGGACTCGTGCCCTGGTTAATACCACAATGGCAGTGCCTGGTAAGTGCCTCTCCCATGCCTACACAAAAGCCAGAACTGTTGGCATTGCCAATGCTTGTTTTACTGGGCATCTATGATAGATGCCTAGCGAAAAATACCATGCCAGCCCATTGGGCCCTCCAGCGCCTCACATGCACACATAATATATTAATATAGCCTAGCTATTTCTTACTGTGGCATGATATTTTGTATCAGCATCTTTGATGAAGCAAGCATAATCGTTATTATGTGGGTAGATTGGCATGTTGATGCAGCCAGTTTGGTCATGTTTTCATACTATGCCATAGCATTTTTAATGGTAAAGCCAACTGGAGTATGTTCTTAGATGGGGATATTGCCATATAATGGCAGAACAAGCGTGGACATGTTTTCTTATATTATCATTCTTGGCATGATGCACAAAGCAAGCATGAGTATGTTTGTATATGGGAATGCTGGCTTATATTGGTGCAGCCAGCATGGAAATGTATGGGCACAGCCAGTGTGCACTGTTGGTGACTTGCATCTATTGGATTTTTTCATGAGATACTCTACAAACCCAATTGCAAACTGTTTGGGTGTTTACCCAATGTTATAAAAAGAAAAATAAGTGTGCTGTGAAATGCACCATTTTAAGCCATTATTTTAAAAATGTTGTGGGGGGAATTCAACGCAACCCCTCTTGATTGGTTCGGGCTCCCTCACTATGCTCAGTCATTTTAGCATATTTGGGGGAAATATGTATACCCTCCCAATCAGAAAATTCACCAACCGCTACTGGAATATACAGCCAGAAACTGAAAACTGTAAACAATTCTTAGTGTCCAAAATAAGATTCCTGCAACCATTGCTAAAGAACCAAGGGAGCAATTGCCTTCTTTTAGACCTGTACTTGGCGCCTGCATGTGATATTTCACCTGTTAAGCAGATTGTCCTTGACTATCATTTGAAACTTAAGTATGCATTATATCTTTTCTGTTTAACATACTCTTTTTGACTGGCTATTATTTAAAGCTGAGTTGGAAGTGATGTCTCTTCTGCTAAATATTACCTCTAACTACACAATATTCGAAGCTCTGCTGGGAGTGATGTCTGCTTGAGTTAAAATAATGCAGTCTCTTGCTGAGTGCATAGGGCATTTTTGCAACAGTTGAACATGAGTTAACTTTTTAGGATGGATATTAACTTGCTGCAACACTTTTAGTGTCTTAAACCTACTCTGAACATGCTTATCATCAGATTTTCTTTTAACCAGCTTGGTACAATATAGGTATACTTAAACCAGTTGGGCCTGTTGACCCTTATTTGGTGTGCCACCACCCCCCCCCCTGTTGTATTTGTGCCCCCTGTTCCCCCCTCCTAATATTGATTTCTAGTGATGACACTGGGGCAGAGGAAATAGGCCTCTGGAACCAAGGCAAGTTGTAATCCTGAGCCTGGTCAATGGTGCCAGGTAAGAGCTCTGTCTAATCGCCATTTGCGTTGACCATACAAGGAACGGCGAGGGCCATATGTCTTTTTTGGAGGAGTCAATGAGAAAAACCCTCACAATACCCAGTCATTAGAGACGACTTGACTATATTTCAACAGTTTTAGTTTTATGTCCTGTGATTTTTCTAATAATTTCTCAGTGCCTGATTAAACATTCTTCCAAGGCTGACTCTGTGCCATGGGGCCTTGTTTGGGGGAATTAATCCCGCTACACACATTTCAAAGTGTGGATATTTTCCTCAGTGGATTTATTTCTCCAAGACCACATTGTGTCAGTCAGCGAATGAGCCAGAACGTTCCAAAAATGTTTGTGGGTTCGTGCCTCAAATCGTGTTTTTAAAGTGTGTGCCAATTGTAAGTTGTAAATCATGTATACCCTAGAATATTGACAAAAAGTGCATAATATCAGCTACAAAGTATAACATGTTAAAGATTGGTCTGACGTCCCATTTTTGAGGACAGGCAGTGGGGAGAGATGGCCCCTAGGCGCTGGTGAAAGCCCTCTGCTGCGTGATCTCAAGCCTTGATGAGGTACATGGTGGATTCCCAAAGGCTTCTTCCCCCATAGCTAGTCCCTTTGTGCTCAGAGTCAACCACAAAAACAGGTAGGAAGATAAGATTTGGCACAAGAGCGCTGACACGTTCACACACATCTTGCAAACACAGACGGCAAACAAACATGCAGATGACACAAGGCACTTTCATGCAAAGCAGAAAATGAATCACATCTTACTCCAGGTTGGTTGACATCAGGAACGTGGATTAGCTTGCAAACAGCTGGCAACGCAAACACTTAACGCCGGGCAAAACAAAACTACAACTTCCAGAATGCAATTGGAAGCAGAAACCAGGAATGGCTAGAGGTGTCACGCATGGAATTGGCAAACTGGATAGTTGGGGTGGGTGGCTGTCGTGCCCATGTCAGATGCTGGGCGCTCATGGCTGAGTATAAGGGGGTTGAAGCAGACAGGGCGCCCCCCGGACTCTAGTCTCAAGGCATTAGAGCTTAGCCATCGGGAGAAGATTGGGCACGCTGGGCAGTGTGGCGGCGGACCTGTGTCGGGGGCTGTCGCTCGAGAGCAGGGGCAGCACCCACTGCTGGCCATGTTGCATTAGAGCTTTTTCCTACAGAGCAGGCCGGGGCCACCTCCGGGGTGCATGGGAATCTCCACTGGGGCGGGGCGTGCCTGCCCGGCATTAGGGGCTGGCCCCCAAGGAAGGGGACAGCACCCCTGGCCCTCCACGGCTATGGCAGGGGCGGGGGTTAGAGCTTTTTTCTCCATTGAGGGATGGGTCCCCCACCCGAGGCACACAGTGAATACCACTGGGCAGATTGGCCGCGACCCGCATCAGGGGCTGGCACCCGAGGGCAGGGGAAGCACCATCGGCCGTCTGGGGCTTTGGCCTTGACGTCTTAGAGCTTTGCCCTCCAGAGAGGGCCAGGGCCCCTGCCAGGAGACCGTCACCATGGCTGCCGGTGAGCGCTCAGGCTCGATTCTTGCTGGGTGTGGACCAGGAACACCCCTGCCTCCCTCGGGGAGCCCTGGCCAGAACCCGGGACTCACCCTGACTGCCTTCCCAACACCCAGGGGTCCAGCTGCTGTGCTTGATGGTACTCTTATTCTGCTCTGAACTCTCTGGGGCTAGTCTGTTAAGGCCCTGTGCTATGGCATGCCAACCC
Organism: Ambystoma mexicanum; assembly: GCF_040938575.1. NCBI lineage: Eukaryota > Metazoa > Chordata > Amphibia > Caudata > Ambystomatidae > Ambystoma > Ambystoma mexicanum. The sequence continues at coordinate 995,519,864 of NC_090921.1, forward strand.
AGGGGGGCCTGGACTGCCTTGTGGAGCCCTGGTAGCTCTCCCCTGGGACTCCTCGCGGACCACAGGTCCCAGCTGCTTCGGCCTTAGCTCTCAGCCTCGCTTAAGCCTCGCCCTGCGCTCGGGCCCGTTAGGCCCCACCTGGACTGCGGCCCCAGGCCACCTCAGGGGTTGGCTTGCCCCGTTCTTGGGGCACCGGTCCAAGTGCGGAGGAGGCATCTGCCACCTGCGCTACACAGCCCCCCAAAGGAAGACACTTCCCGTCAACTATTGGGGCTTATTATGCCTGGCCAAAGGCAAATGTTTGATTCAGCCGGGTTGGCTGTGACTCAGGCTATCTGGTCCAACAGCAACTGACCTGATGGCCAGTGTGGCCCTGCCAACAAACCAGATGGCTGCCCCCTCCCCCCTCTGACCAGGTGCCCAGGTGGCCCCAAGGACGCCCCTGAAACTGTCTGGTGTCGGGGCTTCCAAGGGCATTGTTGCTTCTGCCGTCTGATTCCGGGGCTTAGACCACCATCTGCACTCAAGGCCCAGCCTGCCTTCCGTTCCTCCTATAGCCACAGTGCCTCAGGGTCCCCAGTCTGTGTCCTGCCTCTCTTTGATGGATGCTGACTGGAGGAAGGACAAGGCCTCCCTATGCTAGGACCTGCCACTCTATGATGCCGGCCTGGCAGGGGAGAAGGTCATGTGATCTGCTAGGAAGGCTGGAAAGGGAAAGAAGAGCGCTCCTCGCCTGCCCGCCCGCACCACACGGTACATCCAGGGAGGGTGGGAGGCTCCTGTGCACCCCGTGGTGCAGCAGAAAGGACAGTGACCCTTGCGTAGCTGTGGCACTTTGACAAAAACTTATCCCCGAGGACGACTTTCAATAGATCGCAGCAAGGTAGCTGCACTGCTACTTACGAAACCCTGACCTAGAATCAGGTAGACTACGAGTGATTTAGCACCAGGTTCCCCACAAACATGCACTGCACTATGGACGAGAGAGGTGGCCCCTTCTGTCCACATTCGAGTCCCGAGGCGTGTGGCTCAACTCACTGGCTCAGAGGGCTGTTATCCTAGGCAAACTGAGGCTTCAGAGTGCTGTGGTATCGTCACGGTTTAGGGGGGATTATGACTTACAGGTATTCAGTCATAATCTCACAGTTGGTAGCTTCACCCCATTGGTTCCTCTCGTACTGAGCAAGATTACCAGTGCAACAACACATCATCAATAGGGTAAAACAAACCTGTCTCAAGACCGTCTAAACCCACTTAATGTTCCCGAATAGTGGGGGAACAATCCAACGCTTGGTGAATTCTGCTTCACAATGATAGGAAGATGCGACATCGAAGGATCCAAAAGCAATGTCGCAATGAACGCTTGGCCGCCACAAGCCAGTTATCCTTGGGGTAACCTTTCTGACACTGCCTGCTAGAAATCCAAAAAGTCAGAAGGATCGCATGGCCCCACTTTCAGTCTCTATTCATACTGAAAATCGAGATTACTCAAGCTTTTGCCCTTCTGCCCTGTGGGTGGTTGCCATCCTCCCTGAGCTACCCTTAGGAAAACTTTGTTATCGTTTGACAGTTGTACCGCTGCAGTCAAACTCCCCACCTGCCACTGTCCCCAGAGCATGTTGCAGCCGATCGGCACCGGGTGCCTGGAGGCAGAAGCAAAAGCCCCATAGGGCTCGCCCCCGCCTCACCGTGAAGGTGAAAAACCGATAAGAATGGTAATTCACCAGCAGTCCGACTTATCCTACACCTCTCATGCCAGAGTACAGTCAAGCTCTATACAATGTATTCACGAAACCCCTCTTTGACATACTGGACCGCTTGGGTGTCATCTACACCAACTACGCAGATGACACCCAAATACTGATCCCTTTAACAGGCGACTACTCCACCGACCTCACTGCTCTCAACAACATTTATTCCATTATCCAAGAATGGATGGCCAAGCATGGCCTATGCCTTAATGACGACAAGACCGAGCTTCTTCTCCTAGGTTCCCAACCCAGACTTAATAAACTCGACAAACTCTATCAAGCATTCACTATAGACGGCAATAACATCACCGTCTCTAACAGCGTCAAAACACTAGGAATCTACCTCGACTCCTCCCTCACACTGACAAGACAGATCAATTCCATCTCATCAGCCACTGCTTACACTTGTAAACTTATCAATGCCAGCAGACCTTACCTCTCACCATCCAACTGCATCACCTTAGCCAGAGCGCTAGTCCTTTCCAAAGTTGACTACTGCAATGCGCTATACTTGGGAACCAGTCAGAAAAACATCAACAAACTACAAGTCATACAAAACAACGCCTTGCGAGCAGCCCTGAACATACCCAAACAAGAACACATCTCGGACGCCAGACGCACCTGCCATTGGCTATCCATACCACAAAGAATTGAATATAAAACCATCTCACTCACACACAAATGCCTAGCTAACCAAGCACCCAGATACCTATCCGACAACCTCAAGCACCACACCCCAGCGCGCCCTACCAGATCAGCTCAAACACACTGCTTAAATATCCCAAGATTTAAGCTCCAAAAAGCAGGTGGCTCCAGCTTCCCCGTGCTTGCCTCCAAACTTTGGAATTCACTTCCACTCGAGCTGAGATCAGAACCGTCCTTTCACAGATTTAGACACAACACCAAAACTTGGCTTCTATCCAAAGAAACTGCCTAGCCCCACCGCACTAGCATGCACCAAGACTGTAAATTTGTAAATATGTAATCGATTTGTACATTTCTGCTGCATTATTCTTGTTGTATTCATTACTCTTGTTGTATTCATCGCAAGCGCCTGGATGCCCTAGGGCCAGGCGGCGCTATACAAATAATAAACTAAACTAAACTAAACTAAACTGGGTCTTCTTTCTCTGCTGATCCTGCCAAGCTCATTCCTTTGGCTGTGGTTTTGCAAGATAGTAGGTAGAGCCAGTGGGAATCGTGTTCCTTCATTCATTCATGCGCTGCACTAATTAAATTATAAAGATGCTATGTTTTAATTAAACAGTCGGATTACCCTGGCCCGTACTGTTTCTAAGTCAGCTGTTAGGCATCGGCTGAGGGCAAACACCGGCCCCGAACCCACAGCTGGGGTGATCCACAAGAAGAGCCCGGCTCATGCCTCGAGTCGGCACCACCCCAAGTGAGCAGACGCCTCAACCAAGCGTAGCACTCACCCAGCCCTGCTTTGCAACCCAGCCCGACCGGCCCACCCCTTAGAACAAATCCTTATTCCAAAGTTACAGATCTGACTTGCCGACATCCGTTACCTACATTGCTCCAACATGCCAGAGGCTGTTCACCTGTTCACCTTGGAGACCTACTGAATTTATGGGTACCGCCAAGCGTGTTATTTACACTGTCTCCCTCCAATTTTTAAGGACCAACAAGAGCTCACCGGACGATGCCGGCACCACATCGCATTCCAAGACTCGGGTGCCTCTCTCGGGGAAAACCCACTCCAGGTTTCCCTGCCCTTCACAAAGAAACGAGAACTCTCCCTGGGGTTCCCGCCGTCTTCTTCAGGATTGTTTGTGTTACTGGACTGGATGCGGCGAGGATGACCGTCTCCGTCACTCCAGGTTTGGGGATCTGAACCAGACTCTTTTTTGATAGGCTGAGAGCAACGGAGGGCATCGCCCATCCCTTCCGAATGATGCTCGGCCATCTCTTAGGATCGTCTGACCCAGGTTCAACTGCTGTTTACATGGAACGCTTCTCCATTTCAGCCTTCAAAGTTCTCGTTTGAATATTTGCTACTACCACCAAGATCTGCACCTGCAGCAGCTCCACCTGGGCTCTCGCCACAGAGTGGGCAAGACAGGCCGATGGTGCACACTCTGTGATGTTGCAACGAGATCCCACCTCAGCCAGCACGCGGTGGCCCACACCTTCATTGCGCCCCAGGCTTTCATTGAGGCCTCCGACTGGTGCACATGTTAGACTACTTTGTGTTTCACGACTGCTGGGACCACCCCGCCTGGCGACGCAACACGGTCTGGGTGCAATGAGGAAAGTCTACCCAGTCGACAGTCGCACCAAGAGCAGGGGGTCCCGTTGCCGCCCCGGCAACCCTCAAGTGCGGCCAGGATAGTTGCTGGAGAATGGTGTGGCAGCAGTTAATCTCCCTTGGACACAGCAAACTGCCAGAAGGCTGTAACACTCTCTGCCAGAGCAGAGAGCTACTTGCCCTCTGGACCTTCCCAGCCGAACCAGAGCCAGTCAGGTGTACCACCACAGAGGAAATGGGCCCGGCGGGAGCCAGGTGCGCCCTGGCAGCAGTCCTGCAAGGGGATCGCCCCTTCCGGGCGACCGACCTGCCCGCTGTGTCGAATCTTTTCCGGGCAGACTGCACAGACCCTAGCTGTTACCTCAATGGTTTCATGCCATCGTGAACTCTCTCTTCAAAGTTCTTTTTAACTTTCCCTTATGGCTATTGGTCTCACTGCCGTATATAGCCTTAGATTGAGTTTACCACCCGCTTTGGGCTGCATTCCCAAGCAATCCGACTCAGAGAAGACCTAAAACCGACCGTGGGGTGAGCCTTGATCAGAAGCACGTTGGCCTCCTGAGCTACACCGGGGAGGCGGTCTTCTGTACTCCAAATTTCCTGTGCCTGCCGCCACATGGGAATCCGGCACTAGGCTGTTCACTCTTCATTCGCCGTTACTGAGGGAATCCTAGTTAGTTTCTTTTACTCTGCTTAGCAATATGCTTAAATTTAGTGGGTCGCCACGTCTGATCTGAGCCCTGTACCATCTATCTGGTACTGCCGGAATGTGTCCCGATCTGCAGAGAGGTTGCCCAGAGAGGTTGCCCGCCAGACGCAGTTATAATGCCTGTGCTCCAGGGTAGTCCCACTCATGGAGCCAAGGGACACTATAGACAGCCACACGTGTCACGGGCAGCTGGCCCCACAAGGGGTAAATGGGGAGGCCAGGACGTGCTGGCAACAAGCCTCTGAGCCAAGTCCATGGATCCTACGATCGTGCTGATCGTGGTAGGAGGGACGAAGGGAACAGGGTCCCTGTGATGGCCCCAGCTGCGCCACTGGGAGGGTCCCCTTGGTGACTGACGTTTAAGCGACCCTCGCACAGGTGTAGCCCTAGGAGGAACCCGGGGCCGCAAGGTGCATTTGAAGTGTTGATGATCAATGTGTTCTGCAATTCACACTAAATCTCGCAGCTACCTGCGTTCTTCATCAACACAGTCAAATACCTGGTCTCATTTCTGGCGGGATCGCCTCCTGTCTTGGTCCGTGTTGGTTCGTCCAGGCTGCGTGATGAGGTAAGAGCAGTGTGTAGAAAAGTCTCCCAACTCACCACTCGTAGCAAAGTGAGGGGAAGGCTAGGGAAACAACTCCCCACACCACGGAATGGCTTCCCCAGTATTAACGTGGCATGAGGACAGTGCCGGAGCACTGGCCAGGGAAGCCACAGTATATCAGGTGAAGCAGTAGATGGTAACAGAAACCAAATTCCAGGGAAGGCAGTATTTCTTTCAGAAGCAAAGAAGAGATAAGGCAAGGCAGGCAAGGAAGAACTAGGCAAAAGAGGCAGCCTTAGGCAAGGCAGGCAGAGGCAAGCCAGGAATTCAGAGGTAAGGCAGGAGCGAGACACAGGGAGGGATGTCAAGGCAAGAAAATTACAGAAGAAAAGGCAAAATGAGGAGAAGGTAGGAAGATGGTAGCCAGGTGCAAGCACACGAACTAGGGAGCGCATTCAAACACATCTGCCTGCAGAAGAACCAACGTTTATATACACAATGCAGTAAACGGTTCCTAGTGATTCCATCGACAGCCAAACCATCGACAACCATACCATTGACAAAAAAAGCATTAAAAAAACCATGCATTTTATTTTTATTTTGTTTTTTAAATGAGGGGGTTCCACCAGCTTCCTTTTTTAAAAACATTAAAACACATTTTTACTAAAAAATGCATTAGGTGTTTTTTTTTCGATGCATTTTTTTCAATGGTATGGTCTGTCGAAGCTTTGGATTCGATACCCTGTAAATGGCATTGCCATGGTGCTGCCAGACGTTGCCTCTATCGCGCATGCGCGAGTGGCCAGCGTCGGGTCCTCGCGCATGTGTACATGGGACAACATGGCCGCGCCCTGCCTAAGGATACCAACAGAATGCTGGGAGCCCAGAAACCGTCACACCTCCCTGTCTGTCCATACACCAAGTGCCACCGGGAGTAGCAGCGCCAGGTAGGAGACTGCAGGCCATGGCGGTGACAGGCATGAGGCCTGCCAACTTGCCCTCACCCAAGAGTCCCAGTTTCCAAGGATGAAGAAGGAAAAAATGCTGCACCAACTGAGGGGCATGGACATTCCCAGCAGGCTCCCAGGGATGATCGCAGGCTGAATACCCCTTCCAATTGATCAGGTAATGGAGACGGCCTCTGAGGTACTTGGAATCGTAAATGTCCTGAATCTCATATTCTGGCTGACCATCAACGAGCACCGGTGGAGGATGGGATGGGGCATGGCCATAAGTGTCCTCTAGGTACAGTTTCAGCAAGGAGACAGGAAACACTGGGGGCACGCGCCAACCCCCCGGTAGCTGCAATCGATAAGCCACACTCGAGATGGAGGTAAAGATCCGAAATGGACCCAAGAACTGGGAGGCCAACTTAGTGGGTAGGTCCCGAACAGGCAAATCCTTCCTGGACGGCAGACCTTATCACTGATCTTGTACACAGGCGCCGCCGCTTTTTGTTTCTCCTTTGTGGTCTCCCAGACTTGCAACTTGTCCGGTGTATTTGCAGTTGTTGCAACCAGGACTCGACTGAAGGCATAGTGCAGTGTCTCAGTAGAGTGAAAGGGATGGTCTTGGGATGCTGACCGTATTTGCAGAAAAACAGGCTTGTCCTGATAGATGAATGACATGAGTTATTGTAAGCCACCTCTGCGGTCCAGATGTTCGCTCCAAGTAGATTGTAGGGCATTAGCATAGCAACAGAGATACTGCTCTAATGTTTGATTGGTGTGGTATCCTGAACTCAGAGCACGATGTATACCCAATAGACTGCACAGCGCTTCCCAGAACCTGGAGGTAAATTGTGATCCTCTGTCAGAGACTATTTTCTCAAGCAGGCCATGTATTCGGTAGATTCCATGAAAGAAGGCCCGGGCCATTCTGACTACTGCAGGCACCGCGGGGAAGGGCAAGAAGTGAGCCATCTTCGAAAAGCAGTCAACGACTACCATGATGCAGGTGTATCCATCCGATGCTGGTAGCTCCACAATAAACTCTGTGACTATGGTATGCCATGGATAGGGTGGTTTCTCCAAAGGCTGCAACAGACTGGCAGGGCGTCTATGACTGGACTTGTTCTGGGTACAAACAGGGCACTGGGTGACATAGTCTAGGACATGTAGACGCAAACCGGGCCACCAGAGCTGACGTGACAACAAATCCACCATACACCGTGTCCCACAATGACCAGAGACCTTCGAATCATGGAAGCAGGACAATAACGTCGAGCGAAGCAACCCTGAGGGTATATACAGGCGATTCCCATTGAAGAGGAGCCCATTTGGAAGACTCGTTGATGGTTCCTGGTGAAGTGCTATAACAGCTGGATCATAAATCATTGCATCCCTTACTTGCTGCAGGTTTGGTACCACAGCATTCAAGAAGCTCTTGATGGGTAGTAATGGTAAATTGGAAGCCACATAGGAGTCTGCACAGTCGTACAGATGAGAGAGTGCATCAGCCTTCTTGTTCTTTGATCGGATATGTAAGTTATGGAGTAGTCGAATTATGAGAAAAAGTAAGTCTAGCGTGCCTGGCGGCTGTTGACATAACGGATGGCTTTGAGGTATTGTAAGTTCTGGTGGTCGGTTTGTGCCTCAACCGTATGTATCAATCTGAAGAGGTGGTGTCTCCATTCTTGAAATGCTTCCTTTATGGCCAGGATCTCCTTCTCGATTACAGAGTAGTTCTTCTCGCATGTAGTCAGTTCCCGGGAATGGTATGCAATGGGATGTTGAATTGATATTGCAGGATTGAACTGCAGAAGGACAGCCCCTATGGCTTGATCGGGGGCATCGGTTTCAATGATAAACGGGCACGAATCATGGGGATGCTGCAAAACAGCGGCTTTCATGAAGGCATTCTTTAATGTCAGAAAGGCTGTATTGGCGATGCCGTCCCATCGAAATGTTTTCTTGGAACACAGAAGACGTGGAATATCAGCTGTTAGGGCGGAATATCCAGAGATGAAGCAACAATAAAAGTTAGCGAAGCCAAGAAACCGTTGGGTGGCCTTTACGTCTTGAGGTACCGGCCAGTCCCTAATGGCTTTCTCTTTCCTTTGGTCCACATGGATACCGGAAGAGCTGATCACATAACCCAGGAATTTTATACTTTCCTGATGAAAAACACACTTCTCGGCTTTGGCATAGAGATGGTTGGCAGCAAGGCAGTCAAGAACCTTAGATACATGAGTAATGTGTTCCGAAACTGTAGGCGAATAGATGAGAATGTCGTCCAGGTATACCCGTACTGAAATACCGATCAGGTCAGAGAACACAGAATCCATGAAACGTTGGAAGACGGCAGAGGCATTGCAGAGTCCGAAGGGCATAATCCGATAGTCAAAGTGCCCCAAGAGTGTTTTGAATACCGTCTTCCACTGGTCCCCTTCTCTGCGGATTCATATCAAGTGGTATGCACCACACAGGTCCAGTTTGGTAAACACAGCAGAGGAACGCAGGGATTCCAGTATATCCATATCAAAGGAAGTGGGTACCAGTCCTTTACCGTTATTTCATTCAGAAGGCGGTAGTCAATACACAAGTGTAATGTGCCTTTCTTTTTGGGAACGAAAAATAAGGGTGCCACTGATTTGGACGGGGTGATCTACCCCCTTTGCAAGCACCCTTGAAGGTAGCACCGTAGTTCCTCTTTTTCCTGGACAGTCAAGGAGTAGATATTCCCATGAGGTATGGTTTTGCCCGTTAGGAGTTCAATCGCAAGGTCATGTTCTCAATGAGGTAGCGGTATGGATTTGGGATCAGCAAAAACTTTAACGAAGCGGTTGTATACCTCCGGATCGTCCTGGACTGTGCACCCCAATACAGTAGAAGTATTGCCACTGGCGGAACCTGCCATGGTCTCAGGCAAAGGTATAGCCAAGCCGGGGGTCTTCAGAAGATGCATGGTTCTTGTGGTCCAGTCAGGCATTGGGTTATGCAGGCATAGCCATGGTAGCCCCAACACTACCGGATACGCTGGTGTATGAATGACGTCAAAGACAATGGGCCTCATTACAAATCAGGCGGTCCGGAAATAACGGTGGCGGTAAACCCGCCGCCATCGTTGTTTCCGGACCGCCTGATCCCAACTCCTGCAGGCGGGAGATGATGTTCCCGCCAGGTCTGACCTGGCGGGTTTAACACCGCCCGCCTGCAGGCGGACGAGGAAACACCGGCAGCATCACGAGATGCTGCCGGTGTTTCCATGATCCCCATTCCCATTGAGTCCAATAGGACTCAATGGGAATGGGGATTAACACCATTCCGCCTCCGTGATTCCCGGGAAACCGGGGTTGTAATGCCCCGGTAATTCTGGGAATCACGGAGGCGGAATGGTAATACGAGTCCGGTGGTAACCAGGCAGTTTTACCGCCTCGGTTACCGCCGGACTCGTAATGAGGCCCAATATTTTCCTTGTGATCTGCTATGTTCAGCCGGAGGGGTTCTGTCTGTTGGCGCACTGGACCGGATGCTAATGGAGTTCCTTTAATGACTTCAATTAAACAAGCGACTGATTTGTCAGTGAGGGGTATTCCAGAGCAGCATGCAAAAGTAGCATCAATATAGTTCCTGGAGGTTCCACAGTCCATGAGAGCGAGAGTCAGAACACACAGCTGGTCATGGTTCCAGGATAGTTGTAGCGACAAAGATAAGAGTCGAGCCGGGGACATTGGTTCCAATAACAGGGATGAAGGGTCTTGTTTGACGCATTCTGGGCTTGTTGCTCCCTCCAATTTCCGCAAACACGCCCTTCAGTTTCCCGCAGGTTTGGAAGGCTGTAGGGGGCAGGAGACCAAATAATGGCCGCTACATACGCAGTACAAACATAGACAATTAAGTCATTGTTGTCTCTGTTCGGTGTCGGTCAACGGTCCTCGCAAGCCAACCAACTGCATTGGTTCTTCTGTTGCCTCTCTACTTGCTAGCACAGGATTAGCAGGTGGGGGCATTGGTTTGTGATTACTTGCACCCTCTTATTTAATTCCCCTCGGCATTCGTGAGACAATGGTCTATTCGGAGGACATGATCCATCAACCCTGTAGGGATTCGGGTTCCGGAGCATGGACTAGTTCATCCTTATAGTCCTCACGTAAGCCTCTCCGGAATAGGGTACACTGTGTTACTTCAGGCCTTTGAGAATCTGCTGCAGCTGATGGAAATGACTCAAATAGGAGATCAAGTCCATGTTCCCTTGTTTGCGGTCCAGGAGTTGATTCTGGGCAGTTGCCACCCGGTTGACTGACTGGAAAACTGCCAGGAAGGCTTTCGCGAATTCACCAAAGTCTTCCAGGAAAGGACTGCTGGTTGATATGTACGGGGCCGCCCATGCCAAGGCACTTACGGTGAGGTTGCTTAGTATGAAACTGATCTTTGCTTTGTCCTGTTGGAAATGTTGTGGCTAAAAACAGAATTGTATCTTGCAATGGTTGCAGAATTTGACTCGTTTTCTGGGATCCCTGTTGTATTTGAGAGAAAAGGTATGTGCCACAGCACTCTGTCAGCATAGCAGCAGGGTCTCGGTTCATGTGTTTTCCTGTTTCAGTGAAGCCTCTTCCAGCCTTAGAGCTTGTAGTTCCTCTCAGAGTTCCTGGAGGGCTTCCATGTCATCAGAGGATTTTCGGCATCTGAATCTGTCAAATACATGGTCTCATTGCTGGCGGGATCGCGTTGTATCCCCTCCGGTCTTGGTCCACGTTGGTTCGTCCAGGCTGCGTGATGAGGTAAGAGCAGTGTGTAGAAAAGTCTGCCAACGCAACACTCTTAACAAAGCGATGGGAAGGTTCCAGAAACCATTCCCCACACCACGGAATGACTTCCCCAGTATTAAAATGGCATGTAGATGGTGCCAGAGCACTGGCCAGGGAAGCCGCAGGATATCAGGTGAAACAGTAGATGGTAACAGCAACGCAATTCCAGGGAAGGAAGCATCTCTCTCAGAAGCCAAGAAGAGATAAGGCAAGGAAGGCAAGGAAGAACTAGGCAAAATTGGCAGGCAGAGGAAAGCCAGGAAGTCAGAAGCAAGGTAGGAGGGAGACACAGGGAGGGAGGTCAGGAGCCAAGGCAGGAAAATGACTGAAGAAAAGGCAAAACGAGTAGAAGGCAGGAAGAAGGTAGCAAGGTGCAAGCACACCAACTACGGAGTGCATTCAGACGCATCCGCCTGCAGAAGAACCAGCGTTTATAAACACAATGCTGTAAACGGCATTGCCATGGTGCCGCCTGACGCTGCCTCTATCAAGCATGGTGAGTGGCCAGCGTCGGGTCCTCGCACATGCGCACACGGGACAACATGGTAGCGCCCTGGCTAAGGATACCAACAGAATGGCGGGGACCATTCTGGGACTGAGGACCTGATACCCAGCAACCGGCACATCTCCCTCCATACCCCAAGCACCACCGGGAGTAGCAGCGCCAGGTATGAGGCTGCAGGCCGCGGCAGTGAAAGGCACGAGGCCTGACAAATGCACAAACCCAGTGATCCACCGCCAAGATTCACAAGCAACTTTCAGACATTGACCTGACCTGCCGGTGCAGAAGAGGCTGGGGAGAGGCGGCACTGCCTGTCCCACCTGTGAGGCAAGAAGGCCTGGTGACCCGTCTAGCTTCCCCACTTGGGAGTCAGCCGACACTATCAGGGGTTTCCAAAAAAGGGTTCCAGGCACTTAGCCCCCCAACCCCCGCCATCTGCAGCAGCGCAAGAGGCTTCCCGCAGCAACTTTTTCAGACTTTTGAGTTTAAACCAGGAGGTGTCAGAAAGTTACCATAGGGATAACTGGCTTGTGACAGCCCACCATGACACACAGCAGCCGCCGCTCATCCCCCTCCTACCCTTCAAGGGACATATAGAGGAGGAAGGATAGAAGCAGCAGGATGTTGGGTAGGACTGCTAGCATCTTCAAATCCCCGCCCGGCCACACTGGGTTGAGCTGTAGGTACCTGGAGATGAGGGAAGTTCACCCGCTGCACAGGCAAACCTGTTAAACGCTCACCCACGGTGGTGGGCGGCCAGTCCATGATGCCCCCTCGTCGAGCAGACCTGGCTGCGCCATGGCTCAGGGTTTGCCTGGCATGCCAAGCCCTATCCGCCTGAGGAGACGTCCTTCGAGAAAATCCAAGTTTCCCTCAGCTCCCGTCTGCCCTCACTCAGGACTTTCCTGCCGACCGGGACCCATCAAAGGGTCAGAGATGGAGCACCCAACCAGCACCGTGGATTGGGGCCAGATCGGAGAGTGGGCCGCTGAGGGCCCTCTCTCTCTTGTGTGTGTCTGTGGGGGTGCTCTTCCAGTAGGTTAAGTCTACCCTGCTGGGCTCTCTGGGGAGGGCATCTCGGCCCCAGTGCCTGGTCCTCCATGTGCCCTGGCCACGGACTGCTTCACTGGCTGGACCATATGCGAGGACCTCACTAAACCATGCAATCAGTAGTAGCGACTGGCCGTGTGTACAAAGAGCAGGGACTTAAGCAACGCACGATTATGACCTGCACTTACTGGGAAGTCCTCGTTCATGGGAAAAAATTGCAATATCCAATCCATATCACGAAATGGGGTTCAGCGGGCTACCTACACCTGTCTCTGAAGGGTAGACGCACGCTGATCCATTCAGTGTAACACAAATGCAGCCCCGCACATGTAAGGGCATCATAGACCTGTTATTGCTCGACCTCATGTTGCTGAACGTCACTTATCCATGGTGCATGGAGGATTCTCGTTCATTATCGGAATTAAACAGAAAAAAACTAAGAACGGCCATGCACCAGCACCCACAGAATTTAGAAAGAGCTATCAATCTGTCAAACCTTTCTGCGTCTGGGCCATGTGAGGTTTCCTGTGTTGAGTCAAATTAGGTTGCAGCCTTCACTCCTGGTGGTGCCATTCCCTCGGTTCCTTTAACCAAAACACTTTGGTTTCCCAAAAGCTATTCAGTGGGTCATGGGAATAACATTGCTAGATCGCTAGTCGACATCGTTTATGGTGGGAACTACGACGGTATCTGATGGTCTTCAAGCCTCTGACTTAAGTTGTTGATTGATGAGAACATTCTTGGAAAATGCTTTCACTTTGATTTGTCTTGCCCGGTCCAAGAATTTCAACTATAACGGCACAATACGAGTGCCCCCGGCTGTCCCTCTTATTCATGCCTCCAGAAAACCAACAAAATAGAAACATAGTGCTATTCCAATTATTCCTAGCTGAAGTATTCAAGCGACCAGCCTGCTTTGAACATTCTAAACGCATTGTAGAGGAGCAGTCAAATGCCTCTTAAGGAAGTCCCACCCCCTGCCACCTGTTTGCTGGAAGCCTGAAATTGTACCATGCTTTACACCATCGGTTGTGACCATTCCACAGCGAATCTTCGAGAGAAGGTATCCACTAAAGAAAACCCTATCAGATGTATTTCCGAAAAGATGACAATCTCATGGAGGAAGTCCCTGAAGAAATATGAAAAGAGCAAGAAAAGGAGCTGGTGACGTCACAAGAAAAGAGTGTGATGCACGGAGAAGACTGTCTGGAGAAGAGAGTGTATGGAACTTATAGAAACTGATGATGAAGTAAAGAATCAAAGAAACTTTCATATGCAAAAAAAAGATTGCACGTGTGAAGAGCACTGCAGGAAATGCAAATCGTTCACTAACTGTACAGATGCAGTAACGCAAGTAGACTAAGTGATCATAGAAGCTGGCTGTACGTAGTGAATAGACTGCAGGCAAAGCCGCCATTATATAGAAGTTGGACATCAGTGTCACAACTTTAGTAAGTTCAAACCAATGGAGAGAAAAGACGAGGGATGTGTCGCAGCAAAGAATAAGATGGTATCATGGAAGAAATGAGAAGAGCTGTCTGGCCTGGTGTCAAGGATGAAGCAGCCAAGACTGGTTATCTATTCGTGAAGGCAGTGAGCGTGAGATGCTGAATCATCCCTTGTTAAGGTGCAAAGAAAGAACACTATGAGTGCCAGGTTCTATTCATTTAAGACAATTAAATGCTGCGAGATGGGCCGAATTGTGGTCTCCTGTCATGTGAGCCAAGGATGGAAAGAGAGTTGGGCATGCAGTTTCAGAACTACGATAGCGCGTGCCCGTACACCCTTGTATTCTCAGGGGCAAGGATACTTGCAAGGCCAAGTTCAAAGACAATCTTCATGGCAGTAAGCATGGGTGATGAGAGATGTTGGGCTAATTGGGTGGGGAGGTACGGTCAAGTCCACCTCCTGACACCCGGGGTATGAGTTTACGTGCTGCTAGTGAGCCGAATGTTCCAGAATGGCACTAGCATGCCAACCAATTGTAGAGGGCCATATAACAAAGGGCCTTATAGTTTGAGAGCCAATGATGTACTGTGTATCTAATAAATGTTGAAGATGATGTGCAATAGGGGTGGGCATGAGTTGTCCACCTGACAGTAGATGTCCAATTACCACCCACCCCCTTATAGAAAATATACTTAGATGTTCCCCTTAAGCGTATCACAACCCCCGTAGGTTTCTCTTATTTGCTACGTAGTATGAGGTCACGTATGACAAATTTTTACTATATAAGTATGATTTTTTATTAAATGCTTCGAGAAAGCTTGTGCGACGTCCGTTGATGTCCGTTGTAACTCCCTGTATTAGACAATTGATAATAAAACAGACAAACCATACCTTCTTCCTGAGTTGGTTTCATTATTTGGTGTAAGAGGTACTCTGCTTCCCATCCACTGCATGATACGCTACCGAAAGAACCTTATGCTCACGTGATAGCAGTCTCGAATGGTTCCAAAAGATCCAAACCAGTTTGTCCTCAGTCTTTTGGATGATCGGGCATCCTCCGCCATCTAGCCAGAAGATCGCATGGGCTTCCTGTGGAGAGCAGCCAAATAGAAATCTTGCAAGAAGAACCGAGGCAGTAGCTCGCCTTGTAGTGGACCGCCAGCTCGATCCCAAGATCCAACTATGAGCATTTTAACTGTAGCAACTTACGTATATTCTACTGGGCTGGAATTACCACAGCTGCTGGCACCAGACTTGCCCTCCAATGGATCCTCGTGAAAGAATTTAAAGAGTACTGATTGTACTTCAAAAGAGTCCTATATTGTTATTTTTCATCACTACCTCCCTGAATTGAGTGTGGGTCATTTGCGCGCCTGCTGCCTTCCATTGTATGTGGTAGCCGTTTCTCAGGCTCACTCTCCGGAATCAATCCCTGAATTCCCCTTGCCGTGGTCCCCATGGTAGGCACAGAAAGTACCATTGAAGGTTGATAGGGCAGACATCTGAATGTATTGTCACCATCACAGGGACGTGCAATCTGCCTGAGGTTATCTAGCGTCCCGAAAGTGACTGGGCAAGCCCAGATTGGTCTTGGTCTGATAGATGCTGGGATCTCGGGAGGTCAGCATTCCATCTGCATGTATTAGCTTTATAATTACCACAGTTATAAAAGTAACAGATGGAGCGATCAAAGGAACCAGAACTGATGTAATGATCATTTTGCAGTTTCACTTTGGTGCTGGGTGTACATACCTGTGCATGGCATAATCCTTGAGACAAGATATGCTACTGGCAGGATCAACCAGGTAGCCACACCTGCTGGAAAGTGGCAACAGGGGAGCAGTGCACTCATCTCAGTCTGGCCTTCACACCCTTGGTGGTCTGCGGGACCCGAGTGTCAGAGTGTGCTCAGTGCTTAGGGCAGGGGGGGTTGACAGGTGAGTAACATGGGCGCCGGCAGCCCAACCTGCTCTGCCATGGGGGGGTGGGAGGGAGAGGCTCAGCCCAGACACAACTTAAAGCAGGAGGGGTTTTGCCACACGCCACCACCAGTGTGGTCACATGGCATCGGCATCGGCACAGAACGGTCATTCCGAAATGCTGTAGAAACATGCTCGTGGCGAAGGGGCAATGGCATTGGCTTACGGGGCCCGCACTGCCATGTGGTGGCTGGGGATAGAAATACCTGACCCCGTCCACACTCAGCTGATCACTGGGGAGCTGTCAGGCTTCTCAACCATCACTCTGCTTGGAGGGGAGAGCCACCCACATGAGGGGCCCTCGAGTCAGCATGGTCCCAAGGCGGGTGGAAGCTAATTGCATGAAACAATCAGATGCAGGCCAGGCAATCCAACCCTAGACAGCAGAAGTGTGCCAAATCTATCCCATGAGGTGCAGTGAGGAACATGGGCAGGCCGTCCTGTCCTCAAGATGCAAGCCAGCTGAGGTTCTCTTGATTGCCAGGTACCATGCTCCCCGGATAGGTAGACCTCTCGGAAAGGGTCCGCGTGGACTGGCAGCGTGCCCCCTGCCAACTGAATATGCTGGGACATCCCACTGGGAACGGCTCTTGTTCAGGCTTGGGGGGCAGGGCAGTGGTTTTGCCACAGAGTCTGGGTGGAGCAGCGAGAATCAAGTGGAGCACAGACAGGACTCTTACACACTTGTCTACAGTAATCTGCTGGAAGGTGAGTACGCTTTATTGTAATCTGCTCTCTTGTAAAACTCCCATCGGATAGCGGCCATCTGATAGTGCCATGCATTGCAATGGGCCAGGGCTGGAAGAGCAGCTGGCCCCCTGACAAAGGACCGACAGGGCCCCCCCCGGGTGCAGGGACCTATGGTCAGGGGGCGGCAGACCCATGTATGAGGCAGGCGCCTAAGGGCAGGGACAGCACCCCCAGCTGTTACGGTGCTCTGGCCAGTGCACATTGGAGTTTTTCCCTCCAGGGAGTAACAGAGACCCTGGCGGGGCACCCCGGGACTGCCTTTGGGAAGGGCGATGGTCGACACACATGGGTGGCAGGCGCTCAAGGCCCGGGGCAGCACCCCGTTGGTCCTGGAGCTCTGGCTGGGAAGCCGTAGAGCTTTTCCCTCTGGGGAGGGACGGGAACCGCACCGGGATGCGCTGGGACCAGTGCTGGCAAGGGGCATACACAGCTGCCAAGTTTGCCAGTTCCATGTGGGACTCTTCGAGCCGGTCCTGTTTTTTCTATACTGCATGCTGGGACTTGTAGGCAATTACAATGGGATAAACCAAACTACCAGTTCCAGCATACCATTGCAAGGAAAAACCAGGACTGGCTTGAGGTGTCACACATGGAACTGGGAAACCTGGCAGATAGGCAAACACAGAAGACATGAGTTAAAATGATGTTTTTCAGTCGACTGTGGAACAAGCAAGAAATGTGTATTGTACGTGTGCACCGTAGGTAACTGAACCTATTTAAACTCATATATTTTTTATATTGTGTATATAAATATATATTGGGCCTCATTACGGGTCCGGCGGTAACCGTGACGGTGATACCGGCCGGTTGCCACCGGACCCGTAAACAGTTATCGGCACCTGATTTAAGGGTAACACCAGGGGATTAGAACCCCGGTGGCTGGGAAGTGAGGCGCCAGTAAAATGTTGTTCCCCATTCCCATAGAGTTCCATAGGACTCTATGGGAGTGGGGACCACGGAAACACTAGCACTGGTAATAACGGTGCCGGTGCTTCCGTGAAACTCTGCGGACGGGTGCCGGTCTGCCCGGCAGGTCACAACGGCTTACTGGTAACATTGTTTACGGACTGGCAAGGTTATAATGAGGCCCATTGTGTATATATTGTGTGTGTATATTTATATATATATATATATATATATCCATCCAAAAAAGGAGGAAAAGGGAACCGCACTACCGCGGGCCAGAAAACAGTCTCCGGGATGAAAAAAGACAAAAGGGCGTGCTCACATCAGTAAATACGAGTATTTTAATTATAGAACACAAGGACAGCAACAAACAGACAGAGGCAGGACGCCATGGGGCAAGACCTGCAACACAACGCGTTTCACGCTACACTGAGCGCTTGATCACGTGATTTGCACATTACGGGAGCAGAGGGTCTCAGACTCACACAGGTAATGGGTAATGACTACTGGGAAACTAGGGGAGATGAGAGAGACTCCACTCCTACCCATGACCCTTCTGGAATCCAAGATAGTGGCAAACCTTCATATAATCTCAGGCCTGCCCACTATCAAACCACCTGACCCCAAGCATACAGCCCAATAAGAGAGATGCTCAGCCAAAACAGCACTGGTTAAACCAATGATCCTCAGTGTGGGATTGACAGAGGATACTGACAAATTGGTTAAGTTAATGTCCCATTTTTTATTCAAATTTTGACAAGCTCCAAAGAAAGATACACCAGGGTTGGGTGACTTCACCTTCTTCCTTTCATCTGGTTTTCTCTGGGTCCAGGGGTCTCTGGTAGGGAGTCTCCTCTTCCCTTTTACTTTTCCTGATAGGCCCACCACTCCTCAGGGTTCTCTTCAGCCAACATGTCGTCCTGGAAAGCAATAAGTGCAACACTGTAACAGAGAATTCTTCTCCTTTTATACTCCCACCTGCCATTTTCAGCCAATCCATGTCTTCCTTTTCCCCTCCACCAAGCCCCACACACTTTGATGGCTGCCGGTATCCCCTCGTGTCTTTCATGGTTGTGGCCTGCTGATATGGCTTTCTGTCTTTCCAGGTACGGTTGCTCTCTTTTTGTGACGGGTAATGGGCTTGATGCCTTGTTATGCTGTTTCCCCACTGCTTCCTCAGTATACTTTATGATGGGAGGATTCCCTTGCATGCGGGTCATGGTGTTATGACTTGCTAGTGTGGCAGTCACTGCTTCCCGAAATGCAGCGGCTGCTATGTTCCCTGTTGTGACAGCTGGGGCTGCATTTCCGTGAGCGACGGTCGCCGTGCTTTGCCTTTCTGCTATAGCAGGCTTCTGTCCCCGAAACGCGGGGTCCATCGGACTTCTCCCTGCTGTCTTGTTTTACCGTCTGGTGGGTGGCATGTGTGCGTCGACGGTTGCCATGTGTGTAGCGGCCAGCAGCCAGGTGGGTGCCGGGTGTGCCGTGTGTTTGGCTTCGGTCTATTTGAACTAAAACATTTGACCTAATCACATTTGATCAAATTTATTTGACCTTTTTTTGGTCAAACATGCAGGGGGAGAACCCCGCAAGCCCCTCGCCCCACTTCCTCTCAACCTAATCTATACCCTTACCCACCCTATATATATATATTTAATTAGATTTGACTGAAAAAAGGTCAACAAATTACGATCAAATGTTTTAGGTCAAATGTTTTAGGTCAAATATGCTAATACCGTGGGCCTCATTACGACCCAGGCGCTAAGTGGTTAACGGCGCCGCAAAAGGCTGCGGCGCCGTTAACCACTTAGCGCCTTACTACGAGGTCCCTTTGCGGGACCCGACCTGAACAGCTGGTCTGGACCAGCCGTTAAAGTAGGGACCCGCAAAGGGACCTCGCAGGCAATTACGGTACTGCAATTTGCGGTACCGTAATTGCCGCCTTCCCCATTCCGATTGAGCCCTTGGGGGGCTCAAATGGGAATGGGGAAGGGCTATGGGGAAATGGGGAAATACCGCCCCGCCAACCTTGGAATGGGGCGGTATTTCCCCATTTCACCATGGCGGACTCGTTACAACACCGGCACCAACCATGGTGCTAATAGCGCCATGGTTTAGTGCCGGTGTTGTAATAAGGGCCCTTGTGTTTAGCGGGCAGTTGTCTGGTGGATGCCGGGTGTGCGGCAATAGTCGTTGGGTCCGCACACTCAGCAACACCCAATGGCAGGAGAGATGAGGCTTTAAAAGCCAGCCGCTCAGTTAGCTGGGGGCAGTTCCTGGGAGATCTGGAAGAGGGAGACCCAGACCATCGTCGAAAGGAAGCAGAGGTAGAGATCCTGCCCTTAGACAATAGTGATAGATGCAATATAGAAGCAGGAGTGGGTTGAGATAGTCCGGTTACACCGGTGAGCAGGGAAGACAGCACAGGGCTAGCCAGATTACAGAAGGGCTCAGGAAGAACGATCAAGTGGAGAAGAGGTTGGGTAAGAGTAGAGCCTGGCTTTTTCACTAAACCCCACCAGGGTGCACCAGAACATTCTGCAAGCACAAAGCTCACATCCAGCCTTGTGGGAAATGCTGGCCACTCTGCCAGGCATGTCCTGATTAGGAGACCCTGAAAGAAATATCTGGAGATTCCCCAAAACACCTGTCAGCCTGGGAGCCTTAGGTCTACAACTCAGGGGACCGTGCCACTCAAAGAAGAGGTCGGAGAGCAGTGTGAGAAACCTGAGGGTATTCTCCCAGGTAGACCTCGAGAATCCCTTATTCAGGTGGTCAGGGACAGGCTGAAGCACTTAGTTCCCAATCCTGGGTGCGGATGAGGGAGGAAGGATCACCTGGGTAAGGGAGCCCATGGTTATGCTTCGGGGAATATTCAAGGTGAGGCTTGGTATTATGCCGTAGAAAGAGACGAGGAAGACGACCTTCTTGAAGCCTTTATAGGCTGCACTAACTCAACCTCCCTTCCACCTAATGAATCTCCCTTATTCAAATCGCATTACCCCTCCATATCTGCTAAATTGCCTAGGAACCCAACCCCTGGTACATTCGAAAACCACCACTCCCAGAATCCCTGTTTTCCTGTTTTCAGCCCGAATGCTCCCAATTATTCTTCTCCATGTCACTTTAATTATTCTTTTCAGAACACCCCGTCTACTTTGAATAAACACTATCATTCCCACAACCCTCCCCCACCCCCGGTTCCGTGCACGATAATAATCCCGGTAGTTCCCGTTTGTCTCACAAACCCTATCAATCTTACACTTCTGAGTTTATCAAACTCCCTGGTACGAGGGTTGTTATTCCATATAGAACCTTTTCCCCATCCAACCCCTCCCCTTTCCTACGTGATTACTGTCTTACCCCACGACAGACAACGGACTAACAAAATTGTTTACCTGACATGTCCCAATACAAGGGTCAGGCAAAGTCAGGCTATTGACCAAAATCACACACACGTGACGGCCCTTTCCCTTCCCACAGGGATAAAAGGTGGAGCATGAAAGCACAGTACGTGCAAGGCAGACCGCACAACGAGAGAGGTAACTCAACACGGCAGTTCAAGAGGAGAAGGACGGCGCAAACCGAGAGGGTGACAAAGAGAGAAGCGACCTTGCCCTTTCCAAGCTAGGCCCGTGAAACCTCTGTGGAAGGAATCGTAAGACCGCAAAGAATAGCCGACGTGTGTTGCAGCAGATGTCAATGGTACACAGGGCCCTCCTCTGCTGAGAACCAAGCCAGGGAGAGAATCTTGCCACCGTGGTATTGGCCTTGACTCCAGAGACAAGAAAGCCCAGCGGTTCATCACAGCCAGTGAGTCGGGGGAGTGCTGATAAGAAACTGAACTGTGTTGAACAGAAGTAGCAAATGGCTAATTGAATAAAGTACAAAGAACTGTTAATATGAGAGGGGAAAAACAGCTACAGAGGAGTCAGGCACCACGTGGTTGTTCACTTGAGAACCTCTGGTGCGATTACCCTATTGTTGAAACAAGGGTTTCCTGGGAGTCTCTCTGCCAGACATTAGTCCTCGTTGCGAGAGCCTTACCCAGATTCTTTAGCTCATTCTTGAAACCACTGTTACTAGAAGGCCTTGGGAATGGCACGAGAAGAGGGTCAAAGTGGTCATACGGGGGACTAGCAAAATCCTCCGTACAGTCAAAAGTCTTTGACTGGCAAATGACGATAAAGCTAAGGGAAGTGAATCCTGCACTGTGAATTGCAAAAGTTGCCAAGAGTGAACCCGACGGAGGGATGCCGATGAAAAGGGGGCAGAGTCTGAAGTCCCTGTAAATAGTGTGTTGACAAGAGTGAACCCGTATGAGGGATGTCCACAGGGCAGCGCTAAATAAAAGCAAGCAAAGTGTTGTAGGGCTCCTTGATTGGGGGAGGAAGGAACTCCCCAGCTTAAGGGTGGTCTCTCAATATAGCGCTACAATGCCAGCTTAACTATAAGAGGATATTTTTTGTTCCCACTGCCAAACTGTCTCAGTCGCTGTGTTGTGAGCGGCCATGATAGCCATCACTGGCCACTTTGTTCTAGACAGGTGACAGGCAACCTTGTAGTTCAGTGTGACTTTAGTAGAATATTGGTTGGTTGAAATGTACTAAGGCACTATGGGAGAATTTTCTCAGTCCACTCTCTACAGTGAGGTTCTCAGACAACATTTTTTTCTACCTCTGTTCGGAGTGTATCCTACACCCTTCTATGGCTACCCCTTCTGGGCTGCTTCCAGAGGATCACCTCAATTTTTTAAATATAATTCTCCTTTGGGCTTGCAGGATGCGAGAATGGCAACACACAAATGAAAATCTACCAGTGGCAATAGTCTACTACCAGGTATTTGGTCACAATTAGAAGTTTCTTAACTAGGACAATATGCATCAAATCCAGTAAATTGTTGGTGGTTACTAATTAGCTTCTCAGACTCCTATACCTTATAAGTGGTGGCCTTTTGTTTTGTGGTCTTCGCTGATTCTTCTAAAGCCTCTTCATCTCTCACTTAATGGTTTGCCACTGGTCTTTTTCACTGCTTTTCTCTTGTCCCACCCATGCTCAGCTCCTTAATTTCTACCCCACCTTGTCCATGCCTCGGCTAGTGGCTTTTGTCATTTTTCTTTCCAGAAGGTTTCCTGGGCCTTGGATTACCTCTTCTCTCGTGTTCATTTATGTCAATAAATTCAGTAATTCTGGGTTGTCCCCACAGGACTGCCTTAAGGTTTTTCTGAGCTTCGTTTCTCCATACCTGCTGTGGAGAATCCAATGGGATTACCCCAGGAACCTGGTCTGGGATCCTTCTCATGTGGCCAGGGATAGGCAGGCGCTCTCTAATCCAGAACACGTGGCTGGTGTGCTGTGGGAGGATCACATGGGGTTAGGGGGAATCAGACCAGGAAGACTGTCAGGAACCCCTTTTTAACTTTCCCCATAATCCCTCCTTTTGATAGGCCTTTGCTAACCCCAAGAAGTGTAAAAACCTAATTTCTAAGAAATTAACTACGTATCCCAGAATCACTCCGGGACTGTGTCAAAGAAGAGGGCCAAAGAGGCATGTAGAAGTAAAGGACAGGCAAGCCTTGGCCAGGGTGAGGCAATTAGCATTAAGGGCCTGCACCTAAAGTCAATTGCCCCACCTAGGAGGCATAAAAGGCTGCAGCAGGAAGGAGCAGAGAGAACGAGCTGGGCCAGGAAATGGAAGGCTGGCAGTAGTAGCAGAAGGAGCACGAGGCTGTCAGTTCATGATGAAGTGTGATCACTTAATGGACGCCGGAACAAGAGAAGAGAAGATTTCACCTGCAGTATCTGAGTGGATCCTGTGTACACAAACCCTGTCTGGCTGTGGCTGCACTGAGAGAGACATGCTGAAGTTAAAAGTCTTCCCAGGTGTGCCTAGAAGCTGTGACTTCAGAGCTGAGGTCATGCTGCAACCCGAGGCCCGTGTGCAGATGCAAGCCGAGGGACAGAGGAGTGAAGGAGACTTCCTGTGGTCGAGGCCAGACCGGAGACACCCATGCTGCAGAGAACAGTGGGATCCAATAGTGCCTGAAGTAATATTAGCCGGAAGAAAAGTCGGGAATTGGAAGCTGCCCGCAACCACGGTTTTTCTGAAGCCGGTGAGTGAAGCTCCGTACTCCGATTCACTGAAAACCCCTTGCCGGTAACTGCAACCAGTTCAATTACAACTCACATAGAAGTGGGAGCGAGGAAAAGTAGTTTGTTGGTATAAGAAGTCATAACAACAAAGGAAATGTATCACACACACATTTCATATCCATTAGATGCTTGCGTAAATGAACAAGCTTTCCTTTTTTCCATTGTTGACTAAATACCTTTACCGGACTGGTCGTGTGTCTCTAATTGAGAGGGAAAACGCTGACTGAAATCACTTGGAAGGTTAACACTGACTTTTACGAATTGTTGCAGGCATTATCACATCAAAGAGAGTTCACGTATGGCCGATTAGGATTCCCGACAAGAGTCAAAGTAACACTCAGTATGAATTACAGGGAATGCAAGTCCTTACAGTTCTTTGAAGCTGAACATCTTCATCAAAGAGTGGCAGCGCACACCTAAATCTGTTTCTTTTGTGAAACTGGAACCTCATAATATCCGGTAGAAGTTGCTGAAGTAAAGACAAGAGCAAGCATTACCCAAGCCAATAGGTGAATCCTTTCTGCAGTGAAAACAGCACTATTAAAATCTAAATACCTGTCTTTTGAAGTGGTTAAAAGTCTGGTGTCCTGTGATACAAGGGTGTGAATGTTATCCGAAGCTGGAAGAGTGGCAATACAGCTTTGGGGTAGCTACTGGAACCAGGAAGGTGTGCATGGAGCTGGAGAAGTGAGTTGAGTGCTTGTACGAAGATTCAGTTCATAATCTGTAAAGCTGAGACTGTTGAAGCTGAGATAAGCACCCTGGAAGCAAAGTCAGATTATATTGGTAGCAGTAAGACACACCGAAGTGGCAAAGAGGTTGGCCCTTTATTATGGCATAGGAAGGAAGAGTGCCTTGCCTACCTGTGGAGGCCGAAGAGTCTGGTCTTTAAGTTGCCTAACAATCATTTAGTACCATGTAGAAGTAGAGCTAACAGAACTGTGATTGTCTATAATATTGTCAGAAAACATTATATTGAAGGTTGTTGAAGCAATAGAACAGTGTGGAGCAAAGGAGTCGGTTTCCATGGTGAAAGTACTCGGGTTTTCGAAAGGAGAGCAACACCCTAAGAAGAAGCATCCTGACAAATCATATTAAAGATGCTGCAGAGGCTACAAACATATGGACAGAGGTTGAAGTAAAAGCGGTACGTTTGTAATTTGAACTATATACAGTGCATTCAGGATTACCATTGGTGCGGTTTTCTTTATTGGAATTGAAAGCTTTCAACAGACGGATAAAGAACTGTTGCCAGTGGATGTTTACTTGGGTAAACTTTTGTTTTCTTTGGAATTATCAAGATCTGATTTAAGACTTTGTTTTCTTTATGGACTGTGAATGTTAAACAGGTCATTGGTTGCTTGATAATTATTTATTTATGGTGTTTATTATTTATTGTTATTTTGTGTATGCTAAGAGATGTTCCCTTAGAACAGGGGTGCACACCTGATTTTGACAGAGGGCCGAAAGTACCTTACATGATGGCTATAGTGGGCCGAAAAGTAAATGTGGGTGGGGCAGTAGGCGCAGTGGGGCGTGGCGTGGCAGGAGGCTTTTTCAACCCCCAATTTTTATTAAACACTATGCCCCATAGCTCCCACCCCTCAAGCAAACACTATGCCCCATGGCTCACACCCCTTAACCAAACACTATGCCCCATGACATCCACCCCTCATGCAAACACTATGCCCCATGGCCCCCACCCCTCAACCAAAAACTATGCCCCATGACACCCACCCCTCATGAAAACACGATGCCCCGAGACACCCACCCCTCATGCAAACACTATGCCCCAAGACATCCACCCCTCAAAAACTATGCTCCAAGACACCCACCCCTCAACCAAACACTATACCCCATGACACCCACACCTCATGCAAACACTATGCCCCAAGACACCCACCCCTCATGCAAACACTATGGCCCAAGATACCCACCCCTCATGCAAACACTATGCCCCATGGCCGCTCCTCCCCAACCAAACACTATGCCCCATGGCCCCCACCCCTCAAGCAAGCACTATGCCCCAAGACACCCGCCCCTCAAGCAAACACTATGCCCCAAGATGCCCACCCCTCAAGCAAACACTATGCCTCAAGACACCCACCCCTCAAGCAAACACTATGCTCCATAGCCCCCACACCCCGACCAAACACTATGCCACATGGCCCCCACCCCTCAAACAAACACTATGCCCCAAGACACGCACCCCTCAAGCAAACACTATGCCCAAAGACACCCACCCCTCAAGCAAACACTATGTCCCAAGACACCCACCCCTCAAGCAAACACTATGCCCCATAGCCCCCACTCCCTGACCAAACACTATGCCCCATGACACCCACCCCTCATGCAAACACTATGCCCCAATAAACCCACCCCTCATGCAAACACTATGCCCCAAGACACCCACCCCTCATGCAAACACTATGCCCCAAGCCACCCACCCCTCATGCAAACACTATGCCCCATGGCCCCTACTCCCCAACCAAAAACTATGCCCCAAGACACCCGCCCCTCAAGCAAACACTATGCCCCAAGATGCCCACCCCTCAAGCAAACACTATGCCTCAGGACACCCACCCCTCAAGCAAACACTATGCTCCATAGCCCCCACTCCCCGACCAAACACTATGCCACATGGCCCCCACCCCTCAAACAAACACTATGCCCCAAGACACCCGCCCCTCAAGCAAACACTATGCCCCAAGATGCCCACCCCTCAAGCAAACACTATGCCTCAAGACACCCACCCCTCAAGCAAACACTATGCTCCATAGCCCCCACTCCCCGACCAAACACTATGCCACATGGCCCCCACCCCTCAAGAAAACACTATGCCCCAAGACACCCACCCCTCAAGCAAACACTATGTCCAAAGACACCCACCCCTCAAGCAAACACTATGCCCCAAGACACCCACCCCTCAAGCAAACACTATGCCCCATAGCCCCCACTCCCCGACCAAACACTATGCCCCATGACACCCACCCCTCAACCAAAAACTATGCCCCAAGACAGCCACCCCACAAGCATACACCATGCACCCATACAGACCCGAACCCCCACCCCCAACTGAGCACACAAACCCATAAGCATACACCATGCATCCATACAGACCCGAACCCCCCACCCCAACTCAGCACACAAACTCACAAGCATACACCATGCACCCATACAGACCCAAACCCCCCACCCCCAAATCAGCACACAAACCCACAAGCATACACCATGCACCCATACAGACCCGAACCGCCCACCCCAACTCAGCACACAAACTCATAAGCATACACCATGCACCCATACAGACCCCACCCCCAACTCACCATACAAACTCACAAGCATACACCATGTATCCATACAGACCTGAACCCCCCACCCCCCAACTCACCAAACAAACTCTCAAGCATGCACGCATACAGACCCGGACCCCCCACCCCCACATCTCAACATACACTGAACGTGCACACAACAACAACACACATTAAGGTAGACCCGAAACCCCCTCCCCAGCATCTCAACATACACTGCACTTGTACACGAAAACAAAACATTCAGGCAGGCCCGACACTCACCCCACCCCCGCATCTCAACATAAACTGAACTTGCGCACAATAACAAACATTCAGGTAGAGCCGACACACACACCCCCTCCGCATCTCAACACACACTGCACTTGCACACAAACACATTCAGGGAGATCCGACACACACCCCCCCCACCGCATCTCAACACACACTGCACTTGCACACAAACACATTCAGGCAGACCAAACACACACCCCCCCTCCGCATCTCAACACACAATCCACTTGCACACAAACACTTTCAGGCAGACCCGACACACACCCCACCCCCGCATCTCAACATACACCAAACTTGCACACAAATACATTCAGGCAGACCCTACACACCCCCTCCCCCTCCGCATCTCAACACACACTGCACTTGCACACAAACACATTCAAGCAGACCCGACACACCCCCCACCCCCGCATCTCAACATACACTGCAGACATACACATACAAACACACCCATACACACCCGACACACGCCCCCACCTCCGCATCTCAACATACATACAAAAACAAAAAACACAGTCAGGACGGACCCGAGACAGACAGATAGACAGACAGACACACACAAATATATAGCCCCCCCACCATGTACTTACCCAGACGTGCTGGAACGCTGGCGAGGCTTCTGGCACTACGACTGGCGTGGGCATGACAAGGCTGAAATGCCTTCCGGTATCAAGCCTTACTGGCCACGCCAGCTGTAGTGCTGGCAGTCCATTGGTGCAGCACACATGCACTACGTGGCTCGTAGGAGCTGCGTGGTTCGTGTGCACTGAACCAGTGAGGGCCAGTGTTTTGTCCGGCCCGGAAGACAACAAAGACTTTCCTAATGGAGGGCGGCCAATGCTGCTTGCGGCCCGCCCTCCATTAGGAAAGTCTTTGTTGCTGGCAGGCCGGAAAAAACGCCATGGCGGCCCGCAACTGGCACGCGGGCCATATGGTGTGCACCCATGCCTTAGAACCTAGACTAGGTAGGGAACTCCTTGGTAGAGTAGCAATACAGCTCTTGGGTAGCTACTGGAACCAAGAAGGTGTGCATGGAGCATGGAGTTGGAGAAGAGAGTTCTAGTTCTAGGTCTAGTTAGATTTTCTTTGAACTTTTTGATATCAATAAAATGTCTAATGTTGAGAAAATCACAAGCAGTTGTCTGCCTCGCATTGCTAACCCATCACACTGCCCCTTTCTGCCTTTGGGAATGTTATCCTCTCTTTCTGAAGTTCACTCTATAATCTGCTTCCTCTCGTGCCTATTTCCTATTCCTAGATAGGGACATGGTCCCCCCTACCATCTCTCTCTTTAGAACATCTCTCAGTTTGCTTCCTCTGTATCCAGGTCTCCCACTCTCCTCCTCCTCCTCCTCTACTTGAGAAGTTCCACCCCATGGATTCCTATGTCCTTTCTCTAATTCTTTCAGTGTGCTGTCTTAGTTCCTGCTTCTTTAGTTCCTCCTCGCTCTAACACTCCTCGGCGCATCGACCATAACTTCACCAACTTTCCTGGCTCTCAGCTTTTCCAATTTATAACCCCAGCTTCAGGGACGTCATTTCACCAAAATGCCAGGGGTAGCGGAAGTGACATCACACGACCCTTGACCCCTGATGACATCACAGGAAGTGATGTAATTTGACCCCACCCCAAAGTGATATCGCGAGAAGCGATGGAACACGACCTTTCATCCGTTGACAAAACAGGAAGTGGCATTACATAGCATTGTACACTACGAACAATATGGTTACGATATCACTATAATGTGATGTACATGTCATACCTGAATGGATCGCCATATGTATCGTTAAGATCAGTGTGCATAGGCCCATATTACCAAATTACTGTGATTGCAAGCAGACGTCCATGACCGAATGATAATGATGTATTATTATATACCACTTACGCTTAAGCGCTTTACATAGAAGAACTATACACCCAATATCACCCAACCTGTGTTGGTACCCATTTATCGACTTCAGAAGGCTGAGTTGAGGCGTTTGAGAACAGACTAAATCAGTGACTCACCCCCTGAAGTGTGCCTGAAATAAACCTTTAATGAGCCTAGCTTTAATTGTATAGAATTCCAGAAAGACACATTTTTGGCATTCCTATTCTTTATTTTTTAGGTTAGGTTCAGTGCTGAAAGTGTTAGACTTGTGGCCCTCGTGTTCTTATTTTTCTTCTTTTTTTAAGGGGCCTGAACAAGAAAGCTAGCCACTCCTGAATTAAAGAGCCTCATGGTGCTGGCCACAGCCCAGGAGCTTGCATTCCAAAAAAAAAAAAAAAACGTGTTTTTTGTTTTTTTTTAGAGGTCGCAAGGGAGACCACAGAGGTCGCAAGGGAGAGCTCAGAGGTCGCACTTGCGACCTCTGGCGACCCCCAAATGACGTCCCTGCCCATCTTGCCCTCCATGATAAGACATAACAATGTTTTCTTTTCTCCCCTTGCTTTCTCAATCCCTTCTTTTTTTTCTCAATCTTGCCTCGGACCTCTATTCAGTGGAGTAACTTTGCTGAAAATGTTGGGGGGGACATGACATCTGAAGAAAAGGTGCCCCAGTCAAATGAATGGGGACAAAATGGTGTGCCATGAAAGTTGGGGGGACAAACAACCCTGCCCCCCCTAAAATTACACCCATGCCTCTATTCCACCTGATATTGCAGTGTTCGCATGCTCCCTTAGCTTCTCTACTCCCCCAACTCCCGAACCTTCAAGTGCTGCATGGGCGCCTCCTTATGGGTTCTCCTGTTGCCTCTGAGGTTCTCTTTTTTACTCTATCCAACTTCTTCTCTCTCATATTGATGTGTTGAGGGGGGAGATTACAGCCACATCATGCCACAATATATAAACAGTGATGAGCCCTTTGTTTTGATTAGAGGGATAGAGGTTACTGATAAGCTATCTAGGGCCTGAGATAGCCGTATATTTCAACATCGTTAGGCACATACATCAGTTAAGAACAATACAATACAATTGGCTAACTGCTTATCACAGTTGAACACAATACATCAATTAAAATTCCAAAACAATTTTCCCACTGCCAATCAGATTGTGCATTAGTACACTGGTCCACATTACAATGCATTCGCCAAACCCAACCGTCCGTAGGCAAAATCAAAGCGCCTTCCTCATTACAGACTCTCTAAAATTCTAGCTATCTTCCTCCAAAAAAGGGAGAAAAAGATAATACAAGGCTCATGGTTCCCCACCATGAATAGGGCCCAAGTGTCCTCAGCGATGAGGTCAGGGTTTATACCCGCGACCACACATGCAGCTCTCCTATAGCTACATAGAAAATCACAGTGGCTAACAGATGTTGGACCGACTCCAGGGCACCACAGCCACAGAGATGGCACATCCTGGCAGGTCAAGGAATATTTAACCAAGCCGCCATAATTTCAAAACTCATGACGGAATTAAGGGTCCGCACAATCTCGAGTCTGGCGTGTTTACCCCCAGCTCACAGCTGGGGGTAAACACAGCAGAAAAATGCTAATCTTTTGCGCAATCACCACCAGCAGTATTAACGCCCAGTAATTGCGCTGAAAATTCCCCATTTGGTCCAATGGACCCAATGGACCCAATTTGGGAATGGGGACTAACAGTTAGCACCCAACCCGTGATCCGGCAGTAATACCGCCAGACGGGTGGACGCTTATGCTAAAGAAGTTGGACGGTATCCCAGTGGGGATACCACCCAACTCGTGATCAGGCCCCTAGTCTGGACATATGATGGGGTTCTAAAAGTCATTATGGATAAGGTGCGACGACAGACTGCAGAGGTTAAACAGCAGCAGTTCAAAATGCAATTTCATACAAGGAATGCATTCAAGGTGGGGTGATCAGTGTAGGTGATTGGATTAGGAGACCCAGGTGTACTAAGCGAGTGTCTAAGTACAGCCAGCCAGAAAAAGGTTGTCAGTGCGTGAAAAATTAGGGTGACCCTGAAACGGGAGGTTGGTCAATCGAGCTATCAATGCTATGAAGATGTCTACCAATGGAAGGGGAAACCCATGTTCAAACAAAAGCATTATTGAGATGCGAGGAAGCATGCGGCAGGAGAAGCAGCAAGAAGGATGAGACTCGGGCGTTATAAACATGGCGTGCTTTATTAACCAGTCCTGTCTTGTTGGGAGGGAGTGGGGGAATTTTATGTTAGGTTATAATTGTTTATGAATTAAATTGTCACTGACATCAGATGACATGGCAACCCAACGTTGCCTTGTGAATGTATACCACAGTGTTATGAGCCTGACCTAGAATCCCAGCTGTTAGCCTGGCAGGGGGCCCTTCCAATAAACTTGTAATTCACAGATTGAGGTTCAGCCTCAATTATTACAGAGGGCTCGTGTGTGCGTTTGAGAAGTGCCCACACGCCATCATTTGGCACACTGACCAATTACACACAGTACTCCAAGGTCTTGGATGATGAGTTGTACACTGTCTAACTCAAACACTTCCTTGACCATGGGCGCGGGATTTGACGGCATATAGAAAGCAAGCCTTCATCAACTCAGTATTGAGGACACCGATGGGTTACCATGGAAACCCCTGCAGAAGAAAGAAGGAGGAGAGCACTGCTAGGGACAGTGAGAAGAAAGAGCCCGAGCCAGTCAGGAGTGTGATAGGACATGACAGTGGGGGTCGCTGCGCGTTCAGATCCGCATTGGATGCAGCTTAGAGGCAAAGCTTGCACCGTTAGGCACACAGAGAGGGAAGCTTTCTGCAGCCCTTGGAGTACATAGAGCTGTGGGGTTTCACAAAAAGAATCCCGTTCCCCTACATTCCCAGACTGCCTAAACTATAGGGCCACAATGACCATTCCAAAAATCAAAACTGGAACTTGGTCCACTTTACATAACCATCCTGTGCCACAATAAAGAGTTCTTCCTTGGGGGGCGCATTCCACGAGGGAAGGAGGGAAGACTTCCGTAAAGCAGGGCATCACAGTTTTAGCCGTCCAGTAAAGAACTGCTCACGGGCCACTCTGCTCAGACCCATCTAGTAAGCAGAGGAAGATGGCCGACCAACATGATCAGTGCCTCACAACACTTCAAATAAATAGTCCCTTTATTTACTGCGTAGGTGTGACGAATGCATCAGAGCAGGGCAGCACGCAGCTGGTGGCATCGAAGAGGTACGTCGGGGACGGGGCTGAGTGTGTGTCTGCCGTGTGGGAGTGGGGCAAGACGGTGGTGTGAGGGGGAACCAGCCATTCGGGGGCGGACAGGGAACCAGAACGAGGTGGGCGATGCAACCTGGGAGATGCCCAAAAGATGATGGCCACTCAAGGCGGAAGCAAAGATGGCTGCGGAGAACACTGGCAGTCTGCCTGCATTACACGCCATCGGATAGGGGCTTTTGGGGGTTTGTCCTGACCCCCCTTGCAATGCCCGTAAGCCCCCCAGCCAGTACAGACTCACACACACACGTCCGTACTGCTCGGGCTTCCCGGTCGCACTGTCGCGGCCGGGAATGCCCCTTTTATTTATACTGCATGCGGCGGCGTGCAACGTCACGCCGCCGCTTGCGCGTCCCTTCAAGGGGCAGCGCCACACTCCTCATTTTCCGGGAGGACAACAACAAATGCCTCAATACTACACACCGCAAACCAAATAACTACAATAATACAACACTTGAAAACAGCTTCCGCACACGCCCCTTTATTAGAATCCACCCGGGTCCTCTTACTTAACAGTCCACGGACTCAGGCCGATCGGATAAATGTCCCAACACATAGTCGCTGAGGTAAGCGGGTTTCCCTCGCCCAGCTCTCTGGGGGTACCTCCCGCTTACCTCCGGCACGGGTAGTCTGTCCAATGGCATCCCCCGGGCAGGGGACTCAGGTGTGCCGGGTGGGTCTCCTCCATCGTCAGGTACCTCCATTAGGTCCGGATCAGGGGGAGGGTCAGTTCCCGGGTCTCCTAACTTCTTGAAGAAGCTCACGTTGCGGGTGAAGGCTGACCTTCCGTCCGAGGCGGTCACCATGGACCCCTTGACCGCCACGACGTCCAACGGCTCCGGCTCATAAGGAAGGGAGAGCTTTCCATGGGGGTGTCTATTTCGGATGAGGACTTCGTCACCTGGCTCCAGCCGCTGCGGGAGGAGCCCCCTCCTTATGTTTTCCTGCTCAATCCTCAACTGCCGGTCCACCTCTACTTGTTGGTTATCAATCACCCCCGGCTCCTTCTCCCCCACCTCGGGCAGCAAACCCTGAGGGCACCGCTTGAATAGAGCCTCGGCCGGGGCCACCCCTGTGGAGGCATGCGGGGTGGTGTGGTATACCTGAAAAAACTGATAGAGGGCTCTCTGGAGGGACTGTCCCTGGCCTTGGGCAATGCTGAAGGTCTTGTTCAGTGTCCTCATTAGCCGTTCGGCTTCGCCGTTTGCCCTCGGCCATAGGGGGGTGATCTTCCAATGCTGTACCCCGCAGCTCTCCATAAGTTCCGAGAACCGCTCGCTCTGGAACGGCGCCCCGTTGTCAGAGCACAACGTGTGGGAGAAACCATGGGCCGCAAACACCTTCTCCATGGCCACCACCACGTGCTCGAAGGCCACCGATTCCACGAATTCCACTTCCGGGTACCTGGAGTATTCATCGACGATCACTAGAAAGTGGGTGCCCATCATTGTAGATCCGAAGTCCGCATGGACCACCTCCCAGGGTCGCGTCCCTCGAGGCATCGCCTCTATGATCGTCTCTCACTGCAGAGGAGACGCCGCCTGACACCAGAAACAGGCCGCCACAAAGTCGTCCACCTTCCGCTCGAGCTCAGCGAACCATACTTTCAGTCGTAGCCTGGCCTTGGTCTTTGCATCGCCCTGGTGCCCATGGTGAGCAAGAGTGATCACGTCCTTCACCTTGGACTGAGGAACGACGATCTGATCACCTCTGAGCAGCAGACCGGATGCCGAGAATGATAGTTCTTCCCTGACCTTCCACAGCTGCTCCAGTCCCGTTCTGGCCTCCTGAGTGCGCCCCGCCAGGGACTCCAGCACTGACTTCCAGGAGCCTTGCTGCATGGAGTGTCTCAGGATCTGGAAACACTCGTCTCCCGCTGCTGCTGCTTCTAGCTCTCCCAGGGGCATCGCATTAGGCGTGGCCGCTTCCACCACCATGCGGACATGATCATCTGCTTCTTCAGCACATGTGTCCTACTCTTCTCCCCCATGTGCACCCGGGTGTCGAGATAGATAGTCTGCCGCATTGTTCGCCCCTGGCCGATACACCAAGGTGATCCCGTACTCCAGAAGAGCGAGCACCCATCGCTCGATCCTCGCCGGCGGCTTGGACGACGACCCTGCCAGAATGGGAAGCAGAGGCTTATGGTCCGTCACAACCGTCACCGGGCGTCCCAGGACATATAGCCTCAAATACCTGCAGCCCCAGAGCATCGCCAGTGCCTCGCGCTCGATCTGCGAATACCTCTGCTCCGTCTCAGACAGCGCCTTGCTGGCGTAGGCCACCGGGCGGACACCACCATCACGACCAACCTGAGTCAGCACGGCGGCCAGGCCAAACGGGCTGGCGTCCACAATGACTTCCAACTGTAAAGCAGGATCAAAGAAAGCCATAGTGTCTTCAGCCGCCAGCGCACCCTTGATGTCCTCGAACGCCGCTTGCTCAAGCGGGCCCCAGTGCCAGGTGGATTCTTTCTTCGTCAGGGCCCTGAGGGGTTCCGATCTCGAGGCAAGATTTTGAATAAACCGTCCACAGTACGTGACCATGCCGAGGAAACTCCTCACATCGGACACCAACTCGGGTGGCTGCGCCTTTTTGATGTCCTGAACTTTCTTGGGATCTGGCGACACACCCCCCTCTTTGGAAACAAAGCCGAAGAACTCAATGGACGGGCGCAGGAACTCACATTTTTCCTTGTGAAGGGTGAGGCCCAGCGACTGCAGCATTTCAAAAGTCTTTGCCAGCCTCCGCAGGTGGTCCCCCTCCATCCTGGCAAACACCAGGATAACATCACTAATGTTCAAAACGCCCTCTAGGTCTGCGAGGGCACCCCGGATGATATTCTGAAAAACCTCCGCCGCCGAGGACATGCCAAAGTTCAGTCTTTTATAGCGGTATTTATTTATTTATTTATTTATTTACATTTTTAAAGCACCCAGCTGCCCTCAGGCATCGTGGCGCTGTTACAAGAGAGTTTACTTGGCATGAAGAGATATTGTGTGAACACAGATGACGACATGGTTACAGGCATGGCTACAGTTCCGAGGTTACAAGGGAACTGTGAGCGTGGTACAGTTGTAATTTACAGACATTGATGTATGCAGTGGTGTTATAAGTGGGGTTCACTTAAAGAGGGTGGTTTTCAGAGCTTTTCTAAAAGCTATGGGGGATGTTTCCGCTCTTAGTTTAGGCGGTAGGGTGTTCCAGGCTCTTGTTGCTAGGACTTCAAAGCTCGAGCCGCCCGCTCTGACTCTAGTGAAGTTGGGGATTGAGAGTTGGTCAGCGTATAAGTCCCTTTTGGGTCTAAGTGACAGAACTGGTTGTATCCGTTCAGTAAGGTAGCTGGGGGCAGATTGGGATATGCATCTGTGTGTAATGGTGAGAGTCTTGAACTGAATGCGCTCTTTGACTGGGAGCCAATGGGCATTTTGTCTTGCTAGGGAGATATGTTCCCTTCTTGGAATATTGAGGGCTGCTCTCAGGGCGTTGTTCTGTGTGACTTGCAGTCTATTGATGTTTTTGGCCGAGGTGCCTAGTAGGAGGACGTTGCAGTAGTCCAGTTTAGCGCCTATGGTGGCCCTGGCGATGTTGAGGCGGTTAGTGGTGGACAGGTAAGGTTTTACTGCGTTGATTATTTTGGTTGTTAGGGCTGCTGAGGAGGAGATGTAACTGTCATGTCTGTCCATGGACAGGGTAGAATCTAGGTATACTCCCAGAGTTTTTACAGCAGGGAGACTGAGATTACTGAATTTTCAATTAAAAATGTGCTGTATTTGCTGTCTAGTTTGCTGAGGATCTCCTTGGGGCCCACCAATAGGATCTCTGTCTTGTCTCCGTTGAGACAAAGGCCATTGGCTGCCATCCAGGCCTGGATGATGGCATAAGTGTTTTGAAGGGTTTTTAGGTCTAGTTCGTAGTCGCCGGTTAGTGGGAGAAGGATTTGAGTATCGTCGGCATAATTGGTGAAAGTTATGCGGAATTCTTCTAGGTCATTGAATAGCGGGAGTGTGAATAGGTTGTATAGTGTGGGGGAGGTGCATGATCCTTGAGGTACTCCACAGTTGATGGGGGAGGGAGTGGCTGCCGCTTGGTCTGAGTAGACCCTCATGGCTCTGCCCTCCAAGAAGGATGAGATCCATGTTGTGGCTTCATCCGAGAAGTGAGCTGTATTGGTGAGATGAGTCCTTAAGGTTTTATGGTCGACTAGATCGAATGCAGCCGACAAGTCAAGGAGTAGCAGGATGGCACATTTGCCTTTGTCCATGTTTTTTAGGAGTTGGTTTTTTAGGTCGAGTAGTGCTGACTCTGTGCCGTGGCGTGGGCGAAAGCCGGACTGTCTCTTGCCTAGGATGTTGTGAGATTCAAGATAGGCTTGTATCTGTAGATAGGCAGCCTTATCCAAGATTTTCAGCAAGAATGGCACTGTTGTAATGGGTCTGTAGTTGTTGGGTGAGTCTGGGTCTAGAGTGGGCTTTTTTAGTAGTGGGCGAACCCAGGCTTCCTTGAGGGAGGAGGGTACTGAGCCAGTGGCAAATGAGGCATTGATAAAGGTTGCAATAAACTGTGCTAGGGGCTCAGCGCAGTCTTTGATTATGTTTGCTGGACAGATGTCCCCCTTGCAAAGTGATGGTTTTATTTGTTTTATAATGAGTAGGACCTCAGGGGCAGTTACCTTTCTAAAGGAAAATGGTGGTGGAGGATTGCTGTTGTGTTGGGTAGGGTGTATCGGGTTGGGAGCAGCCCGTGTTTTGAGAGGAGACTTGGGTAGACTGTCTAGGTTGGCTTGGATTTTCTTTTGGAGTAGGTCTATTTTGTCAAGCATAGCTTTCTGGATGTCATTACACCATTTCTCATCCTTGACTGTTTGATGTTTGGATGTGGGGGGTATGACTAGTTTGTTAAAGATAGCGAATAGTTCTTTTGAGTGTGATAGGGCCTTGTCGATTCTAGTGTTGTATGTGTCCGCTTTAGCTTTGGCTATGGCGTTTTTGTACTGTTTAACAGTAGCTAAGTATGAGTCGCGTAGTGGGGCGGAAGGGCTGGATTGCCATTTTTTGAGTGCTTGTCTTTTGAGTGTTTTTAGGTCACGTAGGTCTTGGTTGAACCATGAGTTGGCGTGGAAGAGTTTTTTCTCTTTTTTTGTTTCTAACGGGGCAATTGCGTCGATGGTCTCTTTAATGGTGGAGTAGTAAAGTTCAACTAGTTCTTCGGGGTTATTAGAGGTGGGTGATGCTAGAGCTGAGGTTTCTAGGAGTGGACACATTCTCTCTTTAGTGAGAAGTTTTTTTGATCTGGCTAAGGCAGCTGGCATGGGAAGGTTTTGAGTAGTGGCTGCTTTGGTTGGGATGTAGAAGTGGATGAGGTGGTGGTCGGTCCATGGTTGTGGCGTGTTTGAGCTGATGTCTACTCTGCAGTTGTGGTCGACTAGCCAGTCTAGTATGCGGCCTTTGGTGTGAGTGGCAGAGTGAACTCTCTGAATGAATTGTAGGTCTAGAAGGGCTTTAGCAAAGGTTTTACTCTGTTTGTCTTTTGTGTCATTGAATCCGAGGTTCATGTCTCCTAGGAGTATGGTTTTAGTATTAGGTTTGAGATTGTTACCTAGGAGGTGTAGGATGTCGGCTTGGAAGTTCAGGAGTGGGCCTGGCGGTCGGTAGATAAGGTGCATTGTCATGTTGTCGTTGGGAGAGAGGGAGATTTTTACTGTTAGGGCATCAAAGTTCTCGGCTGTGATGGGTTTGATTTGTCTAACCTTTAGAGTTTCTTTGACTATTAGGGCCACGCCTTCTCCTTTGTGTATTGGTCTGTCTTGATGGAGCATGATGTACCCAGGGGGGAGGGACTGGCATATGGCTGGTCCAGAAGCTTCATGCAGCCAGGTTTCTGTAATGGCTAGGGCGTCTAGCTCGAGGTCAGAGATTAGGTTGTGTATTTCTGTGGCGTGTGCTTGAAGAGATCTAGCGTTAATGAGAGCAAGTTGGATTTGGTAGGGCTCATTTGTGCTTGGTTTAGCTGCGCTGGTGTGGTGTTTGGTGGTGTTGGTGTGGAGTTTGGTTGAAGGGTGTTGAGCTATGGGAGGGGGAGTGATTGTGGAGGGTGTGGGGAGTGGCTGTGGTGTGAGTTTGTGAGTATTGGTGTGAGCTGTGTAGGTGCGGGCTCCTAGTCTAGTGTTTCTTATGTGCACTGGTACAGTGTGATGTGTGGGTCTGGCAGGGGATTTGGGGTTGGGGATAGTGTTAGTGGGAGGGGATTGGTGGCTGTGGCGCTCGTGTGTGAGTAAGGCTGGTAGGAACGGAGTAGGGGGGATGGAATCAGAACGTGGAGGCCTGTTGGAGTGGACGGAAGCCATGTTGACTATGGTGCGTGTTTTATTCATGATCATGAGCTGGGCAGGACAGGTTAAAGTAGTCACTAATTTGGCTAATGCAGGCAAATATGGGCTAAATGCAAAACTTAAATGGCAGGCAGAAATGGGCTAAATGCAAAACTTAAATGGCAAGGCAAATATGGGCTAAATGCAAAACTTAAATGGCAAGGCAAATATGGGCTAAATGCAAAACTTAAATGGCAAGGCAAATATTAAATTAATGAAATGCGAGATTAGGCAGTGCGGGTGTACTAGCAACAGGGCTAGGCAAATAGTTACAGATTCAATTCATGCAATGCGAGATTAGGTAGTGCAGATGCAACAAGGTGTAGGCAAACAGTCTCTAATTCAGATAGGGCCTAACAAATGTAGGCAGTACAGATGCGCAGATGCCGATAGGCTAGTAACAGGTACGGGCGAGCAGTCTCAGTTATAGTTATATGGTACACGACCTATGAGGCATAGGGTGCATGATGGTACAGTGGGGCGTATAGCCAGCATGGTCAATCGTGGACGAAGGCAGTAGCGCTGTGGAGCGCTTAAGGTAGTTCAGGCGCTAAGTTAGATAGTAGAGGGCAGGTGCGAGCACGGGCTGAGCACAGGTTACAAGGCGTGCAAATGGCATGCATACAGTATTGTGGTAGTGTAATACTATGTGGGATGATGGTTTCGGCGCTTGTAGGCACACAGTGATCAGTGCAACGTGTGCGTGAGGCTAGGTATGCAGTCAGCAAGCAGATAGGCAACAATGGCAAGATAATGCAGTAACTAGACCAAATGCATGGTATTTGTTTCAGCAGTTATTAGCAGACGTGCGGGGCAGTTGTGTGCAAGTGCACCTAGATTTGAGAGCATAGACGAGCATACAGTGTGAGTACAGCGGGGTAGATCAAGCTGCAGTAATACAGCGTGCAGTGAAACGCAATTGTACGATGATGGCAATGGGAGACTTACGGTTGCTTAGTCCTAGCATGAGCCAGTGAGGCATTTTCAGTATCTTTTTGCACGGGCTCTGTGAGCCAGGCGGAAAGCCACAGTTTTAGTGGGTTGGAGATCGGGCAGGCGTTCTGGGCAAGCGGCGAGGAAGGCTGAGGACAGGTGAAGATAGGCGTCAGCCTTGTTATCCTGGGCCTTGTCGTGAGTGGGCCGGCTTCGCCTGCCGGCTGGCGATAGGCTGTTGAAATGGCCTCAATGGCCAATCGGGGCTGAGGACAGTCAGCTGTGCTCAGTTAGGCAGTGCAGGTCGCCGAGGTATGGCGGGTGGCCATCTTGGAGGTGCGATTTCCTCGTGGTGGCTAATGGAGACTATGGGAATCAGGCAGCTGTTGGCCTTGCGAATTCCGCATGCAGGGTGCAGAGGTATTCTAGCAGCCTTGTTGATCCGTGGGTGCAATTAACAGCGAGAGAAACGAAGCTCTCACAGTGAAGTGAAGCTTGTATACTGGTATAGTCCCCGGTGGGTGGTGAACGTGGTGATGTACCTCGATTCAGGGTGTAGGACCACCTGATGGTAGCCCGCTCGGAGGTCCAGCTTGGAAAAGAAACGAGCACCCTGCACCTCGGCAATGATGTCATCAATTGCTGGGGTAAGGTGCCTCATATCGACACAGATTCGGACAACGTCTGGTTGTTTGGGTTTCCTCGCCACAACAATCGGGGACACCCAGGGAGTCGACCCTCCACCTTCTCAATTATATCGAGATTAACGAGATTGTCCAGCTCCTTGTCCACCTGCACCCAAAGGTAAAAGGGTACCCTGCGATGTTTCAGGGTGATGGGCTGCACTGACTTGTCTATATGCAACTGCACCGGGTCGCCGGCCATCTGTCCAATTACGTTGAATAGGGCAGCATACTTGTCAAGCAGGTCATTAATGTCCTCCAGGTACTCTGAATACGCAAAACTGACAATGCCGAGGGCCTCGGCCGCTGCACAGCTCAGCAGGGTTTTCGTACTTACCGGCGTTACATAGAATCGTGCAGTGATCTGCAAGCCATCATGCTCCACCTTCGCCACGAAGGCACTGTGCAACGGGATAGGTTCCAGACCCCCGAATGCAAAGATGTGAGCTTTCGGTGTGACCAGTTTGGGAGGCGTGTCCATGGCGTCGTAATGCCCACGGGCCATCACGTTGACTGACGCTCCCGTGTCTACCAGGACTGGACTGGCGACTTGTTGACCTCCACCACACACCTCGGCTGTCTCCTGCTCTTCCCTTTCAGGGCCCCCACACTGGAGACAAAGAAAATGTTCTCTTCCTCCTCTTCGTCTACCTCCTCCACCGGGGCATCTTCCTCGCTCTGGTCCACCTGGGCAACATTCGGCAGGCGATTCTGGCGAAGGAACCCGGGCCAGGCCTCTAGGCACCATCACGGGCAGGGCTGCTTTGCACACCCGGGAAATGTGATCGGGCAGCCCGCACCTTCCACATGTCCTTCCAGCCGCTGGGAACTCTATTGGGTGGGGAAGATCGTACCCACACTTTTGGCAGGACTCACCCACTCTTCCAGCTCTGTCACGGGGACCAGCACC
This sequence comes from Ambystoma mexicanum, assembly GCF_040938575.1. NCBI lineage: Eukaryota > Metazoa > Chordata > Amphibia > Caudata > Ambystomatidae > Ambystoma > Ambystoma mexicanum. The sequence continues at coordinate 995,561,323 of NC_090921.1, forward strand.
AGGTCTTCTGATGCCTCTTCCACCTCACCACATGGCACACACCTCCTCTGATTTGACGGAGCGTGACCCAGCTTCCATCCTAGCTGCCCGAGCCTCAGACACCTCATGGCACCGCCCCAGCTCAAGGATGCAAGGCAACATGGTGCCAGGCTCTCTTAGGACATGCCTTCTGAGCTTGCCCGAGGAGCACGCCTGGATGAGCATTGTTCTTATCATGTCCTCTGCATCACCCCATGCACAAGCCAGCGACAGGCGCCTTATGCGTCCATAAAAGGTGTCCAAAGTCTCATCCTCCTTTTGTTTTGCGGACAGCATCACGAATCGTTCGTAGTCCAAGTTAGCAAGGGGCAGAAAATGAGCCTGGAGCACCGCCTTTGCCGCCGGATAGGATCCATCCCCTGGTGGAAGCGACTCCAATATCTCCTGGACCGAAGGTCAAGCCGAGTACAACATGGTTGCCAGCATGCTGTCATCATCCGTTACCTGTGCGGCCCTAAAGTACATATCGAGGCGGTCAACCCACCTCTTCCATCTGGGCCCTAGACTGGATGGCGGGCGCGAGACGTCAAATTCAGGGATGGGCTGCAGGGCTGCATGGGCTCGTGCTTGGGCCATGACAGGATGTACTGGCTGAGCAACTGGTTGCACCACTGGTGGCGCCTGAGGCAATGGAGCCTGGCCTCCTGCTTGAGCCTGAGGAGGTTGCTGTACAGCTGCTGGTTGTCCGCCGTCCTGAGGCTGCTGCTGTTGAACTGCTGGCAGTCCACCATCTTGATCACCAGCCCCGCTCATGGGCTTGAGCGCACAGGCACCCCCAGTGTGGAAATTGGGGGCCGCAACTCAACTCCCACCACCACAACACAGTCCAGAAACACACCCAGGCAAATGAAATGTCCAACCTGGGAGCTAAGGTAGCGATGCACAGCAGCTGGACATGATGATGAACAGGATGAAAAGCATGGAAGATCCACAGCTGCAGCAGTCCTCACTGATGATGAAGAGGATGAAGAAGAGCAAGATCTCCAGCCTGATGAAGAGGATGAAGAAAAAGCCACTCCTCAGCTGCAGCAGCACCTTGTAGGCACAGAAGTTCCCAAAAATTGAGTCAAGGAGAAATTGGGCTAAGCAGGCCCAGCCATTATGGCCCTCCTCCTCGCTTGCACTCGACGTAGGAGGCCCACAAATCGGAGAAAATTCGAAAATCGGGCATGCAGGTATAACTGCCTGCCAACAGTGTGTCCAAAAATTTGGCCTGGATGCCACTCACCGCCCAAACCAGAGCTCAGTGAGGTTCCACGGCCGAAATTCAAAATGGCCACCAGCCGCATGGTCGATGCACGGCCTACGGCATGAAACGAAATGCAATCCGAATTCCGCTTCAGGGAAAATTGATTTTCAATCCCCGCCGGGCCCAGGCATCATCCCCACTTCGTCGCCACTGTTGGGGGTTTGTCCTGACCCCCCCCATGATGCCCGTAAGCCCACCAGTCAGTACAGACTCACACACACACACGTCCGTACTGCTCGAGCTTCCTGGTCGCACTGTCGCGGCTGGGAACGCCCCTTTTATTTATACTGCACGCGGCGGCATGCAACGTCACGCCACTGCGTGCGCGTTCCTTCAAGTGGTAGCGCCAAAGGGGTTTAGGAAACCTATTCAAGGTGCACCTCTTATGCACAGTGTGGCTTCACACAGAACAACCTGAGCACCACCCCTATGCGCACTGAGGAGCAACAAATGTCAGCACATACAGACATACCCCAACAACAGCAGATGGCAGCACACACACAAAAGAAAACAATGGATAGCAGCACACACGCCACAGGAATGGATGCCCACATATACACTACGGATGGCAGCACACACACCAATAACAGATGGCAATACACACACCAGCAGATGGCAATATACGCCAGCAGACTGCAACGTACAAACACACGTATCGGATGGCAGTGCTCAAAAACAGGTGGCAGCACACAAAAAGACACGTGCTCAAGGAAACAATGGCAGCACAAACAAACGATTATAGCTGTCTCGACAACAGCATGGATACTTTAACCTTACGGCAACTGTAGCAGCCGCTTTAGGCCAAGAAGCCATGAACCCAGTTTCATGGGGCACTTCGAGGAAGAGAGTGTTTCAGAATTATTCTGAAATTGAAGTTATTATGGCACTGACTCAACACCAGGAGAGGCGAAGGGTAGGTTTGGAATTTCTCCTTAGCCTGTGGCTATGTACACTATGTGAGAGGGGTTTGATGCTTTTTCAGGGCACTAGGCCATACTTCTTGGCGCAAGATCCTGGATGCTGGCACACGCCCAGATCACCTGATGAACATCCGTTCATTGATCCCAAACCGGATGGGTATCACGTTCCACTCTTACATAACTCTTACATAACCACTTTCCATGTCCCACGCTTCTGGAACAAAAACAGGACTGTGTCTATCCGACACTTATTTTAAGGTCACCCATTTATTTTGAATTGAGAGTCGATTTGGACGGATTTAGCCAAAATGGCTAATTTAGCATTTATACAGCGCAGCCGCTGCTTATTACACACGGTGTGTGGTGCTCATGTATTGACGTGGGAAAGATGAAAGGCTGAGTTTGATCGTCAGCAGGCTCAGCACAGATATCAAAGCGAGCACTCTACTTGCTGCGCTATCAGACCAGCTATTTTTTTTCCACAATCCCAGTGGGGACTTGTGTTGAGTCCAAATACTTCTGAGGCTCCAATACCCTCATCCTCTGATAAAGTTGACTCAGTGGTATGGATCTCTATTGAAGAGTAATTGATTTTGATTCTTGTTTAAAAGATTGGTCGTTGTGTTTTTTTGACAAATGTCATCATTGCTACAAATGCTCACCTCTATTCCTGTTTTGGAGCGATTCTATTATGTAACAAAACTATTTTCTTTACAGTCCGTTTAGGCCTTTGAAGAAGAGGCCTCCTCGAAACGCATTGCCACAGACAACGGATTTACATCTTTGCTTTACTTTGTACATGTATTTCTTGCTTGTAAAACAAAGAATATATATATATTTCTATGTAAAAAAAGATTCTCATTATACCGCTTCCCAACTGTCTGTGTCAACACTGTAATTGTCATACATATGTATTGCTCATTCTTCTGTTGCTATGTCAAGCTCTAAAAATAAAGTTTAAAGAAAAAAGATTCTCTTGCCATTAATTTCGTTTGTGTCTTACCCGTTGAGTTTAATGTATATAAGAAGCATAAGAATTTTCCTAAAATTAGAGTAGCTTTTTTGTTCAGCCTTTTGATAGCGTGCAGGGGACGAGAGGGATCCGCTGTTAAACCTTCTATTTTTCTTCTGAACATCCGGTAATTGCCATAACAGGCTAATGGCCCAGCAGGCCCACTGGCCATGGTCACGAGCCAGTTAGAGTGAAGTTTCAGAAAGCCACATCCTGCCAACCAGAGGTGTTGCTAGGGGGGGAGCTGAGGGGGCTATAGCCCCGGGTCTTTTGGTTGTAGATCCGGATAGAAGCTCAGGGGCGACAACCAAAAGGCTAGCTAGCCCAGAGTCCCGCCAGTTCCAACATTAGAGTAGTCCCGGATCTTTTCCAGACCTAGCAACGCCCATGCTGCCAACCAATATATTAGGAAAGGTGAAAGGATACAAAATGGATTTTGCATACCTCAGGCTGCCATTTCCCTGAACGAAACGCTCATGCCTTCCATAACCTACAGCACTTTGCATATGGCAAAGAGTGCTGCCTGCACATAGCCCCTGCCCCTCATTAGCCAATGTCCAGGTCATTGCTGCACCCAGTGTACAATGCATGGGAGAGAGCTAGACGGTGCTAAAGTGAAAAGTGAAATCCGAGTTGTCTGCAGAGGCCAGCAGTCATAACGGTTAGAGGAGAACCGCTTGTTTTGCCACTCTAAGCATTCTGAGTTCTTTGTCATGAATACTAATGCTTTGTGATGACTGACTGGCATTCCCTTTTCATGTCATGCTATGATTTGCAGTTCGTGGGGATATCATGAGGAACTGAGCAATGTTGTCAGGCAATTCCATTTTGAAAGGTTATTTTCATTGCCTTATGGCTATGCATGTTAACACTATTCAACTCAGGGGCAGTCTTTTCTATGCCCTTTGCTTCAGTAGCAAAGGGGTAAGTTGATACCAATTGTATAGTTTTCCCAAGCTTTACCCTTTATCATGTAGGTATTCTTAGTTTATTAGAGCTGGATGATTACTAGATGAACCATTACTGGATTAAACGCCAATCAAGCTATTGTTACTATAAAATGTCATACTTTATGGTGCCTGTATCTAACATTTCATACAACAAGGGTTCCAGGCGTCCACTGCATGCAGACGCATGCACACCCATTCCATGCCTCGGTTCTTCCGAAACTATTGACCTAAGAGTGTTCACAGTCTCTTCTTGACGTGAACACTCTTGGCGTCTAAGCTTATCCATCCCACTATTACTATGCTGGAATTTGTTTTGGTAGAAGAAATTCAACGTTCCCTAACAGAAAAAGCACCATGCTGTAAGGGTTCGCTAAAGCCCATCTCAAGCCCATGCCACAGCAGGACACTATAATTAATACTTCTCTTTCTCAAAGCGGCCTTGGACTCAATATGCTCTTCAACACTTTGCAGTATTTTCCTTCTAAACTCTTCTGCACTCTGGATCCATGATCCATTTTTGCTGGAGCAAGTCTGGGCATAAGGCATTAAAAACCTCTGCTCCTACTTGCAGTTCAACAGCCACGATAAGTAGACCAAAATACACACTAGTGCATAGAAGGAAGGAATCTAGCAGGTGGATTTAATTTCTTTTATCTGTAATTTTTAACCATGGTAACTGACCTTAGCCTTCATGTGTTTTTGGTAGAGTTTTTAGCCCTTTCCATGTAATGGGTTTACGGTGGTTGGTGTAACATCAACTGTCCACTAGCTTGCCAATACTGACAGCACTACTGGGAGGATAACCTTACATTTTACTGTGTCATATCTTTGGTGGCTACACACATTGTTGAATTGCTGTAGGCTTTACATCCCTAGACGTGAATAGGAGAAGTGTATGTAAGAGAACCTGGCAGGAAGCCAGATAGATAAGACTTTGGCCTTTAGGCCCTCACTTATAGCTATGGGTGACTAATCGCTAGTTGCCAACCCTGGAGTTTAGGGACGCCTGGTTTATAGGGGAGGGCACCCATGGAAGGTTGAGAGGGAAGCTAATTAGTATACCCTGCCCACAACCCAATGTGGCGAAAATGGAGTATTTCCCCATTCTCCCCAAAGGGGAGCCACCTCCTGTGAGGCTAGGAAGGGGAGCCCGCTACGCAAGGCCCTCCCTAGGGGTCTGGGCAAGTGGGACCTCCCTTGGAGTGACTCCCCCTTAAGGGACAAGGACTCCCATTTGCAAGGGGAGCTCCCTTTGGAAGACACATATTAGGACTGCCTTATATAAAAACAATGGGGCTCCTTATATGTTTGGTAGTATCTCAGCAGTAAATCCACTGAGATACCACCAACCTCTATTACCGTTACCCCCACTTGGTCCAGCGGTATTACCACTGGATTACAAGTGGAGATAGGTGGTGTAAGTCCCAATTTCTGTTGAGTCCATAGGACTCAATGGGGGATTTTGGCAGTATTACCATGGTAATAATTCTGCCGCAGTAATTCTGTCAAAAATGTGGTGGAAACTCCATGGATTTACCTCTCGCTCATAGAGGGAGGTGTAACCACCATCTTAACGTCAAATATATAGTTCGGCAGTGCAGCACTGTGGCGGTATATGGAAATACTGCTGCATCGAAGCTGCACCGCCCAACTTGTAATGAGGCCCAATGTGTCTTACTCTTATTTTGAAGCAGACAATACCCATTCAAGCAAGCCATGGGACAAAGAAGGGCATGCCTCATTAAGAACAAATCAATATGAAAGTAGGACGAGGAAACCCGAAAGGAGGAGAACAGAACAGTACGCAGGGGAAGCCTTCTTGTGTCAGAGCACCTTTGAGAGGTGGAGTCAAGCAAGGACAGGAAACCTGCAGCACTCTGGGAAGTGGAGTAGCCCCAGCTGAGACACCAGTGGGCTGGAGAGGTGGACAGCAGGGAAGCCGTTGTCCGAGTGGACGAGCAAGCAGCATCCAAAGTAGCGGCGTAACCATGGATATCCTGTGGTGGGCCAGGCACCTGTACAATGACACAGAGACGAGCAGGGCTGAGAGCAGCAACATCTCTCAGTGACCGCCATACAGTGAAGGCGGCAGCCGCGAAACATGCCGGACCAGAGCTGAGCAAGAAACCAGACTGTAGAGAGGCAAACAAGAAATCACATCAAACGGACGGTCAAGAGAGCCGACTAAGGAACCTGAGTGCGTGGCAAGCCCCACATGCATAATCCAGAGGAAAACAGGTACCGGGGTATGGTGGAGGCCGCCGGGAAGACTCGTACTATTGAGTTGGGATGATAAAAGTCATAAGTATGATAAAGTATGCTCATTTCATTGCATTGTTTGCACATAGTATCTGTTTTGCACACCTGCGCTGAGTTGATAATTTTTAGATAGGTTTTTAAATCTACCGTCATCTAGTTTTGAAAGACCAGTCTTAATCAATTTTAGCTGCTTTTAGCTATTTAATTGTTAGCATCTGTTTGTGTACCTTGTAATCCTGCTTTACACAGTAATCCTTTCACCCAGAGCAGCCACCTCTGCTTAATTGCGGCGTTGTCCTGTGAACGCTATTGCACAGCGAACTACAATCCCCAGTGGAATTGTAGTCCGCACACTCATTTTTATAATTGTCAGGCGCAGCAGCGCTGGCGCATCAGGGTTTAGCCAGTCTGTGCTAGTCCGTGCTGACATGCTGGTGTTGGCCTTTTGTCTGTTCGGTGCTGAGCTTTCCCTACAGCACACTTACCTCTCAGCGTATGGAACTTAATAGATGCTCTCTTTCTCCCTCAAGCGCACAACTTTTAAACAGACAATGCATTATTGATAAATATTTGCAGATGTACTCTGACACCCCGAGAGGCATACTGCCCCCGAAATGCAAAGCTCTTTAAGGGTAATCCCGAACATGGGAACTGTTCTAACTACTGAAAGTAAAATTGACGGTTAAATAAGGGGAGCTGAGACCATTAAAGAAGGGATGCTAGTTCAGGAAAACTGCAACTTTAATAAAGAGTTGTCACTACGTTCTGTCCCAATGTGTAAACCCCCAAGTGAGTTGAAGCATGATAACGCTCGACTCTCTCTGATGCTACACATGTCACAGAGCAAAATAAGGCTATAGTAGAACCTCATTTGCGAAATGGGACTACTTTTAAAGTCGCACTATTGAACACTAGATCATTAGGGAAATCCGCCATAGACAACCATGATTACTTTCTGGACAATGACATAGATATCTTGGCCATAACTGAAACCTGGCTGAAAGATTCTAGCGATGCTATTATTGATGCAGCCACTCCTAGGGGTTTCTCATTTTTTGGCCAAACTAGAGAGTCTGGTAACCGAGAAGGGGTAGCATTTATCGCAAGAGAGGAACTTTGTTTCTTCCAAACACTGTCGATTTGTGAGAGCTGCTATATCGTAAAATTAATTACTCCCCAGTCCATTGTAGCCATTCTATTGTGATGTACCGGCCCCTAGTGAAATGCCTAATTTCAATGAGGACTTTATGGGCATACTAACAGGCTTCAACACTCCCAATACATCCACCCCCTACTTATAGGAGATCTTAACAGGTGGAAGGGAAACCTCACAGACAAATAAGTGATTTCTTTAGAGCAAGACCTACAAAATATTGATATTCTGGCCCAAGTCAAAGGTAACATCCTGTATTGGGTTGCGGCAAGGAATATGCAGGTTGATTCTATTTGCACTACCCCTTGTGTCTGGTCCGAACATTCAGCTGTTCTCTGTAAAATAACTCTTCCCGGGAAACCAGTTCCCCAGTGGAAACCATTTAAAAGGGGACCAGTAGGAATGTAAATACAATTGGGCTGGCTGATCTTAACAAACGCTTACTTAACATTATAGCACGCTCATCAGATCCTGATTCGCCTGATTTTCTGGCCGCAAGCTACGACCTTGTTATGACAGATATGCTCAATAACACAGCTCCTGTTAAGACCAAGATGGTTAGGGACAGACAAAACCATTGCAGTTGGTTCTCCCCAGAACTATTAAACTGAAACAGGAGAAAAGGACAGCTGTACATAAATGGAACAAAATCCAGATGGATGAAAATAAAATTATTTGGAAAAACATAGAGAAGGAGTACAGGGAAAACATTTTTACTGCTAAGAAAAACTTCTACAAAACTGAAATTGAGGGCTCCTCAAATAGTACGAGGAAATTGTTTGAAATTTTAAAAACCTTGGAAAAACCCCATCTGAAGCCAGACCTGTTCTCCCCTACAACAGAAGACTGTTCCAAGGTTCAGCAAGCCTTTACAGATAAAGTTACTACGGCTCATGCTAAAATCATGGCAGACCCGGTTTCAGCTTCTGTGCCTGATAACATCAAGGATCCTCCCAGTGAGGATGCCCAACATTTTAACTTCTCAGCCATTTCAGTACAGACTATGGAGGAAGTCCTTAGGAAAATGTGTCCTACGTCCTGCAATGGTGATACTCTAGCAGCCAAAATCATTTAAAACAACTCTAGCATGTTCTCGCCTTTCTTCACACGCTTTACCAACAGCACTTTTCAGCACGGTGCCATTCCAAAAGAGGTCAAGAAGGTTGCAGTTACACCTTTGTTGCAAAAAAGCAGGTTCAGACCCAAATATTTTTAACAACTACTGACCAATTACAAATGTACCGTTTCTCTTGAAGGTCGTAGATCGGGTAGCCACCAATCAGTTGCAAAAATACCTGAAAGAGGTCAATATTCTCCATCCTAGACAGTCTGGATTCAGAGAACATCATGGCACAGAGAGCGTGTTAGTTGATCTGCAGTGCCCGATACTGGACTGTATGGATAGGAGTAAGGCAGGTTTACTAATGCTGCTTGATTTATCAGCGGCTTTTGACCTTTTGGACAATAAGAAATTACTGGCTACACTGTCCTCGGTAGGTCATTGCTCACCACTAGCAGTGAAGTTGTTGAAATCTTTTCTGTCGGATAGGATGGCGAGAGTGTGTTGGGGCCAGGCATCCTCTGCACAAATACTGTCCACTTGCACAATCCCTCAGGGAGCATGTCTGACCCCTGCACTCTCTAATATCTTCCTGCGCCCTTTGTGCAGTATTTTTGACAAAGTAGGGGCCAAATTTACAAACTATACCAATGACACTCAGCTGCTAGTTGAACTGAGTGGACACTACACTGAGGATACAAAAATCGTGCAGAGCATTTACCAAACAGTGAAAGACTGGATGACTGAACATTGGCTCTGCCTTAATATCGCAAAGACCGAATTACTGGTCTTCGGATCCTCTCAAGCGAGGATGAAGCTGGGACCTGGATATTCAGAGTTCTCCATTTATGGCCATCGCATCAAGACTCTGGATCAGGTTAAAACGCTGGGAGTGATAGTTGACCAGTCACTGGGAGCAGACACTCATGTGGAAAATGTTATAAAAAAAGTCTCAATACCATTTGAGGTTACTCAGATTGGTGAAACCCTATGTCACCAGCAAGAACTGTGAAACCTTGGTTAGAGCCATTGTAATGCCTTACATTGATTATTGCAATGCCCTCCTTAGCCGAGCAAGCAAGAACTGTACACGGCAGCACCAAACCCTTAAAAATGATGCTGTCCGAATCCTATAAAATGTCCCCAAAAGGGAGTTTATAACCCCGGCTAGGAGGAAACTTCATTGGCTGCCTGTCACACCTAGGATTACCTTTAAAATCCTTAGCCTGACGCATAAATGCCTACACAGTCATTCACCAAGCTACTTGAAAAACTGTCTCACTCTGCAAACACAGGAGAGATCAACAAGATCTAATAACACTTACCGTCTCATCTGTCTGAACATCAAAAAAACTCATGGTAGGGGTTGGTCATTTCCGGTTTTAGCCACCCTTGCCTGGAATTATTTCCCAGTTGAGATGCGTACAGAGAACAGCCTGCCCGCATTCTGCAAACGGCTCAAGATGTTACTATTTAATTAGAGGTTTTGATTGACCTATGGTTAAGACCTTCGGCCAAGTCATTTTACTATTCTGCAGCTTTTCCCTCCTATATGTGTGTAAGTATCATTAGTGGTTTTTGTCTTTTATAGTTCATGTGCGCCCTGATGCCTGTGGGCTACGTCCGTTATAAGCATTACACATAAATATAGGAAGAGAAACCCAAGTCATAGAGACATCAGAGAAAATCTTCAAGAATAATAATGGGTGTGAAGTATTAACAGTGAAGAGAAAGACATTTGGGGTTAGAAGCACATGTGAAGGGTCAGGAATGAAACTCAGACACAGGTGATTCATGGTTTTGGCCATAGACTTTTATTGAACTAAAATGGGTGTGGAAAAGGCCCCTCTGTCCCTGATGTAAGAGGTATTTTTTTTTCTTTATTTGAATTTAATTGCACAGCAATTTTTACAAAAAGACGAAAAAACATGTAAGATTAAGGTCCACGGTCCCCCGTTTTCCTCATTTTCCGGGAACCGTTTCATTCGCAGGCTCACAGGTCCCACCACAAGATAGACTTCTAGTCTGGGGTTCCTTTACAGTCAGATGCTGCTGGATAGATTTTCCTAATAAAGTGGACTACTGCGATCACCCATGACGTGGAGGTGCCACTCATCAATGCAATCCATCGTTGGTGGTCGTCCAGTGTTTGTAGGGATCGAAAAAAGAGGTGTCAGAAATTGGTGGGGCTCTGCAGCCAAACCAGGGCAGTTAATCATCACATGTTTGATGGATTCGTTTTCGGATTCGTCCTTGCAGAATCTACAGCCAGATGAAATGTTCGTGCCTCTTATAGAAAGGATTTCATTGGTTGGAATTAAGTTGAGGCGGATTCTCATGAACGTGTCCTTGAATCGCCGATCTGGAAACTTAAGAAGGTACGGCATCAGCTCATTTCGCTTCCGAGCGGGATATGGTATCTTTCCAACCAGTTTAGAGACACTTGCTTTATCCAAGGTTCGGATCCATTCGGCACAGAGCAGTTTTTCTTTTACCCGCATAGGGTTTGTAATAAGGTCGTCTTCCGAGCAGCAGAGATCTGCCAAGAGTTTTTTCAGATGACACACCCATTTTGACAGGCTTACGGATGGGTTGATCTTAATTTCTTTCTTTATTAGGCCCAACACCATTGCACAGCTGGGTAGCATTGTTTCTCGATATAAAGATAGCCTTTTCCAATCCACTACAGCTTCAAGAGATGACAATGATAGTTCTCTGCGCAGGACATCAATCTGAACTGAGTCTGGAAGGTTTAAAGTCTTTTTCCAAGCGCCCCCAGATCTCTACTGGGATGTCCAGAATTCCATCAGAGCCTTATCTTAAGGACGGGACTATCTTCCCCTTATAGTATGTTATGGCTGCTGCCAAAGAGAATCGTCCAAATTTTGCATCCATGATTTTGACTTGGCTCGCCAGTTGTTTAGCTTTAGTTTTCAAATCTTCTAGGAATGGGTTCTCTACCAAGCTGTTGTTTGTGATAGTGCCCAAATATTTAAAGGTAACCAATTTTTCAATCGGATTCGAATCCACTTGCCATGTAAACTGATCGGTCTTCTGGATTACCTCATTTAAATTGCATGATTTTAGTCTTAGCTTGATTAATTTCGAGGTGGTTCAGGGCAGTGTATCTCGGTAGGCTGTCCAACTGCCTTTGTAAGCCAATTCTTGTTTGGTCTATTAAAATAAGATTGTCCGCATAGACCAAACGGGTCACTTACTCTCCGCCTATTATGGGAGGGAATGATCTCATATTTGGCTCAAAGTGGTGGATATCCGAAGTAAAAAAGTTGTACACTGCAGGTGCCAGTGGGCAGCCCTGTTTCACCCCCCGATATGTTGGGATTTGTGATGTGAGGAGCCCCGCTTGATTCAGCCGGACTTGGATTTTGGTCTCTGTGTGAAGCGCTTTTAAGGGGCCTAATATGGTTTCTGGGCATCCCAGGACTTCTAGCTTTGTCCAAAGCTGACGATCGACTCTGTCGAAGGCTTGGATGAGGTCCACAAATGGTATGAAAAGATCGCTTTTTTTTTAGTGCGCCTTGTGTTTAAAGATACTTAAGATCATTGTGTTTACAGAGGTTCCCATGGTTTTGACGAATCCCGTCTGGAAAAGATCGATTGCATTGATACTGGTTGTCCAGGCCACAAATTTTCCCAAAAGGAAAGTTCCAAAAAGGTTGCCTATTACATACAATAACACTATCGGTCTGAAGTTCTTTGGGTCAGACCTGTCCCCTTTTTTAAAAATAGGGACTATCACCACTAGCTTCCAGGAAGCTGGGACTGTTTTTACTTTCGAGATGTCACAAAAGATAGCGTGGATGAAGGCCGACCATTCCCTTGGATGTTCTTTTAGGATTGCGTTTGTCAATCCGTCCATGCCGGGTGCCCTTGAGCTGTTAAGCTTTTTTATTTTCTCCATAATTTCGGGTGGACCATAATCAAAATTCCAAGGTGCGGTTGTTTCCAGTAGTTCTCCAGGTCTACTATGCTGGTATGGGTCGTCAAAAAGGGAGGCAAAGTGAGATGTCCAGGCCCTCTCATTTACACTGTTAGATGTGACCTCTGGTTTTGTCTTTGCGGCACCTTTAACCAGTGCCCAGAACTCTTGAGATCTTTTGTTGCTAAGTGTTCTTAACATTTGTTCTGCGTCTTGTTGTAGTAGCATGTGTTTGTGTTGTTTTATCCAGGCTTTGTAGGCTTTAATGAAGAGCACCGCATTGAGTTTAAACTCTGTGTTGGATGATTTTGTGGCCTGCCATTTTATACGCCTCATAGCCATTTTTTTCTCATGTACTTCGAGATCAAAAGTGTGGCATCGCGTGATGGTAGTCTTTTTACTATGAGTGCCACAACTAAATGGGAGCAGAAGCGGTCTGTACTCCGGGGTTTTTAAAGGAACCATAGCAGTATTTTGTGCTTCATAATACTTTTTGGTAATTGCTGTTATGTCGTTGGGGGTTAAGCGAAATCTGTTTCCGGCATTATTAGGTTGTAAGCTCGCCGGCATTGAGGAAAGCCAGGCCGTGGTGATTTGGGGGAGCAGTAGTTCCACAATGTTGTGGTCACTGTTAAGTGTCCTTCTGATGGTAATACCTGAAGTTAGTTGAAAAATGTCTGGCGAAACGATGATTTGATCCAGATCCCCAGATTGAGAGTCACTTTCCCATGTGGGGATATTTGTGTGATCCGGACTTTCGATTGTGTTTACATTTTTCTTGACTTGGAGTAAGCCTCTCGCCTTTGCAAAACTGGACCATTTTCAGCCGCTTGAGGTGGCCATGTTGGAGGGTTTTAGGGGCTTTGATCCTTTTGTTGGGGTTTCCAACACTATGTTTAAATCCCCACAAATTATGATGGAATCTATCTCGTTTTCTGCCAGGGCTTTATCCAAGGTTGCCGTATCCAGGTCAATGAAATTGTCATCTGAAATTGCTGCCGGGTTCTAGTAACATGTGACTAATAGCAGGTTACCAAGGCTGCTAATCTTGTTAGAATTGATTGTTGATTGCCATTCCACAATGGTCGCCAAACAGGACCAGTCTGAAGAGATGGTTTTGGTGAGGTGTAGGCCTACTCCTGTTCGAATAGCTATCAAGAGGCCTGAGTAGGGGTGTCGCTTGTTGCCCTTAGCTGAGTCTGCTGTTATAACATCATACCCGTCTAGATGCGGGCGGTCGATCAGCTATGTCTCTTGTAGGCAGAGTATATCATAGTCACTCAGGTTTATGTCGCTAGGAACAGTGAGGTGGTGAAAACCTCTAGTATTCCAGGATGCCAACCTTAAAGGCGTCTCTTTGATTTTGTCAGTGTCACGGGTGGGTTCCAGTTTCCGCGATGGTTTAATCCGAACTCCTTTGCCAGACAGGTACCCTATGCTGGGTGGCTATGCTTTCCTCGTACAAAGTGCGTCCTGGATCCATGACCAGTCGCCAACCGTTGGTTCGTTGGGGTCTTTGTCGACCTGATGCCCTGCCTCAGGGCCATCTAAAGGCAAGTTCTCTTGAATCACAGTTATCTTGATGTCTGGACGGGGGCCAGACGGCTTTCTTCCGATGTTCAGTGGGTCAAGATACAGCTGTGGTTTCAAAGCTGTCGAAAGCTCATTTTTTACCTCACTTGGCAGGTCACTCTCCTCTTCGGTAGTTTGAGACTGGCCGCATTCTCTAGTTATTTGTCCTTCCCTAGTTGGTGTAGGGAGTCTTGGTTGATTGATCGGAGTTAAGTCAAATCCCAAGATTCTGAGTTTTATGTCTCATTTACCAGCATTGAACGGACCAGTTGTGATGGAATATGCAGGAAAACTGAATCGGTTCTATGTTTGATTCCGAATTCTATCATTTTGATGTCTTCAGACCTTAGCTGGTGCAAATTTGGAAAGCTATGCAAGATCTGTACAATTGTTATGCGATTCAGAATCAGGTTTGTGGTTTTCTCCAGGATGGATTCCAGTTTAAAAGACCTGTTTCTTCTCGGGTCGATTTGCTGGTACGTGTCCTTGCGAGGGTTGCGATTGACTCCAGACAGTCGTCTGGCATGGATAGGACTTCCGGAGCCAGTGCTGAAGGAGTGGGATCTCTGGCTACCCGGTTTACCATGGTTGATAGCAGTAGGAGAGTCTATAGATCGTTTGGGGTGGTGTGAGAAAACACGGTTCGACCACTCCTTTAATGGTTCCATGTGTTCACCATCCTCCCCTGCACTTGGTTTAGACCTGTGGTTCAAGGTGGCCTTTTGAGTTCCCAGGCCATGCGTAGGTTTAAGTGCGTTAAATCTTGATTTGTCATTAAGGTTTCTCCTTTTGTCTGATAATGTCAAGAATTTTGGTGAACTAGGCAACCCAGGGATTACCGTTCCTTTAAGAGGAGCCACAGCTTTTTCGTTGATGATTCTCCTTTTTTCGGATACTGTCAAAAATTCTGGTGAGCTTGGCACGGCCAGAGCAGCGGTTTTGTCGCACGGTGCCATTGCTGCGTCATCGTCCTGTGAAGTACTCAGTTGCGAAAGGTTAATCAGATCCGTGAGAGTCT
Source organism: Ambystoma mexicanum (assembly GCF_040938575.1). Taxonomy (NCBI): domain Eukaryota; kingdom Metazoa; phylum Chordata; class Amphibia; order Caudata; family Ambystomatidae; genus Ambystoma; species Ambystoma mexicanum. The sequence goes on from NC_090921.1 coordinate 995,576,495, forward strand.
CTGATAATTCGCTGGTGTGTCTTCCTTGCTCCACACCAGGGTCGTTGACTACACGTGAAATTCCGAGTGGGAGCCGATGGGTGATGACCAGGGGTTTATCAGTCGCTCTGCTGACTGGACGGTCTTCCTTACAGGCTCGGGGAACTGTATCTTGCGGTCCTCGACCAGGGGTGAACTGGACATCAGTCGAGTGGCTCGCAGCTTTGGAGTCTGGCTTGCCGGACTTATTGTTTCTTTTCTCAAAGATCTGGTAGTCTTTGTTTTACTATGATCCTCATGATTGTTCACAAATGACACAGTCCTGAGTTCTTGCCAAGGGGGTGAGAACCGTAGTTGATTTGCCAGTTTCAGGACAACGCAACCATTACTAGGTCCTCGTGGTGGGAGGTCAACAGGAAAAGACCGCTGCCCCCCAAAAGGCTTAGATTTTTCCTGGTCTTGCGGTTGGAGTGAATTCAAAAGGCCAGCTGTTTGTGTTGAGACTTGATGCATGTCTCTTGTGAGGTCGATTTAGGGGAGCATAGTTGAATTCGCAACAGAGGGTGCGGGTTGGGTTGGCTGCAGAACGCTTGTCGTTTGACAGCCTGCATCTAAGAGAGGCTGCTTAGTTATTTGAAGCAGGTGAGGCGGTTTCTCTAAAGCTGTGACAAAACCTTCCAAGAATATTAATTTGGTGTGCATCATGGCGATCAAAGTTTTTCAAAGGGTGCAAGAGCGATGGTAATGGAGGACATGAGTGACATTAAGTCCAGTTTCTTGGGAGTGGTGCTAGACTTCTGGTCCGAGGTGCTCTCACGACTTCTCTCGGGCTGGCACGGGGTAGTAGATGTCGACTTGCCTCTTTCTGAGTTGGGCAATATGAGCAAAGGGGAGTGGCGGTGGCTGCTCCTCCTCTTTTGAATAGGCGACATTGGTCTCGCAAAGCCCTCTGGTGAGTTAATAGGTAGGTCTATCACCCTCGCCTGGGGTACGTGTGCCTGTACCCTTGGCGCAATCGGCTTGATGGGAAACAAACGTTCAGGGCTCTGGGCTAGGACACTCGGTGCTGCAGACTCCTATGAGATCTGGTGCGAATGAGGTGACATAGGATCTCTCTGATCTGATGGTATAGATAAAGACGGGCGATCTGCGGCTTTTGATTGCGTGTCTGGTTAAGGTCGTTTTGCTTGACACTTCCTTATCAAGGACATGTAAGGCAGTAGTTTTCTCCGTTGGATTGGCAGAGCCGGGAGCTTCCTGGTCTACTGGTGGTGGTGCTTTGGAGGAGAAAAAGACCACGTCTTTGATGGCGTTTGAGGCTCCCTCCAGGAGCTCCGCATCTGAGAGGTCATGAGGAGAAGTGCCCGTTTGATCCGGGCCCTCCAGTCTTTGTTTCAGAAAAAAGTTTTTTAAATCAGTAGATAATAATGGCCGGTATCCTTTGATTTTTCTATAAACTCACTTTGGCATTTTAGGGGCACTAATTTTGAGTTTACTTGAGGATTTTTTAAGGGAATCTTTGTTGGTAAAGGTGCTGTCTGCATCGTGAACAGGGAGAGTTTGTTGTTGTTTGCTTGATTCCGTAGACGGACGTCCCTGAGAACGCCCCTTCAGAGGTTTGGGGCGTGGTTTCCTCTGTGGTCGCTTGGCAACTCTTCCCTCAGAAGGGCCACAGGTGAAGACACCGAGAGTTACGTCCTTTGCTGTACCGCTGGCGTGTTCGATTGGCAAGGCAGCCGCGTGGGAGCTAGGAAGCCGAGGAGGTGGCGGGGGGAGGGCTCCCCCTCCACCTGGCACCCCCGGGTCAACCTGCCCTCTCGCCCCCCCTCGACAGGGGTCACCTCCAACGGCTCTGCGCCGCCCTCCAGGGAAGCACCGCCTCCTCCAGCCTCCAGGCTGTGCGAGCCAGGCGGGGATCTTGGCGGAAAACCAGATAGAAGTCCAAGGCAAGCATCGGCAGAAAAGGTCGGACTTGCTACCACCGGAGCTGCCTCCCCGCCGCCCTCAAGCGGTAAGTGAAGTTCGTATAGCACAGGTTGATTGTCACGCAGGTGAGCGTGGATTTGAGCAGGATTAGTGCAGAGAGAAACACACGGCGTCCAGCAGTTAGGTGGGTTCAAGGGGTGCACGGGGCCAGGGATGGCCGGTCTGAATTTGCACCAGTGGTGTTATAGGGGCTGGGTCCCATGTGATCAAGAGGGCCATATAAGTGTGAAGGGATGGGCAATGTTGGATCAAGTGGAGGTGACAAAGCAAGTCCCAATAAGGTGATCGCTGCGGGAACAGAGTCTGGTGCGTCTAGTACCTCAGTGGTTTCTGTGTTAGCGATACTCCTCTCCTGGATGTTGCGGCTCCCAGAGCCTGGGGAAAGGCTGACAGAAGGCGGCCCAGAGGGCGGCCCACAGGGCTGGGGAGAAAGAGAATGCTCGAAAGGCGTCGAAGGTTGTAAAGGGGATTTAGTCAGTCTTACCTCCTCCTCACGCCGACGGGCGCTCCGCAATAAACGGCCTTCTTCTGGCATTCCGAGCCCAGCAAGTCACGCAGGTGGAAAAAGCAGGTTGCAGCCCTCAGTCCTCAGCCCTCAGCAGGACTGCAGGACTGTTACTCTCTGTTACTCCGCGGCCGCTCTGCAGCACGGAGGAGTTTTTAAGGTAGCAGGAAGCAGTTGGTGGGTCCGGCAACAAACAGGAAGCCAAAGAAGCAAAGGAGCAAGGGAGAGACTCTGATAGTCCACTGCAGGACTGTTACTCTCCGTTACTCTGCGGCCGCTCCGCAGTATGGAGGGGTTTTTAAGATAGCAGGAAGCAGTTGGTGGGTCCGCCCACAAACAGGAAGCAAAAGAAGCAAAGGAGCAAGGGAGAGACTCTGATAGTCCACTGTAGGACTGTTACTCTCTGTTAATCCCCTAATAGGTATTTTCCTAATCTAAAACAAAACTAATAGGCCGGGCCTTTGTCAAAATGTCCACAGAACACTGTCCTGTGTCCAAAGTCCTATTCTGACCCTCACATTCTAAAAATTAACTGTAAGGAAAATGCTCAACTCCAAAACAAAGGTTCCAGGAGGATGAAGTTCACAATTCCATAGGGTGGTTCCCTTCCTTGGATTTCTCTTTATTCAGCTTTTTACTGGTTCCTCAAGTTCCTTTATATCAAATATAATTAATATACAAAGTAGCTGGGCTGACAGTCTGATTCTTGATAGACTACCTGGTGTACTCTCCAACCAGGTTTCTTCTTATCTCAATCACACTCTTTGGTTACTTTCTGATGTATCCTTATTAGAATGTTCTCATGCAGTGTATTTTATAGATTGTCCAACTTGTTTTTACATGGTATACTCTCCTGCTGGGATTCTCTCATATTCAAACACTTCTTTTCGTCATGCAAAACACTTATGGCTTACAATCCCTGGTATACTCTCCTGCCAGGGCTTTTCTCATATGCACACTTCTGCACCTTGGGTCTGCCTGGTATTCTCTCCTGCCAAGGCCCTTCTTATATGCAAACACTTCTTCTCATACACAAAACACTTGTGACTTGAAATGCCTGGTATACTCTCTTGCCAGGGCTTTCTCATATGTGTATTGCGCACACTTGCAAACTTGACAGTTCCTTACATTTATTCTGCTCTGTTTCTTTAACAAATGTGGCACTTTCCATCCTTTTCATTTGCCTAATTTACTTCTGTTTGCTTTCGGTCCCATTGCTAAAATGTCCCAGTGTTCCCTCTTCCCTCGGGTGGACTCACTGGTTTACTGCAATGGGAATGGCTTCTCACAAAGTGAACCTGAAGCGACTCGCTGGCGTCCCGCTTCCTTCTTCCCACTCAAACGTACTCCTCCTTTGAATGCCTAGTCTGCAGGCTCTCTCTCCTAGCCACTCTCTTACTGTTGCTACCCTCTACCGACCCCCTGGCCAAATCACCTCCTTTCTCTCTCAGGGGACTGGTCTCTCCTCCTCCCTCCTGGCCTCAACCACTCAACTTCTTCTCCTTGCTGACCTCAACATCCATCTTGATTCTACATGTCCCTCATCCACACTCTTTTGTGACCTATGTGATTCACTCTTCCTCTATATCCTTCCCTCTGGCTCGACTCACTCTGCAGGGCACACACTTGAAGTTTTGATCTCATCCGGTCTCTCCCCCTCTACCTCCCTTACCACCCCTCTCTCCTGGAGCGATCACTGCCTCCTCTCCTCTCATCTCTCCATCTCCTCCCCTCAAGCCAAGTCCACTCCTAGATTGCCACCCACCTTCTGGGATATTTGTCCCATGAAGCGTGTGTCAGTCGAGGCCTTTGCTGCTACCTTCTTCCCCCATCCTACACCTGACTTACACCCTGACACAGCCCTCTCTCTTCTCTAATCCTCTATTTCTGCTACTCTTGATACTCCTGCCCCTGTCATGAGGATCCGTTTGAAGCCCAAATACAAGTGAAATTCTTGGTATGGCTTCTGACCTAGCTACACTTAAACGTAAGTGTATGGTGGCGGAGAGGAAATAAAGGGCTTCTTGCTCATCCTCTGACAAACTGGCCTGCTGCCTGCTCCAAAGGCAATACCGACTCTCTGTCCGCACTAAGAAGAGAGTCCACATACAAGCCCGCGTCTCTGCGGCATCTAACAATTCTGCCGAACTCTTCAAAATCTGCAAGGAGCTGGCCAATCCTGCTGCAGTCTCCACCCCTCCTCTTGTCTGCAAAGCCCTTGCCTCTCACTTTATCTCTAAAACTCAGGACATCCTGTCCACCCTCTCCTCCACTCCCCCTCCTCCTCCTCTTCCTGTTCCTTCTCGTCTTGCTGACCCTCCCCCAGCTACCCCCCTTTTCCTCCTTTCCTCTTGTCTCCCCTGAAGAGGTTGCTAGACAAGTCCAATCTATGAATCCCTCATCAAAACAGGTCCATCCCTGTTCCTCTAAAACCATTAAGGACCACATTGACACCCTTGCTCCGGCCCTTGCCAATTTCTACAACCTCTCCTTTGTCTCTGGCTCTTTCCCTTCCCCTCTTAAGCATTCCCTTGTGCATTCTCTCCTCAAGAAACCCACTGCTGATCCATCATGTCCAGCAAATTACCGCCCAATCGCCATCACTCCCTTCTTGGGTAATTTCCTTGTAAAGCTCGCCATCTCTCAACTTAATCTTCTGACTCCCTCCATCACCACCAATCTGGCTTCACAGCTGCCAGAAGCATGGATACTGCTCTCCCAAACATCTGTGAAGACCTGCTCTCCAACCTCAACTCTAACACTCCCTCTGTCCTCATCTTACTTGATCTCTCCTCTGCGTTCGATACGGTCAACCACAGCACCCCGCTCAATCGTCTCCATGGCAACCTGGGTATTACTGATCAGGCTCTGGCCTGGCTGACCTCTTTTCTCTCTGATCGACCCACCGAGGTACAACCTAGGTCCTTTCTATCTGTTATCTCCCTCTCCACTTGCTTTGTCCCCAAGGGTCTAACCTCTCACCCTGGATTTTCAACCAATAGCTGGCAACTCTTGCCTATTGCATCTCCATTTTCTGCTCAACCTTACCGTGCTATGCTGATGACGCCCAACTCATTTGTAGGCTTCCTTCAGCCTCCTCCTCTCCTTCCCTCATCTCTGACTACCTAAATGCCATTCAGGATTGGTGTGCCGCCAATGATCTATGTCTAAATGCCAACAAGACCGAGATCTTTCTGATTGGTACAACATCTCCATCTTTTCCTCTCACTCTCTGGCCGGCCTCCCTTGGTTCTCCTCCTACCCCCACTTGTGAGGCAAAGAGCCTTTGGGTTATCTTTGACTCTACACTCTCCTTCTCCGCACACATCTCTGACGTCTCCAAAAAGTCAAACTTTTTATTGCACCTCCTTAAAGGTACCCTGCCTTTCCTCACCTTCCCTCAAAAACTCATTCTCTCTCAAGCTCTGGTTCTCTCCAGAGTGGATTACTGTAACAGCCTGTTCCTAAATCCTCCTGCCTCCACCCTCTGCCCATTACAACTAATCCAGAACAGGACTGCAAGACTTGTCCTTGGCCTCAAGCCCTGGGATCGTATCTCTCCAGCCCTGAAATTCCTTCATTGGCTCCCAGTGGATGCAAGGATTAAATTTAAATCCCTCTGCTTTGTCCTCAAGGCTTTCTGGGGCCTGGGCCCAAAATAGCTTCAACTTTCCCTCTGTAGATACCTCCCCTTTCGAGTCCTTTGCTCCTCTACTTCTGACTCCCTCAGGGTTAGTCGTTCTACAAAGAAACAAGCTGGGGGTTGTTATGCTTGAGCTAAAACATGGCGCTGGTGCGCAGTGTATTCTGGGGGCACTCAGAGCCATAATGGATATTTACTCCATGCCTCAGTGAAAAGCTGTACTTACTTTGCTGAGAGCTGAATTTACTTTGCTGAAGAAAACATGCTTTCCAAACCTGGTATGCAGTCAAGGACATTCTGCTGGGAAAGCTGGTTTTGTTATGTCTTGTTATGAGTTATGGGACTGTTTTCCGTGGCGTTTGTTCTTAGGAGAGGGAAGCGCTTTGCTCCTTGAGGTTACTGTCGGTTGACCCAGCTGGCAACCAACGGTTACCCATCAATGCGCAAGTGCATTGCCAGAAGGTTTGAGAAATTACCACCCCTTTTTGAGGAGTGCATATATGCGGAACCCCTCAACGGTCAGACGGGACAACAAAGACCTCAGTCGGAAGGGGGACACCTTTGTCCGGCATACCTGTGGGCTGTTGTGCTCTCAGCCTGGCTGTTACCGGGGTCTTCCAGACACTTCTGGCGAGATGAGGGATTCAGTTACGCCCACGGTGATGTATTTTCTTTTGAATTCTCTGTCTTTTCTGTGATTTATTTCTGTGTTATCACTTGTTGCTTCCAAGCTTTGAATAAATAGCCGTATAAGTGCTCCTTATTTTCTAAGCGTGCGTGTGGTTGTAAATCATTGTGTCGTCTACCTGCGTTCAAAGTATTGGTTCTGCAATTGCGCTGGTGATTAATGACTGTCCGTGCAATCTGGGCGAGCAATACACTTTTGGCGACAAGGATGGGATATTTGTGATGAATTGCTCCAAATATTAAAGAATCTGTTTGAACGCAGATAGGCTTTGTTTACATTGCATACGAAAGTAATTTGGCAGCTAGTGTTGGACTGTGATAATCTGTTTTTTTTTTGTTTTTTTGGTGTGTGCGTGCCTGCGCGAGTGACTGCAGTGTGGAAAGGAAAATATATATATATATATAAAGAGGTTTTGTACATTATTGCAATGATGAATAGTTTGTTCAGGAAAAAGAGCGTTCCCGCTGGCGGTGAATGTTCTGATGTTATCATTCCAGGCTGGGCTAAAAGCCCATATGATAAATTGGCCCAGGTGTGGGCATGCGGCGCGGGGCTAAGTGAAACATGGGATCAAGGATTGGGAGATGCTGATCCGTCTGATGAAATGTTGTGCTTACAACAAGTTTCAGTGGAAAGGGGAAGGGAATGCACCGCGCTGGGTAGGCGGGGTTGGGTCCTCTTGCATGCCTATAGGAAAATGCATCAAAGGAATTTGGAAATGAAAGATGATATTTTGCGATTGGAAAAAGAGTTGGCTGCAGAAAAGCAGATTGCGTTAATGCAGCAGATTCAAATGAAACTTTTCAAAGATAAAGCTGACACATATCAGGCCGTGGCCGAGAGGGCAGCAGTCAGAGTAGTCCAGTATAAGTATAGGAAAAGACGGGGAGGGGTCAACCAAAAAAAGGTGGCAGCTGTAATCGCTAGCGCCGGTGTGGACTGGGATCCGGATAATTGGGATGGTGACATTTTTGACTCAACCAGTCCAGAGAGCAGGTCGGCAAATGAGTCAGATCCCAAAACGGAATTTAATCAGAAGACAGTGGTGGCTAAGCCAGTTAGAAGACGACGAGCCGGGCCCCACCCACAGAATCCTGCGGGCAGGGTTGTGGATTTAACAATTCAACCACGCTGGAGGATTACACCCAGCAGGAGGTTGGGGAAATTATTACTCGTTTGAGGCAAAAATCAGGGGAACGTTTATTGACATGGATGGTGAGATTGCTAGATGGGGACGCCGCAGGGGTGTTGGTAGATTCCACGGACTCACCGCGTTTTCTACCCTTGTCAACTGACACCAATGTACAGGAGGTCTTAAGGGCAGGGCCGCCCCCTAATGAGAATGGCCAAGATTCACAGGTGTCTTTGTTGCACCTAGCATCCCAAGCATGTAACCGTAAATACCCCATTATCACAGATTGGCCATGCGGGTTGCAATGAAGCAATACCGCATTCCTGGGGGGCACACGGAAATTTCAGACACCATCAAAGGGTATGTGGAGGCGGGTGTGTTACGCCCTATCACTACCACATGGAACAATCCTCTCTGGCCTATCAAAAAAGGGGATGGGTCTTGGAGGATGACAGTGGATTACCGTGAGTTCAATAAACACACTCCTCCCTTAGTGCCCGCGGTCCCAGATGCCATTACCTTGATTGAGAATTTCCAAAAGTTTGAGGGGACTTGGTATGCAGTGGTAGATTTAGCCAATGCATTTTTCTCTGTGCCAATTGCTGAAGAGTGCCAAGAGCAGTTTGCATTTTCTTGGAGCGGGCGTCAGTACACCTTTACAAGGTTACCTATGGGGTACATACATAGCCCAACTATCTGTCACCGGCTGGTGGATGTAACGCTCACCAGGTTCCCACGGAGGCGCGGCGTCGAAGGCGCAGAACTCTGAAGATGGACAGGAAGGGCCCCTCTATTCTGGCTTCCCTGGCTCGTTGGATACCCTCCTGTGCGTGAAAAGGGAGTATTACCAACTGTGGAACAATGCTCGAGCCTCCCACTCCCTTCCAACCCTCCACGATACCTCCTCCACGATTCCCCGTGAAGCCTCACCTTAGGGTTTGGAAGGATGAGCTCTCCATCCTGCTTCTGATGCAGGGGCGCGTTGAAACCCAGTTACTTCACTGGATTGAGGATTGATGGGAGTTCAGGTAAGCTTGACTGTTCAGGTAAGGCGCTGTAAAAGTTCTGTTCAAAAGTTCAAGCTTAATAATAATGTTCGTTGTCTAATTGCAGCAAGCGCTAATGCTTATGTCTTTTTCCCCTTAGGGGCCGGGGTTCGGAGTGCCGGAGATATGGCGCCGACCCGAAGTGAAACAGTTCTGGATGAGCGCTCAGGTAATGTCTTTGCATTCGCTCATTCAATGTCTTTGTCTTTTTTCCCCATAGGGGCCGGGGTCCCGAGATGCCAGGAAGCGGCAGGACCCGAAATGCAGTGGGAATAATCCAACAGGTAAGACTTAAAAGGAAACTGAGCTTTCCTTATTCCTTTTCCCCCTCTCACCTTTGTTCTTGTCTTTTTTCCTCTAGGCGCCGGGGCGTAGCTGAATCCGGAAGATCGCTGCTGAAGATGGAAGCGCCTTGCAAAGGTGAGTAAAATGCAGCGCTGCAGCGATCGAAACAAAATGCCTTTAAAATGATGTCTTCCGTTTTAGGGCCGTTGGAGAAATGACTCCGGGATGCAGATTTAGCAGGTAAGGGCTTTTCTTCTCCTATTCTCTTCCTTTCTCCCCTTGCAGGTGTTCCAGGGTGCTGGCAGGCGTGGCTGAAGTCAGGATGCAGGAGCTGACACAGTGAGCGTCCAGCTGCTAGGTGCAGAACAACGTGAAGCACGTGTGGCTGTTCGGGTGGGGTTTAAATAGCCTTGGAAGAAGTTCCTGGTATGTATCCTTCCACCAATCAGGTATGTATCCTTCCCCGACCACACCCGGGTGGTGAAGTAGTCCTACAGGTAAAGTAGTCCCATTCAGGCCTCAAGAGGGCCTGGATGAAGCAGCAAGGTCTGCATCAGGTAAGTGTGCACCCAAGCACTTAAACACATATCCTCTTCTATGAGCCTGGCGCCTAAGGCGCCAGGACTGGGGTCCGCTATGAGCCTGGCGCCTAAGGCGCCAGGACTGAGTCCAAAGGGCCCCGACTTGGGCCCGCTGAGACTTCCCTGGGGAAAATGATGTCTGCCTCTGGGGTTGCTGGGCCCGGCCTGGCTCCTTGGAGGTAGGTATCATGACAGTGGCAGAGCACTTAGACAAGATACCGTGTAAACCTGACATACAAATCTCTCACTACATTGATGATATTTTGATTCAGGGCAAGGATGAGCGCAGTGTGCAAAACCAGTTAGAAGTCATTATGGAAGGATTGAAGAAGGAAGGGTGGGAGATTAACTCGAATAAAATTCAAGGCCCAGCTGAAACAGTGATATTCCTAGGGATTCAGTGGCATAATGGGCATCGAGAAATGGTGGCGAAGGCCCGACAGAAAATACTTGAGTTCACCACTCCAATGAATAAAAAGAAAGCTCAGCAGTTCATAGGGCTGTTTGGGTTTTGGAGCCAGCACATTCGCCATTTAGGGCAGATACTGCCCCCCCTCTACAAAGTGACACGAAAGAAATATGAGTTTCAGTGGGGGGAAGAGCAGCAGAAAGCATTTGATTTGGCGAAAGACACCGTGCAGCAGGTGCTTGATCTATGGCCATTGAAGGAAGGCGAAGTGGAATTGAATGTGTCTGTACAAGACAATTATGCTAACTGGAGTGTGTGGCAGAAACAGGACAGGAAACGTGTGCCATTGGGGTTCTGGATTCGTAAGTTACCCGATGCTGGTAACTTATACACTCCGTTTGAGAAGCAGTTGCTGGCATGTTATTGGGCCCTTGTTGGCACCGAGCAAATGACGGTGGGCCATGATGTATTGATGAGGCCAGAAATACCGATTATGCAATGTGTACTGAGCTCTCCTAAAACACATAGGATAGGACATGCTCAAGAAGCCAGCATAATTAAATGGAAATGGTACATTCAAGACAGAGCCAAATCAGGGAAGGGTGGAGTTGCAAAATTACATGAGCAAGTAGCCAACATACCGCCCTCAGATTACGTACCACCGGAAGTGCCTGAAAAACGCGAGTCTCCCGTGAAATGGGGAGTACCTTATGGCGATTTGACCGTGGAGCAGACAGAGCATGCCTGGTTCACAGATGGCTCGGCCCGATATGTGGGAACAGAGCGATACTGGAAAGCGGTGTCGTACAATCCCAAAACAAAAAAGATTTTGACAATTTCAGGGAAAGGGAAGAGCAGTCAGTTTGCAGAGCTTTACGCAGTTTACCAGGCATTGAAACAAGAGACCCCTGGTCGATGTCATTTGTACACGGATTCATGGTCAGTGGCGAATGGGTTGGCGGTGTGGTTGCCAACCTGGCAAAAGAATGGGTGGAAGATTCATTCAATAGAGTTGTTGGGAAAAGAACTGTGGCAAGATATTGCAGAAATATTATCACAAAGTGAAGTCACTGTGTATCATGTGGACGGCATTGTGTTACAGACTCATTAGAACGTTGGTTCAATTCTGTTGCAGATGAACACACCAAGATTTCATCTGTGGATGCGGAGGCTCAGGAAGAGGATTTGGAGGGTTTGGCCAAGTGGGGTCACCAGAAATGTGGGCACCTTGGAGAAAAGGCTACTATCAGGTGGGCACAAGCTTGAGGAATCAGTATTCCTTTAGAGGTAGTGAAAACGATCATTTGGCAATGTCCAGTGTGCCAACACCAACAGCATAGGCCTATCCCTCAGATTGTTCGGGGTACATTGCGAAGAGGACAATTACCAGGTCAAATTTGGCAGATTGATTATATTGGTCCCCTGCCAATCAGTAAAGGTTGTCAGTATGCATGCTCTATTGTGGATACATACTCAGGATACTTGATGGTTTTGCCGTGCAAGCGTGCCACACAACTGAACACCATTAGGTTGTTAGATTAGATCATATTGCATTACGGAGTGCCTTTGCAGATTCAAAGTGACAATGGGTCACACTTCAAAGGCAAATTGATTCAGGAATATTGTCAGGAAAAGAGCATTGAATGGCTCTACAATGTGCCTTATTACCCTGCCGCTTCAGGGCTGATTGAATGGATGAATGGTTTGTTGAAAGAACAGCTGCGCAAATCTGGAGATGGCAATTTGGCAGGCTGGCGTGATCGTGTGTTTGATACGGTGCAAGTGTTAAACAATAGGCCTGTGAATGAGCATGAAACTCCTTTGATGCGGCTAATGACTCCTGCTTTACAGATTCAACCCAACTCAGTCAGAGAAACCCTATTGTACTGAGAAATTACCCCGGGTTCTGTAGCTCCCTATCGGGCGACTTCAGAGTCAGCAGGGGTATACTTGCATTCCCATGAGAAAATCAAATTAGGCCCAAGAGGGATTGTCGTAATTGAAACAGGGATTGGAGTACAAATTCCCCCAGAGCATATGGGATGGATTGCCCCTAGATCTGGCCTAGCATTGAAGGGAGTTCAAGTGTTGGCAGGGGTCATTGATGCCGATTACCAAGGCGAGATCAAAGTCATCCTGATGAATAGTGGGGACCAATTGTTACGATCCACAAGGGCGATCAGGAGGCCCAACTAATTATTATCCCTGTTAAATTGTCCATGATTAAGAAGGGTGAGCCTCCTACAGTGTTAACTACCCGTGGGGATCATGGTTTTTGCTCTTCAGACAGTATGGTACCAGGTGCGAAGGTGTGGGTGGAAAGGCCAAGTGGCCCACCAGTATCCGTAGATGTCATTGCATCAGGCAAAGACCAAGTAGTTTTAGCGATGGAGCCCGGTAGAAAGAAATGGCAATATGTGCCCACAGACAAATGTTACCTAAGAGAGTGATTTACAACACTGATATCTCTTTTCTGGGTTTGCCTTGTAGATCCTGTGTCTGGCTGGTGTAATTGTGGGACTAAATGGACTCCGTTCGGGAGAGTCAAACGGCATGCTGCTACCAATGAAAAATGTCACATCTGTGCCAACGATCAAGGAGAAACTGATAATGATGAGTAATGATGTCCAAAAGCAGCCCTATGCCGATGCCGAAAAGCCAGCCAGAACGAAGACATGGATTCGTGAAATGCGGCAAGCACGTCAGGCACAAGTGAAAACAACATTGATGCCAGTTATGCAAGAGGCATCTTCAAGACGGCGAAAATATTCTCCAATGATCACCCAAACGGAAAATATGTGGACATACCTGGCACAACAGGTGCTCAACATTACGCACTTTTGCCTTACTGACGTGCTCAATGCTGAAGCCTTACTTACTACATGCTTAGTAGCAGTGCCGACGCCAGTTCCGATTCTAAAGCATATTTTCGGCGTCACGCACAATGATTCTTTGGTTCAAGATTCCGATATCAGGCAATCCTTTTCCGTTTATGAGTACTGCAGGTTTTGCCAGGAAACAGATCGCAAATGGAGAAACTTGACACGTATTATAACCTATAATATAACTCAAGGCGATGTGTGTTACCTTATGTCATGCAATGCAAAAGGAATTGGCAAATGCCAACAGCTCAATTTAACCAAACAGCAAAATCAAACTGTGTTCGAGAAACGATTGTGTTCACGAGTTCCACGCACATGTACAAGTGTGAATAACACTATGGGCCTCATTACGAGTCAGGCGTTAAGGGGTTAACCGCGCCGTAAACTGCGCCGACCCTTAATGCCTGATTACAAGGTCCCTTAGCGCCATGGTGATTTTAACGCCTGCTTTTTGCAGGCGTTAAAATCCATGGCACTAAGGGACCATGGTGCTAATTACGCCACCGTAATTTACGGTGGCGTAATTAGCGCCTTCCCCACTCCCATTATGCCCTATGGGGCAAAAATGGGAATGGGGAAGGGTAAAATGGGAAATGGGGATTTACCGCCCCACTCACCTTGGAATGGGGCGGTAAATCCACCATCCGCCATGGTGTAAACATAGTTTACACCATGGTGGTAAGGGTACGACCCAGGCGGTAACTTACCGCCTGGGTCGTAATGAGGCCCATAGTGTTATTATGTCTTGTAATCAAACAGTGATAGCTGCCAGTCATCTGAATCATGTGAAACTTCCAACTGGATGGCTCTTTTCATGTGGCAACATCACATACACTTATATTCCAGCTAACATTTCCGGAGGTCCATGTGCCTTAACTCGATTAGGACTAATGATGTTCCCTTTACACCCAGTGATATCTCGAGGCAAAAGGTCATCTTTTGAGTCTGTGGGTCTATCCCCCGATTGTGATTCACATGTGCATTTGCTATCAGAAGCTGAGGTTCTAGCATTAACCCTTTCATTAGTGGGAGTTTGGGGTTTAGCTGCTGGGGGTTACAAATCTTTGATCAAATTAGCATGTTTAGTAGTCAAAGGACTCAATCATACTTCTGAAGCATTAGAAGAGTTACTCCTTGATAGCAAAGTTATTAGAAAAGCAACTTTGCAAAACAGGGCTGCTGTTGATTATCTATTGCTAAAGCATAATTTAGGTTGTAACGCAGTTGAAGGTAAGTGTTGTTTCAATCTAAGTGACCACTCACGATCCATTGAAAGTCATATTCGAGGTTTGAGGGATCTCATTTCTCAAAGGTCCCAAGATCATACTGGGAATTGGTGGGATTGGTTATTTTCATGGATTCCTGATATTGGGGGTACACTGCGTTACGCTTTTGCTTGTATTTGCATTATATTAGCTATCATAATAGCTTGTTGTTGTTGTATTCAATGCATTCCCAACTTAGTTTTAATATTTTGTCGGTTTCAGAAACCGGCTCCTCTGCCACTGGGCTATGGAAGATAAATATCCAAAGGTGGAATTGTTATGCTTGAGCTAAAACATGGCGCTGGTGCGCAGTGTATTCTGGGGGCACTCAGAGCCATAATGGATATTTACTCCATGCCTCAGTGAAAAGCTGTACTTACTTTGCTGAGAGCTGAATTTACTTTGCTGAAGAAAACATGCTTTCCAAACCTGGTATGCAGTCAAGGACATTCTGCTGGGAAAGCTGATTTTGTTGTGTCTTGTTATGAGTTATGGGACTGTTTTCCGTGGCGTTTGTTCTTAGGAGAGGGAAGCACTTTGCTCCTTGAGGTTACTGTCGGTTGACCCAGCTGGCAACCAACGGTTACCCATCAATGCGCAAGTGCATTGCCAGAAGGTTCGAGAAATTACCACCCCTTTTTGAGGAGTGCATATATGCGGAACCCCTCAATGGTCAGACGGGACAAGTACAAAGACCTCAGTCGGAAGGGGAACGCCTTTGTCCGGCATACCTGTGGGCTGTTGTGCTCTCGGCCTGGCTGTTACCAGGGTCTTCCAGCCGCTTCTGGCGAGATGAGGGATTCAGTTACGCCCACAGTGATGTATTTTCTTTTGAATTCTCTGTCTTTTCTGTGATTTATTTCTGTGTTATCACTTATTGCTTCCAAGCTTTGAATAAATAGCCGTATAAGTGCTCATTATTTTCTAAGCGTGCGTGTGGTTGTAAGTCATTGCGTCGTCTACCTGCGTTCAAAGTATTGGCTCTGCAATTGCGCTGGTGATTAATGACTGTCCGTGCAATCTGGGCGAGCAATACAGGGGTAGATCTCTATCTTCTGCTGGTGCCTCCCATTAGAACAGCCTCCCGGCCACCCTGAAACTTGAGGAAAACCATCTCTGGATCTGGAAACATCTCAAGACCTTCCTCTTTGCCACTGCTTTTACCCCCTTCTCCCCTGTTGATCTGTTTCCTCTCTTGGCATCGTGCACCTGGCCACCCTCTGTCATTCGGGTCCAGGTACCTGCTTACCCTGCCACCCTCCTGCACTTCCTCCATGCCACCCATTGCACTAGGGTTTTGTATATATGCCCATACAGTCCCCCTCCCACTTTTCCTCTGCACTTACCAGATATACCTATCTGACCAACTTTCACCTGCCACTTGTTGGCTGCACTACCCTTATTTATTTATCTATTTTACCTAATTATTTATTCAGTTTTTCTTTCCTGCGCTCCGCACTTTACACTCCCTCTGCCCCTACATGCTCTTTTCCCTTTGTTTCCCATTTCCATGCACTTGCGCTTTCTTAGATGTCACTGGGCCTTGTAAGATTGCTGTTTTATTTTTATATTTTGTTCTCCCGTGTTCCCATCCTTTTGCCTGGTCGCGCTCTGAAACACTTGTGTATGAGCGCAATATAAATAAAATATCATTATCATTCCTTTGGGCTTGCTGCCTCTGCTTCGTGGTTCCTGTCCTTCCCACGACCCTCACTTGCCTATTCCATGCTCCCCTGGGCTCCAACAATGCGGAAGCTGCTCTTCGGGTACAGCTGCACACCAGGAGGCCGTCCTTCTTCCTTGGGTATTCCCACGGCATACCAATCTTTGTGTCTGCCTCCTTCAGTTTATCACGTGAGCCGGTTTTGCCACAGACCTCAAATTCGCCCAGCAGTTCCTCGATCAGCACTGAGAGGACTCGACCTCTCCAGCCAGCTCCTTCCTGCTAGATGACCTTGCTGTTTAAATGTCCCGCCAGCCACTATGCACTCACAACAACTAGAGTGCGGCTTACATTCTGGACATTAACTGATCTTCATAACTCGGTTCAGCTTCCTCGTGGCAGTACTTCTATCCTTAGAAGAAGGGAAGTCAGTTTGTGATAACTTGTAGAAAGAGTCTGGGAAGGAGTTCTCTGTAGTTTCAAATGTATTAAAGAGGGGATGAGGAGAGCTATAACAGTATGTCACTAAGGCATGGGCAATCAAAGGGGTATCCGCAAAAGGAAAAGGGGGATACCATATCTCCTCTGATGATGTCATGACATTCCCCAGTGGGTTAGCACCCCCCAAGTGGTCCTCCCTCATATAGCTCCCCCCCAGTGTCTGGATCAGGTAGCGGCTGCCACCCCTTGGCCACATCGGGGGAAGCCGCCCGCAGGAAAAGAGTGATGGCACCATAAGATTCATCATACACCCCAAAACACAAGGAAAGTTACTTAAAGACAAGTGGATAAGTCACTTGATAAAGGGCGATAAGGTGTCGCAATTGAATTCTTTGTAGGCATATAAATTAGGTTCATTCACTTTGCACTAACCTCTATCCACAGTGCAGAGGCTGCTGAGGAGAGATTCCCCCCAGGACTCTGCGATCCCCTTCCGATAATACCGAAATGGGAAGAGCAGAGGCCGCAGGGAAACCCTCTGTGGAAGAAAACCCTGTCAGGAAACGCCTTCGTATCAGTTGAGGAATGGCTGTTTATTTCGAGATGGTTGAGAAGTAGGTGTGATGTCTGCTGTAACTTGGACTGCCTTGCTGCAAGAAAAACAAAGAGCGTTAGCCTACTATCATCTCACATCTAACTAATCTAAATGTGAAGCAGCTAATGTTACCCCGAGTTTAGCTGAAGGGGTTTACTGCTGGTTGTATGTAATGGTGAGCCTTTGCGACACAGCGTCTATCCGTGCACTGAATTGATGCACGGGTAATAGTTCAAGCGTTAGAGGCTAGAGTGTGAGAAGAAAAGAGGAATGAGCTATGGCGGAGAGCTGCCGGGAGAATCCGAAAGAAGGGAAACCTACCTCTGTGATCACAGAGCTGGGAACACAGGTCAGCGACCATGAAAGTGACTGGCAGGGTCTGCTGAGAAGATAACGAGCTGCTGAAGTAGAAATGACACGTTTGAGGAAGTCAAAAGACTTTACGATAGCTTCATGCAAGGAATACCCAGAGCTGTTTACTGACCGTTAACAGGCAACAGAGGGGGTCTCTAACGGGAAAGGTAGATTTCTGTTGTATGCGCTTGTGAGGGGGATCGCGGGGATTGCGCATCGCTAAGAACACAAAACAGAAGGTTAGCACAGATCCAGGAAAGGCAGGAATAGATTGAAAGCTAGAGAGTCGGGGCAGACTTACAAAGCATTCGCTCAACATAGTAGCAACGCGCCGGCTTGCAGGCTGCAGTTCCTGATAACGCCGTCCTCCAGCAAGAGGGGGCGGAGCCAGGGAAGAGCTAGGAAGGACTGCACCATAGCCAGTGTAAACAGGAGCCATCTTGGGGGAAGCGTGGAACACAGCACACAATCGCCTACACCGATTACAAAGGGCGCATGACATAAGGCACAGTGGGCCTCATTACAAGGTAGGAGGTAGCCATGGTGCTATTAGCACCATGGTTACCCCCTTACCGCATTCCGGGTCTGGGTTCTTGAAATAGGGACTTACCGGGTCATTCCAACCTTGGAGGACCCGGTAAATCCCCATTCCGAGAACCATTCCCCATTCACATTCGAGCCCCCATAGGGCTCAATGGGAATGGGGATGGAGCTAATAACGGGCCCGCTAATAGCGGGTCCATTATTAGCTCCCTGGTCCCTTAGCGGCTTCCGCTAAGGGCGCCTGGTAAAACCAGGCACCCATAGCGAGACCCGCTAAGAGACCTCGGAATAGGGCGGTAAGGGTTTACGGGCACCGGTCTCCTTACCGGTGCCTGTTAACCCTTACCGCCCACTTCGTAATGAGGCCCAGTGTGTGATAAAAGTTTCAAGTGAACTAAACAAGACAGACACGGTATATTAAAGAGTTCCAAAGTGTGGAGAAAGCTCAAGGTTTATGAAAAGCTCCAACCATGTACAATAAGAGGACGAAGGTTGACAGCATATGTGGGAAACATCAAGGACACGAGTGACGTGAATTGGAGCCTCAGATACAGTGACTGTTGGAAAGAGTTACAGGAACTCGTAAATCAAACCCACCAGTCTTATTTCAAGAGATCACCCTAAAGAGACCATTGAGAAAGAGAGACAATTGTGTTTGCAAGAACATTGTTAGAAGAAGAAACCCTGAGAATAAACCACAAGACAAAAAGGCAAGGGCGAGGCCACATAACGAGAGACATTTGCCAGGCCCAGTTTAGTTATCAGTTATTAGTGGTAGGGATAGTTAGAAATAGGTTTAGACAGAGGACATTTCGATTATTGACTTCTGATAACAGACAAGCACATTTATTATATTTGATGTGTCAGGGCACTACCCCATAGCGATAGGGAGAGTTGGGTTTGTTTTTGCTTAAAATTTAAATAAAACAAGTGAACATGTCCACCTTGTGTACATAACCTTCTAACCCACCACACCGACCAGAATGTAAAATATAATTTGTACTAGTTGTGAAATAAAGACCCTTGTACTATCCTTTGGAATCTCAGAGTTTATATTGCCATTCGTGACATGTGGTGTCATTATGTGATCGTTTAGGCCATGAAACAGAGGCCACTCACTTGCCAGGATGAGGGTTTGAATTATTGAGACGGCCCAATTACCGAAAAAGGCTACACCCAGAGTGGATAGTTGTGACCTGTACGCAGATGAAGAGATGGTAGTTCTAATGAGGGTGAAGGCACTAGTTAAAACAGGGTTCCTGTTGGTGTGCCAGAAGGAACACATGAGAGAATTGGTCCAAAGTCCGGGTTGTCACATAAGCATAAGCATTCCTTATTCATGAGAGCCGGAGTCATAGGGCCTCAATCCGACTTGGGCCGTAAGGGATAACGGTCACCGGTAAAGAGACCGGTGCCTTTAAACCCTTACCACCCAATTCTGAGGTCCCTTAGCGGGAGCCGCAAAGAACGTGTGGTCTGACCACACGTCCTTTAGGGGTCCCGCTAAGGGACCAGGGCGCTAATTACGGGTCTGCTATTCGCGGGCCCATAATTAGCGCCTTCCCATTCCCACTGAGCCCTATGGGGGCTCAAATGGGAATGGGGAATGGTTGGTTGAATGTGGATTTACCGGGTCTGCACAGGTCGGAATGTCCCGATAAGTCCCCATTCAACCAGGCCGGACCAGGTATTGGAGGCAGCCATGGTGCCGGAATGAGGCCCATAGACTGAGACTGCAGAAGGGAAATTAAGGTCATCCTCATCAACTTAAGAAACAACACCTATGTGATTAAATCTGGCTAACCCATCATCCAACTGATATGTGTGAAGATCCTGGTCCCAGGGCTTGTAGAAGTTGAGAACCTAGAACAGACTGAGAGGGATGGAGCTGGGTTTGGAGAGATGGCAGAAGCCCAAAGAGTAACCCACCTCAACTGGGGCTGCTGGGGCCTGCCTCATTGGAGTCTATAGAAGCCTCATGAACAGACTCTTTGCTGGAGCAGGGCAGGAAGGCATTAGTGAAGAGGAGAGGCGGACATGGCACACCCCACACTTCATAGAGAGAAGAGGGCTCCTTTATAGAGTAGATGTGAATCCAGAGGGGATGGGATCAATCAATACCAACTTTTGGTTCCTAAACCTTTGCAGAAACATGTGATGGAGTTGGCTAACTCTAATCTTACCACATGACATATGGGGCTAGATAAAACTTAACAAAATGGGATCAGCCACTTTATTTTTTTTTGTTATGGCTGACAAATAATTTCAACCTTTCAATACATAAAATAGACATTAATACACAGTATACATCATTGGTTCCTTAAATTCATCCATTACAGAGTATATCAAAAATCTTTTTTTACAAATCATCTGTTATTTCATAATACAATATTAAACAACAGTTTCCACTATTAAACGTTGTGCTTGATAAAATATTTAATGATAATAAAAATGTTATCACTGCTAAAATCACTGACACCCTTTGACCACCAAATATCATTCATCATAGATCATGTTCCGTAAAATCTCTGAAATCTCTAAAACAACTTTTCACAAAATGCATCCTTTGCCCCATCAACTTGGGAAAAACTACCACTATATGCCTCAAAATCTTGATTACTTGTTGATTCTAACAAAATCACCATATTCTGATCACTCTGGTAGTTTAATCTAGCGCCTATAAACTCCCTAGTTAGCCAGAGATTCAATCGAAGTCATAAAAACCCTTTTCTAAATTTTGGGCATGGGAATTGTAATAAATGCAAGGGCAATTTGGAAACTGTTTTCATATCAGAATGACCCTTTTTAAAAACCTTATAACCATTGCAGACCTCCCATGTTGATCTCCAGCCATAAAACCCGAATTTAGTTTTTGCTCGATCTGGATTGGCCAATAAAAACTCTAAGATAATGTCTGCTAATGACATTATAGCTAGGCAGTCTCTTTTCCAGGTCTGAAGTGATTTATCATGCTGGTTTTCTAGGAGTTGTGCCAATATTGGTATTATAATATGGATTTTCTGTCTATCTATAATACACTTTCTAAATAGTGACAAAGATCTCCATTTCACCATAACCTCTAAAGATAGTAAGCCTAGCTCAAATCTTATTGCTTGGATCGGCACACTTTTTGAAAGGGACAAAACTTTTTCCAATATAGTCCCTCAATTAAATTCCAGTTTATCTTAGCATCCATCATTTTTGTTTCAGACCCATAAACTAATGTGGGTACTGTCTTTTGCTTATAAAGAAAACTAAGACCGGAAGATGAGAGAATTTCCCATATTTTCTGTGAATAAGGCCCGCCTGAGCTGCCGCTGTCCTCACTTTATCCCTAATATCAGCTTTATACAGAGTTTCTTGAACATTATTATTAGTATTCATGCCCAAGTATTTATATTCACTAAACACCAACAGTGGGCTTTTATACATAAACCATTTTCCCCTTGTGATTCTTGCTTTTTTAGAGTTAAAATGAGAATGTTCGATTTCTCTACATTAATGAATAGCCGATTAATATTAGCATACTTCTCGAGAGCCATAAGTAATCACTAGAGACCAATAGGCATCTTGTCCATAAAGACAAGATCGTCTGCATAAAACAGCCACTATATCAGAGGCTTCCCAACTTTAGGGGGGAAAGAATTCACTTCCCCCAAACAGCCTCCAATATCCCTTATAAAAAATTAAAAAGAGCTGATGCCAAAAAAACATCCTTGTGTTAATCCTCTCTCGATCTAGATTGGTTATGAAAAGAGACCTGTTGGCTTAATTCAACTTGGATTGAGCTCTCTGAATAAAATAGATACATTAATGTTAAAATATATCCTTGGCAAGCAGCAGTTCTCATTTTTTTAAAAATAAAATCTCTTGTGGTAATGAGTCAAAGGTGAGTTTAAAATCAATAAAAGCCATATACACCTGTTGACCTGATTGGATTACTCTTTTCTTTATCAATGATAATCTCATAAGATTTATAGATGTTCCTAACCCCCGGTACAAACCCTGATTGCAATTTGTCCAGTCATTTGGTCCTCTTAATCCACAGTCATAAATCCCTGAGAATCAGGCACCCAGAATTTTTACCTGGGGCGTATAAAGGAGCTATTGGTCTATACGTCTGAGGGGCATCCCTGTCCCCTTCTTAAATATAGGTATGATAACCTAAATCCTTTGAAGCTGAATAACCTGATTAAAAGTGGTTAACAGGATCTCAGCCCATGCTTCCGGTTTTGTTTTCAACATAAGATTAGTAAGGCCATCTGGACTGTGAGCTCTAAAACTACTAAATTCTTTAATTTGCATTAAAATATCATGACTATCAAATTCAAGAGAACAAGTAGAATTCCAGTCGTGTGATACTAATAAATCTGGCGGGGACCGAGGTGAATACAATTTGCCAAAATATTGTACCCAGGTCTCTTCCTGTATAGGGTTTATCTGTAAAGGCAATTGGAGTTCATTATTTCCCACGTTAAGGAGAGCCCAGATTTGGGCACTATTTTTTGCAGCTAATGATCCCAGTATATTTTCCCCATCTTTCTGAAATAATGCTGCCTAGTGTCCTCTTAACAAATACTTGTAGGTCAATATTAATAACCTCGATAATTGGTCTAAATGGGCCAATGCTCTCAAATTTCTATTAAAAAGATTTTTCTTATTACGTACCTCCCTAACAAATACATACATTTGTTTAAACATATGATAGGACCCTTCATGTGTGATTTCTGCAACTTTGCCCGTTGGTTTAGACCCACTGTTATCCACACATGAATATAAATTTGGCAAATATGTCTCTGTCCATCTAAATCTATTTCTTCCCCCTGCTATCTCTAGGTTAAATTGATAATATTCACTTTGATGTCTTGGTAGAGAGGCTACTCAGGAGGTTCATAAAAGATAATGAGCACTATTTAATTGTTGTGTGATCTGAAAATCTTTCACACACCCAAGCACTCTTTTTTCCACAAGAAATTAGTCAATGACAGCCGCCTGTGTACCTCGTCTCCACGTCGGGTGGCGAGGAATGTCACCTTTCTTTGCTCCTATTTCCATTTGGGACTCCTCATAAGGCAAACACTGGATACTCAAATCCCCTGCAATTATAACTGCTAGTTTTATTGTCTTCGACGGTTAAGTCCAACATGGCCTCTACTCCCTCCAGGAAGAGATCATCTGAAATTGCCTTATGATTCCAATATAGATTTAATAAAGCGTAATGCCCCAGTAAATGTTTTCCCAGCGTCAAACATTTTTATTTGGTTAGTTACAGGAAGTTTGGGGAAGCCCGGGGTTCTGAGACCAAACCAAAATTCTTTTTTGCAAGCAGTTAATAGTCTCACCATCGGCCTTCCTTTTAAGCCTTTAATTGCTTTAAAAGACAATACCACATAACCTTCCCATACTGGAGTGTGTAGAAGCCACGTTTCTTGGAGCATCACCACATCTAATTCAACCAAGAGATTATTTTCAGCTGACAACCGATGTTTAAAACCTCAGGTATTCCATGACGCTATTTTCAAATGTTTGCCCCCTTTTATATCAAGCAGTTACATCCGCTGGTTAGGACTTCTCCCTACCAAACCTTTTGGTAACCACCACCAGTCCATATCATTACCATTCCAAAGAGCTCTTCACTATTCTACGAGAATTGGAAAATCCAATTGCCACTACAGACAATGTCCCCAAGGACAAATCCTGGTACACTAGCATCCAAAATGCCCTAGCAAATAAAATTACAACCCTTCAATCTAAAATTGCTAAGAAAAAAGCCTCCTTGAGCCCTAGCAAAACTCATACCACCCCATGGAAAGAAATACCGAGCACATCCATCCAAACTAACTGTAAAGCCTTCAGATTCACTAATATCTCCATATTGGAAACTGAAAAGGTCATTCTATCCCTTAAACCATCGAACTGCCAAGGCAACAGGACAAAACTGAGATACTGATCTTGGGTTCCGACTCCAACCTAAAAAAACGGAGTCCCAATTATAGCAACTTCAACATAGATGGCAACATAATCAAGGTGGCTACCGAGGTAAAAACTCTAGGCTTTTACCTTGATTCCACTCTATCCCTCAAAAAACAAGTTAACTCCTTGGCATCGTCTACAGCGTACACCTGTAAATTAATCAGGACCTGCAGACCGTACCTCTCCAAAACTAACTGCATCACACTAGCTAACGCATTAGTAATGTCCAAGCTGGACTATTGCAATGCCCTCTATGCAGGAGCCAATAAAACTATCATAAATAAAATGCAAATCCTTCAAAATAACGCTCTTAGAGCAGCTCTTGACATACCCTGCAGAGAACATATATCCAACATCAGGAAAGACCACCACTGGCTCAAAATTAGCGACAGAATCCTTCTCAAGACACTATCGCTCACCCACAAAGGGCTCAACAACTCAGCACCCCCCTACATCTCGGCCAAACTGACCAGAAAATCGTCCAGACATCACACTAGGGCTACTAACCACCTCCTGCTTGAAACCCCTAGATTTAGACGATCCAAAGCGGGCCGAGCTAGCTTCCCGGTCAGAGCTGCCCAGGCATGGAACGCATTGCCTACAGCACTAAGGGCTAACCTACCCTATAGTAACTTCCGATGTAAGGTAAAAAACTGGCTCGGATCCAACGACAACTAACACGGCCATGATACTCCTGAAACCTAGTCCATGACTTTTCTGCGCTTACCCTTTTACCTTTTTGTATACTCCTTCAACACTGTAATATGTTAGCTTTTCATCTCCAATTGTTTGTATTGACATGTATGTACTGTATTGATATGCTTCTTATTCCCTGTATGCAACCCAAGCTTAAGTAACCTTGTACCTGCTGCGCCTGGCTACCCCTGGGTTTTTTGTGCGCATTATCAAATAATAAACAAACAAAGCTGCCCGCCCTTCCAGAAGGTCAATTCCTCAACCCTCTTTCCCTTTGCCATATGTACATGAAATCCTTAATGCCGGGTAAGATGATGGTTTTTTCTTCAGGTGTGGAGATGAGAGCTCAGCACCCTTCTTAGTGATGGGGACCGAGTCTATCGCCACATTCAATCTAAAACCCGGTGAGTAGAAACATTTCTTAGCTCCCAATAAAACATTTTTGACTAACTGCGGTGGAATGTCCAATTTGACACAGCCTAAATCCAAGTCATCCAAAAATTCTACCTAGGCTATGTCAGTCGATTGAATAGTCCCCAGGCCTGGTATGGTAGTTATTGATCTTAAAATATCAGATCGATTTAGCACTCTCTCTTCAACTGCCCACCTCGGGTTTCCAAAAGCAAACAATAAGTCTTGACAACATATTTTGGAGCCCTGGATTTAGTTGCCATTGCAGATCTTGCTCGGGACTCAGATTCTCCCCTATCCCTCCAACTGTCCTTATGAAGGTCAGTTCGTTCTCTTTCACAACTATCTTTCCCCCCTCGACCCACCCCTCTTCTTGCAGTTCTATTGGACTCTCTCCTTTGCCTGGGTGATTCCCCATAACCTTTATTTCAAGGCTTTTGGTCTTTTAAGGATTTCATTCTTCTCTGCTCGAGGGTGCTAAATGGTTGTGACGAGCAGGACACATGTCTTGGTAATTCTCGTGTTTACTATTAATCACAACATCGTTTTTAAAGGGTTTCCTTTTATGTTCTTGCTACGTTTACGAGGATAAATCCTTATTAAAGGAATCCTCCAAAATCGAGTGGGTGGTAAAATTAAGCATATCATCTTCTAACCCTGCTCTCTCCATTAAACTAGCCTCTCTCTGGGATTCTGAGAGGTCATCACAGAACAGTTATTTAAGTCCTCTGTAATTTTTACCACTTTAGCCTTTTTAGTTCTAATTGGTTTGGGATTGGTCACAATAGGTTTAGTGGATTCATAATCATGTGGCGGTGTGGTTAACGTGCAGAGACATTTTCTAGAGCCGAACATAGTCAACTTCATCAGCAACTTTTGATTTTTGGGCTTCTTCCCCGCCTGCTTGGATTTTGCAGTCCCTTTCCTTTTAGTGAATATTTTAAAAACTGGATCAGTCAGATCTCCCAGTTGGGTCTTTACTACCTGTGAATATTCATACTTCGTTAAATCTTCTTCTAACTGCAAGACACTAAACCCACCAGATGATTTGTGGGGAGTGCCTCCATTTAACCCCTCCTCTCTCAGTATTTCTAACTGGGCGGATGAACCAATTCAGAGGCTTTCCTAATTACACTTCCCACATGGTCCTGGCCCTCCATAACCTCAGGGATTCTCTCTTTTGATTTAACTTGTTCTTCAATCAGCATCATTTTTTCGATTATTGTAGTTAATAATGAGGTTTGTTCCAACAATCTGCCATCTAAGGATTCAACTTAGATAAGGACAGTAACCCAGTATTCTTTGCCACCAAGGTGACCTCTATCATGGTGGTAGGGCCCGGGTTCAGGCCAAAAGACTTCTGAGGTGTTGGCTTAATAAACAAACTGATGAGCCAGAGGATGTATCTAGAGATTTAGGGTATAGAATTGGGAAATCCTGATATGTTTAACGAATTCGCTGGGGTTACTTGCGGAAGTTGGGGGAGTTGCGTTTCCATTACCTCCCCTAATTTGCCCATTTGGGTGGTTTGAAGGGGCAGTAACTGCACCATTGATTGAGCAAGCAATGAATTTAGGGCAATATTTAATTCAAACTCTGTTCTTCGTGCTAGGTCCATGCTGCACAGATGTTCTCATTCGGTTCAAAGTCTACAATTTGCTTTCCCCAAGACATCTGAGCCCGTGGCTCATCTTCACGCGCATGGACCTGGACTTACAACGCCCCTCTTGGAGGCAGAGTACTATTCCCTAAGTTGCCACTCACTACGGGGCTTGCTGGTCCACTCCCGTTTCCCATAGTAGTGAAATCCACCACCATTAATTCCTTAGATGTTCCCCTCAATACCTCTTGGTCCAAATTGTGTAACTCGGCAACTAGAGCCGTATCAGGGATATCATCAATAAATCTGATTGTATTTCCAGTAGACATTTGTCCCACGCTGATCTTGTAGATAGTAAATCAAGCGCAGGCACTTTGTGGTTTTGAACTCCATTGCCTGCTTCATTTTTCCCCAGTAACCTCTAATATCTGTGGTCAATGATTTTGATCGGGTCAACATGGTGCTTGATTTAACTTGCGATGTTGTTTGATTCAATGCCTATTCTGTCATTAAGAGATCGTTATTTAAGGTACCCGCTGATGGGAAGTCTCTTTTGTGGCATTGTCGTTTTCAAAGTATATGCATATGACATGGTATTCAATAGAGTGATCTTATCTGAGGATCTCAGGACGATTTCCCCACAGAAAACAAACAATAAATAAAACGCAAATAAATAACTTAGTACCAGGGTCTCAAGGTCCCTGCAATCAAGACAAAAAGCCAACAAAACAGAAACACTAAATAAAACAAAAACAAATAAAAATAAGATAAAGTACAATACACAAACAGACAAATAAAAAAGGATGCTCACCCCAAACCCCAAGCTGCCAAACAGCACTCCTGGTTGCACTCTTTGGTGCGCGCGAAAGACCGGATTTAAATGACCAGCTGGCTGTGGGCGAAGCTTAGGGTCTGAGAGTTTTTCTTCAAATCTGTTGAAGAAATATAGAGTAAACGTGAGAAAGTCAATCCAAAGGTTCCAAATAGTCACCAGAACATGTGCTTTTTGAATGCTCATTGTACCTCTCAGCCTCCAGAATGAAGTCTCCAGCACTAAAAGCATTCTTGGTCGCACTCTCTGTTTTTGTGGCCTGGAATCTACACCCACATTAAGCAATTCTTTTCCTTTTGTCCCATATGTCAGAAGATCTCTCCAGATGATGTACTCAGGGCCCCGTTACAACCACTCCCCATCATCGAAATTCCTTTCCATCACATTGTTTTTTTAATTTTTATTTATTTTTATTTATTTTATTACCAACACACCAAACGTTACAACTTTGAGGACATTTGCATACAAGTCTGCTACATTATGTTTATACATCAAACATTGCGGTCCTCCCTCCCACCCCTTTAACTAGAGCCCCTATTTCCATGCCGACCGCCAACGGCGGTCCTACCTAAATTCGGTAGGTTTATGCCCCCTTTGTCACTCGGGTTTTGTAGCTTCCATAAGGCCACCCTATTTCTGGAGTTGTGCCAGATAAAGCCCCTGCATGAGCTGTGGAGTTTCCCGAAAAACCGTTTGGGGAGCATATATGGAATGTTCATAAAGAAATGCAGTGGTCTCGGCAGGACCACCATCTTGATCAGCACCGCCCTATCCATCATGGCTAGGGGCAGCCTAGACCAGAACCCCATGCTGTTCTTAATGCCTGCCATACACTGTGTTGTATTTGTGTTCGTCCTCGGGCGAGTGGTAAATATCGATACCCAGGTATCGAAAGGTCCTAGTCTGCCAGGGTATCGGCAGGACCGGTAACTGTTTCAGTAGGACCTTTCTGTATCTCCCCAAGGGGAACATGCTCGATTTCCTGGGGATCACCGCTATGCCCGAGAGGGTGGCATAATGTTCCATCACCTCCAAGATATATTGCAAGTTTTCCTCTGGGAAGCGCAGGTATAGCAGGATATCGTCTGCATATAGTGATGTAAAGTGCGTCCCTCCCTTTGTGGGGATACCGATCTGAGGCAGATAGCCAGCGGGTCTCTAGAGCGAGGATATACAACATAGGCAACCAGGGGCAGCCCTGTCTCGTGCCCCTACTGAGCTGCCATTTGTCTGAGATTATGGCGCTGGTTTTAACCCTAGCGATTGGGGAGCTATAAATCATTCTAACCCACCTCAGGTACCCCGGCCCTATGCCATATTCCTTCAGCGCAGCAAGCAACCACGGCCACCTCACCGAGTCGAACACCTTAATGGCATCCAACGAAACAATCGCCATTTCGCCCGTGGCCCTTTCTGTCTGCTCAATTATGTGGTGGAGTCGCCTGTGATTGTCGGTTATATTCTTGCCTGGGATGTACCCTGTTTGATCGGGATGGTCCTGATTAAGCATGGACAGGGGTCGGTAGGATCCGCAGTCTGAGCTTGGCTTACCTGGTTTTAAAAGCGTGATTATCACCGCCTCCCTGAGAGACTCCAGCAGCCTCCCTTGTTCAAACGCATCGTTTAACATGGCGAGCAGCCGGGGGAGCACCTCCTGCTTATACGTCTTATGGAATTCACTCGGGAACCCATCTGACCCCAGGGTCTTGCACGTTGGTAGGTGCTGTACCACCATCTCTAGTTCTTCGAGAGTGATTGGGGCATCTAGATCCTCCCACTCCTGGTCACTAAGCTTAGGCAATCCTATGTCCTCCAGAGTTTCCTGGGTCTCCTGCCCCGTCTCCTCCCCCATATCCTCAAATAGGCACCTGTAGTATCTAAGAAACCTCTCATTGACTCCTTCTTGGGTATCCCAGGTCTGGCCATCTTCATCCTTTATCTCCCTGATCACTGAACGCAGCGTTTCATTCTTGTATAGCCACGCCAGCAACCTGCCCTGTTTATCTCCACCTGCATGTTGCCTTTCAATGTATCTTTTGTAGTTTAGCTTGTAAAGCCTGTCCCAGTGCCCACTGCTAGCCTGCTGGAGTAGGTTTGCCCTTGCCATATCTTCCTGTGAGGTACTACCCTTCTGTATTATTTCTTCCAGCTCCCTCTCTGTCTCCTGTAGCTCCCGCTCTATGCCCCCTTGGAGCCCCTTGGACTTAGATATGGCCACGCCCTGTACTACCACTTTGAACGCTTCCCATAGGGTGCCCTCTGACTGCACACTACAGTGTTAATGTCAAAGTACTCGGTAATAGCCTCCCTTAGATCCTCTCGGAACCCCGAGTCCTGCAAAGCTTCAGCTCTAAGTTTCCATGTCGGGATTCTAGCCCTGGGGGGGCTGATGCCTCCACTCCACCACCAAGGGGGAGTGGTCCGAAAGCACTCTGGCCTTGTATTCCGAACCTGTCATTTCCCCAGCCATCCCGGAGGTCACAAACATATAGTCCAGTCTAGTGTATAGGTTGTGGGGGGCCGAGTAATGCAAGTACTGCCTATCCCCCGGATGCAGCAGTCTCCATTTGTCTTATAGCTCAAAGTCCCGCAGGAGGGCCAATAGTGCCTTTGCCGCAGGGGTGGGTCTCTCTAGTTTCTTATCGGACCTGTCCATCTTGGGGTCTAATGTGCAATTGAAGTCGCCTTCCCAGATGGTGGCGCTGCCCATTAGGGGGCTAATTTTGTCATATAGGGCCCTATAGTAAGCCGCTGTGTCCTGGTTGGGAGCATATGTGTTTACGATGCTCACCTCCCTATTCTCCAACATCCCCCGCACCACTAGCATTCTTCCATCTGGGTCTGGCGTGGATTGCAACAGCTGGAATGGTACATGAGGTGCTACCCACGTGACCACCCCCCTCGCATACACCGAGTATGTAGCTCCCGTGGTGGTCCCCCTCCACTTTCTCTTAACTAGCTCTAGTTTGTCCCCGGTGAGGTGGGTCTCCTTTAATAATGCTATATCTACTTTCAGCCTTCTCAGGTACATCATCACTTTATTCCTTTTCAGATAACTGTTGAGACCTCTCACATTCCAGGTTACAGTTCTGAGACTATCTGTAGCCATGCGAGGTATGTACCGCCTCCCCCCTCCCCATTCCAGTCCCGATCAGCATGGAATTGGGCTCGTACCCCTCCCTCTCCCAACTTAAACTCCCCAACTAGCCCGCCCACCTCCCCCAACTCAACTGTTCCCCACTGCACACTTCCCCTTACCGCCCACCCCCCAACCATGCCCCAACTAATGCCCAGCTCCATCCCTGGATCTCAGGCTCCCCCGCGTTTGGTCCCACCTCAAAGTGCCGAGGTCAGGAACCCGGCAGGGTGTCACCAATATTTGCTGACCTAACTAACGTCCTAACTGTTAGGGTTAAGAGTGCTCCTTACTTGTCTCCTGTTAATTCCCATGATACGTTGTGCATTCTCCTTATCACAGTAGAATTTGACACCCCTGAGAATCAACACATCTCTACACTGTATTATAATCAAGTCCCAGAGTCATAATATGTACAGCACCTCGGGCATCACTTGTCCGTATCATCCTTCTTCCGGCTGTCTGCTCCCTCCGGGCAATTTTGGCTGTCCAACCATACTGTTGCATCCTCCGGACTCTTGAAAAACAAAGTTTTGGATTTGTGGATCACCTTCAGCTTGGCTGGGTACATCAGCATGTAACGCATACCCGCCTCACGCAATCTCCTCTTCACCGTGCTCTAGTTCAGCCTCCGCTTTGCACTTGGAGTGTATAGTCGGGATATGCCGAGATGGTCGCAGAGGCTCTTTGTATGGTGCCTCCCTTCCGGAAATATTCCAGTATCTTCTCTCTTTCCCGGTAGTTCAATATCTTGGCAATGATTGGCCTCGGAGGGGTTCCAGGGGGGGGGGTTCCCTCGTAAGCGCTCTGTGTGCTCTCTCCACTGTGAAGCCTTGCATGAAGACCGCAACTCCTATTTCCGGCAACAGCATATTTTCAACAAAGGCCGTCGGGTTAAGGCCTTCTTCCCCCTCCGGAAGGCCCACTATGCGCACATTGTTCTTCGGGCGCGCCCTTCTGCCTCCTCCGCCCTGTTCTCCAAGTTGCTCACCTGCAGCCTCAGGATGTGGATCTCCGAGGGGTGAGAGGTCCGGGCCGTCGTGTTTATGGTCACTTCTTTCTCCAACTCATCTGTGCCTTCTGCCATTTTATGCACGTCCAGTCTGAGCAAGTTGACCTCCTCCTGTACTGCGCCGATTTTGTGCTCCAGCGCTGCCTTAAGTTCGGCAGTGGCTGCCTCTAGCTTGCTTTCCCACGTGGCCTTGAGGTCTGCAATTGCTTCTAGGATCTGCTGGTCAACGCACGTCGGAGTGGTGTCCTCTGGCGGAATCTTGTCCTTTGGTCTCGCCTCCTCCACCTGTTGCGGGGTCTTGGTGTAGTCTTCCATTGTGGGCTCCTTCCCCTTGGATTTGGGGAGTTTGGATGTCATCCTGCCGTCAGGCATCCCCCCAGTTTAGGACGAGGTCAGCTGGCCCCCAGCCACGTTGACCAGAAGGGCCTGCAGTCTTCCTAACCAGCCACTGGGCTAGCCATGTGTTGGGGGCCCCTTGTTGGCCTCAGCTGCCTCTCAGTCTCAGGCACTTCACGTTGTCGCTTGGGCGGTTTTCCCGGCCGACAAAGGGTGCTTCCCCTCGAAGCGTGCAGCAAGCCCTCCTTCTCAGTCTTCCCATTCCTTTGTTCGGCGAGCTCGCACAGCCGCCATCTTTGATCCGAACGCCGCCCTCTGCCGCCAGCACAATTTCTACGGTAGCCGCTCTAATACTTGCTGGATCTTGAGCAGAATTCCATCATTCGATGCAGCTAGTGTTCCCACTGGCTTTGGTCTATCTCAGATAGCGAATGTTCAGGGTTAAGGTACCCATGCACCCAAGGATCATTACGGATCAGCAGGAGACGGTCAGAAGCACGTCTTACGCCATGGCTGCTTGGCCACGTCCCTTCCATCAGATTGTTATGGGCATTTTGGGTCATCTGCAGCCAAGTGAGGAATAAGTACATCCTGGTCATCATGGACTACACGACCAGGTACTGTGAGACAGGCATAGTATCACTCAAAAGTAACAGTTTGAAACCCTTTACTATCAAACATTGTGGGGTTGGTGTAATGCATATCTGACCCTAACTCTAAGGGAGTTGTTCCCTCAACTGATGTTTCTAAGGGCCGTCGATGTCCGTAAGTCTAAAACCAAAGTTCGTCTGTGTCCAAACCTATGCTTGCCCTCACTCTTAAACCCAAATGTGATAGGGGATCTTCTTAAAGGAAAAATAGTGATTCAAAAGAAAATGTAAACCACAGCTGTTTTCAAGTAGCCTTACCAATAGGTGTACTTCTGCAAGTTCAAAGTAGCCCAACTAAAAAAGGATGCCCTTGGAACCTTCCACGTAGTACTCTTGAAGCAAAAAAATAAAGTTCACAAGGTCTCTTGTGGTTCCCGTCCCCAAGCTTTGATCTTTCCAGATCCAAACACAAAAACATTATTCCTGTTAAGCCTCTCAGGGTTCCCTTCCCCATGCCTAGGCCTCTCTTCTCAAAGTTCAGCAATGTCTTGTGTGAGCGTCTCCGGATTCCCTTCCGTCACGCCTAGGCTCTTCTGGTTTCAAACCAACAGAAAGTTTCTCTTGTCAGGATGTACCTTTCACTTGTACAGTTCTCTCATGTGGGTGGTATCAAAGACTTTTTAGAACGCTGGGTTCTTTGCACCTCCCAGGCACAACCACTCTGACCTCTAACCCCCCTTCTTATTCTCTGGCACTTTCTCCTCTTCCGTGCCTCTTTCACTCTGTCCTTTTTCTCGTTTCTTGTGTGCCCTGCACACGTTCTTTTCCTGTTGTGCACCCTTGCACCTTCCATCCACCTCTGAGTGCCTCTTGCACCCTTCTTATTACTTTTGACTGTGCTCTCTTGCACACTGTTCAACATGCTCTCGTGCACACTTTTCAACGTACTCTCTTGCACACTTTTCTCAGCTTTGAGTTCCTGTCACCATTTCATGATTGTCAATTTTTCTTCTCACTGTTTTCTGTACTGTCTCTCTCTGTTTCAGGTCGCTTGTGTCCCTCTCCTTCTTTCTGGGACACTCGTACCCCCTCTTTGCTGCTTTCGTGCCGCCAGTGCACTTATTGTGTCTTTCTTTCTCTGTGTGTCGCTAGCGCACCCTATCCTCACATTCCGCTTTTCTTCTCTTGCCGCTTTCCAGCTTTCACTTGCTTTGCTTTCTGTTACCTTTTTTCCACTTTGCTCCAGACAGCTGTACACTACTGAGTTTCGCTCTCTCTGCTTCACAAACCTCATCCACAGTAGCGCAGTGCCGGTGAACAGAGCAAACCAGTTCAAATGGGTTCGGGTTGAGGTCAGGGTCACACCACCTGTCCCTCTGGCAACCCTGGGATCTGCACACATCCCAGGGGAACCAGCACTGGCCTACACAAGGCCGATAGGCTGCCTTGCTTCCCTCTCCCTCGCCACGCTGCAGCCCTTCAGACACACTGGAGTAGCATCTCAGCGTCCTGCACTCCACTGGGTCGTCCGGGCTCCTCTGCTTGCAGCCTGCACCTTCTTGGCCATCCATCCAGCAACCCCAGCTCCCTCAATGACCCTGACAGAATCACCCTTCTAATTAAGGGTTAATTGAAATCAGGTGGGCACAGTTGGAGAATTGTGCCTGACTTTGCCTGACTATATTAGTGGGACAATTCAAAGGTGTTGGATGGTAGGCCTTACTTTGAATGCTTATGTTGTGGCTATAAATGATCTTCATTATTCTTGGTCACCTCTTCCTCGTCCCAGTACTTGGTGGAAATGGGCAGGGGGAAATGGGGTGTGATTGAAAATACCCCATTAAGGCTGCAGGAGAGTGGGTTGATGTGTAATGGGGAAAGGGGGGATACCAATGTCTCACCCTTGGGTATTCTCCTCTCAATCCCCCGTGACCCTCCACAAAGGTCCTCCCTTGCTTGTCCACACCCACAGTCGGGATCCAAAAACGATGGCCCTTCCCTGGCCACCTGAATGGAAGCTCCTGGGGGAGTAGGTGGGAGAATACCATCAGGTTTCTCACAGTACTCCGAGGCGTTCCCACTAAGCATCAAAACCACCAAAGACACCCTGAAGGAATTGATTCATGATTCCTTTGTTCACTCAGGTGGGATTTTGAACAACCAGGGAAGCCGCCTCATGTACAATTGATGGGGGAGAGGAAGGAGCCCATGGGCATCAAGACCCTTCGGACATCGGTGTATCATCCTCAGACTAATGGACTCAATTAGGGATTCAACCAAAAATTGAAAAGGGTCTTTTTAGAACTAGTTGATAAGGGGTGACGAGAGGGCACAGGGGTGTGGACAGAGGAAAGAAGAAGTATGAGGAGAGGAGTGAGGAGAGAGACTGTGAACATTAAAGGGACAGAAGGGAAGAAACAGGAGGAAGACAGAGGGAGTGAGTTAGAACATAGGAGGAGTGAGTGAAAGTAGAACTGAGGGTGAGACAGAGGGAGTTGTAAGGTCAGGGAGAGGAGACGAAGGGAGCAAGTGGTTTGGCACAAAAATAAACAACATTTCTATTGAGAGAACCTCGGGAGTGAGGTTAGAAAAACACCTGAAGAACTCCAGAAGGAGCCTGGATCAGGGCGTAGGGAGCTCATGGAAAGTTGAGAATGGGAAGAACATTAGTGTACCCTGCTCGCAACATGGACTGATTAAAAATTGTTATTTTGACAATTTGTAAAATAAAGAACATTGAACAATCCATCAGAGTCTGGGAGTCTGTACCACCATCCATGACAATTCATACATGCTTAATAAAAGAGTGAGATCATTCTTTATCTGCTTCTGTTTATGAGTATAAAGAGGAACTGTATTACAGTAAGCACATGTTTGTTGTTTTAGTGATAAAACAGTGCAAGAAGGTTATCCAATGACATCTAATGGTAATCATTTACACAAGGGTAATACAACTTAGTTCATGGAAGTTCTAGAAGTTCATAGAAGTTCTAGGGATAGGCCCCTGCCAATATAGCTGTCAAATAGTAGAACTCCCAGTTGTGCAGGGGTTTCTCTTGCACTAAGCACAGAGCTCTAGCTCTCTGCAGCCTCTTCTGTTGGGTATAGCACTATTTTCTGCTACATAACCTACAGGTGAGCATTAAGACTGCCTCTTGGGTGGAGATTAGCACTGTGGCAAGAAGGGTATGTTGAAAATCATGATTACTCCTGTTAGGGGCACAATACGCCAATTTCCAGACAAGGCTCTGCACATTAGGACCACTACAGAGGTAATTTGTTACAACATAACAGCTTCAGAACACACATTGCAACAACCGATAGCAACAGCACACAGACAATGGATGGCAGTAAAAATTCACAACGGGTCGAAACATGCAACAGGTGTTAACACACATGCACACACAAACAATAAAAATGCAGAATACGCACACACACCAACAAGGGTTGGTATCTCACACGCAGATTGCAGATAGAAACCAACATGCCACAACATCGAATAGCAGCCGAAAAACGTTCACATCTCAACGGATGGTGTCATACAATCTACAGCAATGGATGGAAGCTCACACAAACCAACAACAACTGATGGCAACACCTCACAAAATAGATAACCACACACAGACAATGGATGGCAACATGCATCCTATCACTTTTTCTCCTCTTCTGCACACTAACCTAGCAGGGGCATAATACACCAACTTCAAGACAAGCCATGGCACTCTGAGACCAGTATGGTGGTGATTTGCTGCTGTATAGAAGCTAACACACACACAAATATACAAAGCTGAGCTGATAGATGGCAACACTCAGACACCAAGAACGGATGGCAGCACACACAGGGTACTGAAAAAAACACCACAACCTAAATAAGGGAGCAGGACATACTTAGCAATTCAACTTTATTTTGGCTAAAGCTAAAAAACAACATATAAAAACATGTCTTCATACAACTAATCAATTCCAAATATCACAGTTAATAACACTATGCTTGCAATACATTCTCTGGGTTTCTTATGAATATAACAGAGGCTGATATAACTATAACCGTACAATAGAATTACAAACAAAACATACACAAATTACATAGATCCAACTCTCAATACGTAAACAAAAATATTGCTTGTTACCATCAAGCTCAACGCCAATCAAAGGTAAAAAATCAATAGGTTCCGGAGACGTGCCTGAATCTCATTAGTCAGGCCCATTTAAAAAAATCCTCCAAACAGAAAAACATTTTATTGGGTTGAAGTACAAAATCACAGCGCAGCTTTAATGGAAAGGGCATTAACATCTCTTACAGCAGGGTTGTGTCAATGTGTGAGGAATGTGCTTCCAGTGTGTAAAAATGGTCAACAATCACGGTTCTGGGCAGAACACCACGAGGCGAGGGGGGCCAATGGGAGCAGATCAAGATGTAGCTTGATAAACAAAGATTTCACGTAGAAGAGCTCAATCCACATACCATTCAGAATTTAGGTCAGAGTTTGTGTCAAGGTATGCTTCTACAAAACTCTACAAAACTCTCCAGTCGAAACCTTAAAGACCACTACTCAAAGCAGCTCTAACAATCACTTGTGTATGCTTGCCTATCAAGCCAGGATTTCTGCAAATATCGAGCAAGCAAAGCTTTTTAGCCATTTGTGTCATGATGATCAGCCACAGTAAAGACAAAGCAACTGGAGAATTAACAATGTCAACCAAAGCACCTCTATATTAAGAGTGTAGGGGAACACCAAATCTTGAACTCGATACACTCAGGCTTAATGAACGCTCCAAGAGCTATGCCTTCATTACCTAGTTCAAAATCCAGGGGACATTAGAGTAATGACGGTAACACCAGTAGATACTTAGAAAACATGTTCTTGATGACTGTGAAGCTGGACTAGGGGGCAACATTAATATTTCTCATCTAAAGAGCCACTGAAACAGCCTGGGCACCATATACTACCATAGCAGAAGAGACATCTTAGCCTTAAAAACACTTGCCAAAGTTAGTCACAGTTCCACCTCACCCAGAGAGAGTCTCAGAACTTTTCTCCAGCTGGGGAGAGGCGGGCAGGGGGTGGGAAGGGGACGGTGATGGGAAGTGGCATGATACATGTTATGTTATCTTGATTTATACCGCACACAGCTGCAATTTTCATCGTCTGCAGGCGTCCAGGCAGATCAGAAAAGAAAGGGGTTTGGGAGGAGTTAGTTAGTTGGATTGGGAGCTAAAAGAGCAAGAGCTTTGATGTGCTGTTGATGGCTTCAGTTTGGAAAAACTGGTCGCGGTGTGCTGTATGTTTTTAGTTGGTGGTGAGAGAAACTAGAAGGTGCCTCACGCACTCGTCCCCGGAGATCTGTAATCCAGGTGGCCAGGACAGGATATTTCTACCCCACACTCCTCTTTACAACAAAAACACTTTCTCACAGACAGCCCGCTATGAGAGAAAACAGACTAACAATTGCAAAGAGACTTTGGCACAGAAAGCCCTGATGTGGACGTTTTGAACTGCATCCTCGTGGCTAGAGAAGCCAGAGTGTGTACTAAGCTCTAGTGTGCCGCCTTGTCCCATGCTGAAAACGTGGGGAAGAGAAGCCTATGGCTTGAATATCCTGACATATAATTTCTTGAACACTTTTCTTTTGCATAACATTGTTTCCCACACTATTTGGATTTAGAAGGATTGGCAATAGGTTTATTAGTATAGGTCCTTTAATTCTGACAGACTCTAATAGGACTGCGTTATTATTATTTGATGGTCGTAGCTTGCTCCCATCTTTAGATTTAGGATTAGATGGGCGTTTTTCAAACCCAATTGAAGTTCAATAGACACCCTTAAACTGTGATCCCTTGTGTCCGTCTTACTGTTTGATACCATGCCTTCCTTATAGTGGACACTTGTGTGGTGTTTGGTTGTATGTGGGTGTTTTATGTGCATCTTGGGTGTTGTGGACAGTCGGTAGTGGGTTTGTAATTTGTCTTTTTTTGTGGAAAAGGTACTTGTTTCATTTCTTCAATATTGGGTGGCGGGTATGCAGAATATTAGTGAGTTTTAGTAGGGTTAGTCGGGGTCCTCTAGGACATTTTCTGTGCGTTGTGTTGATCCGTTGGGTTGATCTTAATATCTTCTGATTGGGGTTCTTTGGGTGATCTGGTTTTGCAGTTTTTTATTGTGTTGCGTTGGTGTTTTTCCTTTCACCAGTGTTCCCTATTCAGCCTGGTGAGTTAAAGAGACATGTTTTTAACAGTTTCCTGAATTTTAGGTGATCTTCTGTTGTCCGTATTTCATTTGTGAGTGAGTTTGAAAGTCTTGCCGCTATGCAGGAGAATGATGATCCCCAAAATTGTGTTTTGCATATTGTTTTGGTTCGAGGCGAATGTCGTTGTTGGAGCTTAGTGTTCGTGTTGGTTTGTAGATGGAGATTTTTCCCTGTATGAATTCCACTCCTTGGCCATGGATTGTTCTGTGTGTTATGCAGAGTGTTTTGAAGATTTGTTTTTTTGACTGGTAACCAATATAGTGTTCTTGGTGCTGGTGTGATGTGTTACTCTCCTAGTGAGTCCGAGGAGTAGACGTGCCGCTGCGTTCTGTATTCATTGTTGTTTTTTCATACAGTATTCTGGCATTTCAAAATAGATTGTGTTGGCATAGTCTATGCTTGACCGGACGAGAGAGATGACGGCGAGTGTTCTGTGTGGAAAGGTGAAGAAGGGAAGTATTGTCTTGATTGTGCTTAAGTGGAAGAAGCATTTCTTAACTACTGCGTTGACTTGTGGCTCTAGTGTTAGTTCGTTGTCCATTAGGATTCTAAGATTTCTGATGGTTCTGGTGGGTTTACCAGCTCGGTGGTTAATGGGATGTGGCGGTTATTCAACAGTTCGTTTGGTGCGATCATAATTTCTGTTTTGTCCGGGTTGAGTTTAAAGTGTTGTTGCTCATCCACTGGTTTAATTCAGTGAAGCAGTTGGAGAGTGTTGGACTTTGTTCTTCGTTGACAATGATTTTGTAGATGATTTGAGTGCTATTTGCGTAGTTGTAGTAGGTGAGGCCATGTTTTTTTGTTGATGAGGTTGATCAGGGGGGTCATGTAGATGTTGATGAGTAGTGGTGATAGCAATGAGCCCTGTGGGACTTGTGATGAATCCTATGGAGTCATCACTGATTCCCTAAAGTCTCCTCCTAGTTTGCCAGGAGAAGGCAGCTGCCACGTGATCCTGACCCTGGGGGTGGTATTATTAGGGAGGATCACCTAGGAGGAGATGGCTGTCAGGGAGATGTGGTGACTCCCTTAGGAGAGACACAGTATTCTTCTCTTCCTTGTGAGGAAGATTCTATAATTCCTAGATTTCCATGGCATGTTGTAATTGTTCCAATCCTTCCACTTGTAAAACCCCAAGGCCATT
Source organism: Ambystoma mexicanum (assembly GCF_040938575.1). Classification (NCBI taxonomy): domain Eukaryota; kingdom Metazoa; phylum Chordata; class Amphibia; order Caudata; family Ambystomatidae; genus Ambystoma; species Ambystoma mexicanum. Next base: position 995,616,471 of record NC_090921.1, read on the forward strand.
TCTTATTAGGCACCCTAAGAAGGATATCACTCACACCTCATCTGTACATGAAACACATTTAGCATCTCCTATTTCCAATAGTCTTCATGTTTTGTAACAATACGATCTTAAAGAGCCTAAAATTCCTAGGGACTTCAAATCCCATAAGGACTCAAGTACTGAGACGAGGAGGATGAAGAAGGAGTTAATGTGGAGTGAAGGAAACATCGATTCACACATGCAGACTATTTGTTGTTTGGGTGAGGAAAGGAGAAGCTAGCTACAGAGCGAGCGCAGCAGGAACCGGCAGCAGATGCAGACATGAAGAGGTGAACTGTGCATGGCAAAGCAGACGCTTACATGCATTCACTTGGAAACCCACCTACCCAGAGATATTTGAGACTGGGAGAGGTACAGCAGGTGCTTCACAGGGACCGCTGGGAGTACAGCAGTAACGGCAAGGCTGGTGTAAGCACGGTCTGGTGAAAACCCTCCACTTTCATACCGACACGAATGCAGAGCAGAAGCTGGAACCGAACGGGGGTAAGCGAGGCCGGGAAAGCCCTCCAGGAGTTGCTGATTTGCTGCAGCAGCGTGCCCCGGTCCAAAGACTCCAATCAACACTGTTGAGTCTGCGCAAAGGTGCTTGGGGCCCCGGGGCATGTGGACAGGCATATGATAAATACATGAATATTTTGAATACAGAGCAGGTAAATTAAAGAGTCAGAACTTATACAAATGCTCATGGGAAAGAGAGTCATATGGGGAAAGCTGGAGTAAATGTTATCAGTAGAAGATAAACATTAGGAAGCAATTTGAAGGGCAGAATCTGTACAAGTCTCCTTATATGAGAGGTCAGTTTGGAGAAGATTGAAACAAGCTTTGCCACAAGCTAAAGAGGTGTAAGCATTGAAAAGGAATAACTGTTATACCAAGAAGGAAAGTGAACACTGTAGAATGTCCTGGGGAAAGGAATCATCAGACAACCAGTCGTATTTGGGAAAGAGATACCTGGCAGTAGAGTACACCAGGAGATCTGCAAGACCCAGAAGGGGAAGACAACTTGTAGGAAGTCCTAGTGAAAGGAGCCCTCAGGCAAACAGTCCTTTTTGGGAAAAAGATACCTGGCAGGGGAGTATGCTATGGGATCTGCAAGACCCCGAAAGGGAAGAAAACATGTAGGAGGTCCTGGTGAATGGAACTATTCGGCAAACAGTCTTTTTTGGGGGAAAGATACCTGGAAGGAGAGTACACCAGGGGATTTGCAAGACCCAGAATGGGAAGAAACACGTGTAGGAAGTCCTGGTGAAAGGAAACATCAGGCAAACAGTTATTTTGGGAAACGATACCTCGCAGAAGAGTACACCAGGGGATATGCAAGACCCAGAAGAAAAGAAAATGTTGTGAACATTGTAGGACCTGGTAAAAGGAACCATCAAGCAAACAGTCCTTTTGGGAAAGATAACTGGCAGGCGAGTACACCAGGGTTCTACAAGACCCAGAAGGGGAATTCCTGGCAGAGGAGAATACCAGGCCTTTTCAAACTTTATTGAAAAAGAAAGACACTTTTTACCATCCTAAAGAAAGACTCATTAACAAAGAGACAAATCAGCTGCTCTTAAAATTTCATTGAGATATTGTTTTGCCATCGTGAAGTAAGACTCAGTTAATCTATTCCCAAAGGCTCATGGACTGAGAGAGACACTCTCGCCATTTCTATTTGAAACAATGCAGGGGAAGGGAACCAGACCCAGGATACAGAGACTATTTGTTGGATTTTCTTTATATTTGATTTTCTGCACGTTTTACTCAGTCAAAGCAGAAATATTTACCACACACCTTTAGTTGTCCATGTTATTATTTATATTTGTATTAATGTGATACATTCAATCATATAAAGAAATTACTTTTTACATAAAATTACAAGACATATAAACAGAATCTCATACCATTTACTTAAAATTATTGATATTAAAACAAAACATATGTTCCTAACCAGTCCTCTAAGCGTATTAGTCCTTTACAATGTACTGTTGAAAAAGTCCAGGTTCATTTACCAAATTGATTATCTCCAGTGTCAAAAGAGTTTCATGCCCACAGGACAACCTCAACCAGAATTCCTCAGTTTTTAACCTTTCAACATTGTTCACAAAGCGTTTTAGCAACCTAAATCTTCTATGCAGAGTTCCTGGGCATTTTGACAGAATATGAGGTAATGTCTGTTCTAAGCGCCCATCACACCAGTTACAACCACTAACTTTTAATTCTTTCTTGCGTGTTGCTAAAAGTTGCTTAGTTGGAATAAAGTTAATTAAAAATCTGAGGAAATCATTTCTTCTCTTAGCATTTGGGAATGTTCTGAAGTACATTAGCAAGATTCCCCTAGGTTTATCAAAACCTGAAAACGTAACATGTAACCTATGTACAGCATTGATCGTCTTGATCCAACCCGCTCTCAGCAACGCTTTCTTCACACCAGTTGGGTTCTCCCCCACATCTTCAATTGTTTTATCATAATTCACTAGTCATTTCGACACCTGCTCTTGTAAGGCTCCACGATAACTACTGGAGTCCTCCTTCAACATGACATGTACATTTTGATATAAGGTGTTTCCAGGTGGTAGATCTATATAGCTGAACCAATTTCCACTCTAGGTAAGCACTCAATGCACTCATTCGGAGTTCATACCTAAGAGAGGCCAATGGCAGCGATAGGGGGAGATTCAGCACTTCTTTCCATAATCTCCTCTCAAGTTTGACCCAATCCAAGTGCCATGCCTGTGACACTATATCCATGCCATAAATTAGTGCCAAGCTAACTTTCCCCTCATAAAATCTGATTAGGGTTATTATGGAAAACCTGCAGTATCGTTTCATCAGGCTTTTCATTTGGCAACTCATCTGGTCAATTTTCCCAATGAGTCTTTCCTCTACTAGTGCTATTTTCGGGTGGGAATTTAACTTAAAACCCAAATACTTAATCTCATATGTTCTTTCTGATTTCTCCCTGTTTAGGAACCATTTTGGGCGTATTGTTTTTTTTCAAGCAAGTGCTAAAGTGGCTTATATTAGACTTTATCGGGTTGATAATCAGATCATTGTTCTCTGCGTAGATTTCCAAGCCCAAAAGCAGAGGCGTTGCTAGGCGGGGCTGAGGGTGCTATAGCCCGCGGTCTTTTGGTTGCAGCCCCGAATAGAAGCTTAGGGGCTACAACCAAAAGGCTATAGCTAGCCCCGACTCCGGCCAGTCCCGACATTAGCTTAGTTCCTGATCTTTTCCAGACCTAACAACACCCCTGCCCAAAGGTAGATGCTGTAAACCTCGCAGAGTATAGTTCAAAAGTAGGAGTTCGTCCACGTATGCGATCCAACAGACCTTATGGACGCGGACCTTAGGATTTGCCAAGGCCCGATCTTCCAAAGCATCATTCAAATCTGCTAAATAGAGGTTAAAGAGGCAGGGGGCAAGACTGCACCCATGTCTCACCCCCGTTCTATTAGAATTGATTTGGTTAGGTGTCCTTCCCCATCTAAACATGCCATAACATGTGAGTACTTATGGAAATGTATTATTAATGAGAGGAGGCTAGATGGAATACCCCAGTCTCTCAGTTTCCACCAGAGACAACCTCTATTTACCATATCGAAAGCCTTTGGTTGTTCATTTATAGTGTGAGGGTCAGAAAACCTTTGGACACAAGGACGCCTAGTATAATTTTGATGACAAGACACAGACTGATCTTTAGTTTTAGTTTCCTATGTAGGGAAACTCTCTTTGGAAAGGGACAAAGAGGCCTTCACCCATCCCCTTTTATTTCACTAAAGATGTTACAGCCTCTCATTTCTGATCCCTCCCAGACCATGCATGTTTTTTGGTGAGGTGCTGACTTGAATGGTACTATCTAAGTTGTTGATGTTCTTTCTGTCAAGAAGGTTTTTATCCAAAGGAGAGCCAATATCGCTGATTCCAATACCTTCCAGTCTTGTGATGAGACTTTTGTAGTTAACTGTGTCAAAGGCTGATGACAGATGAAGTAGTATTAGTACTGAATTGACATTGGGGCTCATTCTGAGCCTGCCGGTCCGGAAACACTGGTACCGGCAAGCTTACTGGCACCGTTGTTTCCGGCTGGGCATATTACAGGTCTGCATATGGGAGGCACTGTTGCCGACAGATCGGACCCTGACGGGCACAGCGGGCCACACTATGCAGACTGTCACGGAAGGGTTCCATGTGTTAAAATCGCAGCAAAAATGGCAGTGAACACAAAATATTGCAGCAAAAAGGCTGTGGTTTTGCCGTCGCAATCCATGTAAAGGATGCGGGGGACACCCCCACAACCCCTGGGCCCATTATACCATTTAAGGGGAGCAGGGGACACCCCTGCAACCCCTGCTCCCCTTAAATGGTGTAATGGGGTATACCTTTAACGGGTCAAAACACAGCATTTTTGTCGCGTTTTTTGTTCAGGCGACATTTGTGCCGCGATTTCTTCGCTGCATACCCACGGAAGCACCGGCACTGTTAACAATGGTCCCGGTGCTTCCGTGTTCCCCATTCCCATAAAGTCCTGTGGGACTCTATGGGAATGGGGAATTGCTATTTACCGGCCCTGACTTTCCGGACTGCCGGTGTTGTAATTCCCCAGTGCTACTGGGAAGTCAGGCGCTGGTAAATATTTACGGGTCCGGCAGCAACCCACCAGTAGTACTGGCATGGTTACCGCCAGACCCGTAACGAGGCCCATTGTCTTTAGATCATCCCATATAGATAGTAATGCAGGTTCCATTCCTCTCCTGTGTCTGAAGCCTACTTGTGCCTGATCTAGTATTTGATTGTTTTCTACATGTTCCAGGAGTTGTTCATAGATGTAGCTTTCTAGTAGTTTCGCTGGGTATGCAAAGTTTGAGATTGGTCGGCAGTTGGTTAGGTCTTCCCTGTTTCCCGAAGGATCTTTAAGGAGTGGCTTGTTGTATGCCGATTTTAAGGCTTGTGGCATGGTTCTGGTTGTAGTAAGTGGTTGAAGAGATTGAGGTTGTATTTTACAGATGTTTTCTGGGTGCGGATAGTCTGTTAGACGTATGGTGTGCAGGGATCTGCTGGAGAGCCTGCTTTGTTGCTTTTGCTCACCAGGCTGTTGAATTAATCTGTCAAGATCGGTGCGAGGTGGTTTAATCTAGTAGTTGGTTCCGGTGTTGGTTGGCTGAGGAGGCTGCTGGCGCTTTTGGGCTTGCTCCCAATGATTTGCTGGATGTTTGCGATTTCTTTTAAGTGGTAGTTTTTGTGATGGCGTTGGTGTGTTGTAGCACACTGCTGAGTTTCTTCATTCTTTTATGATGCTGAACATCTCTTTCTGGTTGTTGATTGAGTCTGTGATCCACTCGTTGTAAAATTTCTTTTTTATTTTGAGTATTTCAGCTTTGTCTAGTGTAAGAGTTCAAAAGTAAGACTCTGACACAGAAAGTTCATCATGGTTGTTAAAGACTTTTATTAATGTGAGAAAATGAAAAGAAAACCTTTTCTCGCTTTAACTCTAAGAGGGGTTTCCCTGCCTCGACAATAGTATACTAACGTCCCTGTCAGGATGTCAAAAGCAAAGGTTCATAGTCCTATGTTAGAATTCTAGCTCTGTCCCTCACACTCTATGCTAAACTAAATCAAAGGAGTATCTCCCTGGTGCAGAGGAATGGTTTCCTTCCCCTGGACAAAAGGTAGTTCTGGATTTGAAACTTCTCAAAGTTCAGTTTCGATTGTTGAGGAAATGTCTCTCTTCCCTGGTCTATATAAATAGGTACAAGACCCTGGTTGCCAGACCTGGTTCCTCCTGTTGTCAGGTGCTGCATGAAGAGGAATGATCTGGATGCTCCTCCAAACTGTGGTGGGTCCCTGACCCTGGTTGGCATAATCTCTTCTCTATCAGGTACTGCAACGAGGAAGAGTTATTTGGATACATCTCCTATTTGTTGGGGGTCCCTGTGGACAGGCCTGGTTCACTCTCCTGCCTACTGCGGTCCAAATAAAGGATAGACCTTGTGTTTGTTTCTTGCACACCTTGCGCCAATATTTACCAGACACAAAACAACAGCAACATCAATTCCAAGTCTCTTAAAAAGCTGTTTGAACATCTCAAGCTCCTTTCCAAAAGGGAATTATCGAAGTGGTGGGAAATCACCACATTAGAAAAATATCTGGAGGTAGGAAGAATACCAAGGGGCCTCAGAATATGCATCTTTCCTTCCTTCAATGAAGAGGATGTAGAAGATTTGAAAGATTGGGAGGACCTACTAGTGAATACATCAGAAGAAATGATATACAAAATTATAGCCAACACTAAGAAGACACACGACAAATTGATCAAGGAAATGGAATTAACTCGCAAAAATATAGAAGATCTCAATATACCTGAGGGAACGTTCAAAAATGTTCAAATACTGGACAGCTATCTAGAAAAGTACGAACAAGAGATCAAAATTAAAAAACAACAAACATTTCTAAGAGACGAATTAGATTATAAATTCAAACGTGTCTATACATTTCACAAGAAAAACATCAATAAAAATCCAATCATCAAAAAGAAACTAACACTAGTATCGACATCCGAAACTGAAGCCTCAACGTCAGCATCAGAAACAGAACCTACGAGTGAAGAGGAAAATGGAGCTTTATCTGCTAAAGATGATAACACTGAGGAATCACAAAGACCATATTCTTTTTTAGAAGAATACAAAAAACACAAGCAATGGAAATCTCAAATAATGTCCAGATCACAATTCGTTTTGGACAGTCAAACCAAAGATCTAAACAAAGAAATAAGACTAAAAGAGGCCACAGGGGCCGAGGGAGTATCAGGAAGCAACACAAAAGAACAAAGAGTCTCGGCAAGATCAAAGAACCTACAACCAAAGAAAGCCTAATCCTTAACATTTCAAACAAGCAATGTTCCAAAGCTCTAGAATCAGCATTAAATAAAGGATTATCGTTCAGCCCCTCTTCCCATTCAGATTACTTCCAAGAAAATGTGGATATATTCAAATTTGGAAGACTTCTCAAACTAAAAAAATTATTTGCAACAACAGATGCAACGAAGAAACAGGTAACAAAACCCATTCCATCAAGCCTCAGTGTCTCACACTCAATCAACGAGGGCACTACTATTTAAGAACAATTTTTAGAGGATCATTTTTGGAATAAAAAAGCCTCATGATACAACAAACATGATTTTTGTAACATCATTTAACCTATAGTTAGCGTTAACTTTATGTGCGCTACAAGGTGACTTGAAAATTCTGTTCTTCATAAATTGTGACACACTCGGCAGTCTGAGTGTTACTAGTCACCACCAAGCAGCACCCAAATTACCTTTATCAAAATAAAAACACTGTCAACCAAAGACCAATTCGCTATCAATTGTATTTGAGACTGCAAATTTATAAACAATTTCTTGCACACCTGTTTCACTATTCTGCCAGGTGTTATTGGGTGTTACTGTCTCTTGGTTTTGGTTTGGGTTCCAGACTCTGTTCTCCTGGCTCCCTGTGCTTTTCTGACCTTCCCCAATAACCCCAGTACCTTTGGGTGGAATTTTGGGTCTTTTCGGGACCCACAGAGACTTCCAGTTGCTTTGCTCGATCTGCCCGGGTCTCTCTCCCGGGATCCTTGCTCTCTGTGGCAGCTCCACAGGGGTATGAGCAGGAGGCTCTCTTCTTTCTCTGGTTCTGCACCCAGACTGCTCCAGCAGTTCCGTTTGTGTCTTCTTCCTCTCTCTGGCTCAACTTCCTCCGTGGCGGCTCAGCATTGTGGAAGTATGGCTCTGCTCACGGACTGCTTCAGCAGTTCCGTTCAGGTCTCCGCTCTCTATCATTCTTGCTCAACTCAACTTCCCTTGCAGTGATTCCACGTCACAGAATTGTGGCTTTGCTTACAGACTGCTCCTGCAGTTCCGTTCGGATCACCGCTCTCTCTCTCTCTGGCTCTACTTTCTTTGCTTTGGCTCCCCAGTTCAGTTAGGAAATGACGCAGGGTTCGCCTTTGCCTGGCCCCGGGATCTCCAGCGTTCTCTCCCGCCTTCCCGTTGCAGATGGTTTCGGGTCCTCACTGGAACAGCTACCGTGTCGCAGACAGCAGTCTTCTCAACACGCCAAGCCGGGCGGCTCCCTGGCACTTTGTTCCTCCTGGGAGGATTTCTCTCCCTTAGTGGTCCTTCCTTACTTTTTATTAGCATGATGTGCCTATTGGGTCCTTTTGTCTAAACCACTCATATTCATTCAGCGGAGTAGTCATCATTATTCTGCACCTCTTCCTCATCTCACTGGTTGTTAGCAGTGTATCTTTCAACTCCTCCCTATTCTTCTTCATCTCAGTTATTTCTACTTCCTGACCCTTACAGAAGTACATGGGATAGGAGGGTAGGTATGGAGAGAGTGGGGGTGAAGGAGAGGTGTAGGTGTTAGGCATATTACACTCCAGTTCCCTGCACAGTAAACCTTCTCAGCCACTGGTGTTCTCCTCCTACCGGTTTCTGTGCTCTTCACATCGTCAGGGAGGCAGTCTAAACTTGCAGCTCACAGCAAGTGCAGGTTTTAAAAATCAGTGATGATTCTGCTGCAATGACTTCTGGTAGGAGGAGAAAACCAGTGGCTGAGAAGGTTGTGCAGGGAACTGGAGTGCACCCCTCCCCTCTTTTTGTCATATTTCCAGGATTTTTAAGGGTGGAATCTTCAAGACGTGATAGGGTGCTGCACCAGGGTGATACATGCCCTGCTTTGGAGTGCCTCACTGTAGGCTACTCCCCCCCTTTCTCCATTGTGGGATTGGGTGTGAGCCTGTTCCTTGCTAACCTGATGACTACATCTACTAGAAGCCCTTGCAGCCGAAATCATCATTGATTGTCATCACCTGCACTTGCTGTGAGCTGCAAGTTAAGACTGCCTCCCTAACGATGTGTAGAGCACAGAAACCGGTAGGAGGAGAACACCAGTGGCTGAGAAGGTTGTGCAGGGAACTGGAGTGCGTCCCTCTCCTCTTTTTGTCATATATATATATACATGTATATACTTTCAGCAAGACAACCCCTTTTTCCAGGTTTAGTTTCCCTTCCGCAGAACTGTTTCAGTAAAGGACATTTGGAAATATTCTGTTTCACCAAAGTGCTTTTAAGAATAATGAAAATGTCTTTTCCCTGGTGATTTTCTTTAAGGTGATAAAGGAAAATGTTCTTTTTACATGAAGGGTTGAAATATATTGGAAAACCTTCTTTTGTAGTATTCAGGATGGTCAAAGCAAAAATGTTCAATTTTAGCAAAGGCCTGGTATAACAAAGTTCTTTTTCCAATAAACCTTGGATTTTCTGCTTTACTCCTTTGCCAGAAATTCCTTCAACTGAAATTTCCAACAAGACTCAATAGAACAAAACTTCATGTTCTCTTTTTGGTTCACATAGATCCACTGGTGTACTCTCCTGTCAGTTCTCTCCCCAAGGAAGGTTCAACAATAAATTTTGGATAACCTGATTTACTCTCCTGCCAGAAATATCCCCCTGCATACGGTTCTGTGGTGTACTCTGCCGCCAGGTATCTTTCTCAAAAAGGTCCCAATACCCCATACTCTTATCAGGCATCTCCACAACATTCAAATTTCTTTTAAAAGTTCTCACAATTGTATTTCTACAGAGGGACAACCTTCTACAGAGGGACAACCTTGTTGACTTCAGTAAGTACTTGCATTACCTTCTCACATACTGATATCTCCAAGATAAGGGTTTGCTCAAGCTCACTCTGTCACCCTCTTTTACAATGTCTATGGGCAATGCTTGTTCTAGGTTTACCCCAACTGAGATTTCATGTCAGGAGAATCGCACCATATGTGCCCTCTTGTTCTCTCTTTACAATAGCTTTTGGCTTAAGGCATTGCTGGTTCCAGGTTTCCCCCAGCTGACATCTCATGGCAGGAGAATGATACCATATCTGCCCTCTTGCTCGCTCTTTAATTCTATTTGGTTGGTATTCTAAACGTCTCCTTTCTTGTCCATGCACCCGTCAAAACGCCCCGGGGTCACCACTATCAAATGGCCAGCTCACCCGTTTATGCTGGCGTCTCCGACTTGTGGTTTGCAGTAATGGCAGAGTTCTGTTATCGGTATGGCATCCGTAACTTGTCTGACCCCCTTTCAGGTTCTCTGCTCATTTTGCGGTCCCTCGCCGGTACGGGTACTGCTTTCTGTCGAGGCACTGATGTTGACAACCTGTTTGCAGTTGCTGACGCCTATGCAGTCCTTCTCTGGAGCCCGATAATCTCCGCCGGGTCTCACACCACTCTGGTACATTGGGGTGACAGAAGAAAGTATGGTAGCACCTCTCCTCTGTACTGTGGTGCACTCCTGCACGTCTACCTCTCTCAGCCACTCTGCTTCCTGCTGTGTGCACTCTGCAGCCCGACCTAGCTTCTCCTGCTCGTTCTCATTTCTCTTCCTCTCTTGCCTGCAGGTGTTTCTCAGATTTAAATGTTCCATGCTGTTGATTAAAGGGACAACCACTAGACAGCACATTACTATTGGCCATATTATTGATCCTCATTAACACTACTTCTTCTCAGTACTTAGAGCCTTCTGGGATTTGAAGTCCCAAGGATTACCCCCATATTTTAAGTTCTGTTGTTGCACATTTGTAACTATATAACAGGCATCATTACTAGCAGATGTAAAATAATCTTTATAGGCGTTATATATGTGTGAAGAATAAAGATAATTCAGCTTAAAAGGTTCAACAGAAGTGGATTTCAAGACCTCAAAGTTAAAGAATGCTGTATAATGGCAACAGGCCATTAGAAACCCTGGAATCATAGTTTCTTCTTCACTGTTATGAGAAGAGTACTGTGTTTCCCCTGTAAGAGTCACCATTTTCCCTCGACAGGCATCTCCTCATATGTGATCCACCCTCAGAATACCACCCCCAGGGGCAGGATCAGGTAACAGCTGCCTTCTCATGGCCACATGGGAGGAGACTTTAGGCTAGGGTTCAGTGATGACTCTGTGAGGTTTAGCAAAGCTATCCCAGGGGATGGGGCTGTCCTGGGGGTCTGTGGTATCTCAGGAGTTTGGGGATTAGCCAGGGTCTGGGGCTTAACCTGGTGGTTTGGAACTAGCCCTGGTGGTCAGGAACTTACCCTGGCAGTCAGGGACTAGCCCTGGCTGTTGGTGACTAACCCTGGCTGTCAGGGACTAATCCTGGCTGTCGAGGGCTAGCCCTGGTTGTCAGGAGCTATCCTTGGCTGTCAGGAACCAGCCTGAGTGGTCAGATGCTGTTCTAGGGGTTGGGCCTATCCCAGGAGTCTGGTTTTATCTCAGGTTCGAGGTCTATCCCAGGAGTCCAGTCTATCCCTGATGCATGTGCGGGGCACAGACGAGAGATGTCCCAGGGTCAGAACTATCCCAGGGTCTGAACTGTCTTAGTGTCTGAACTGTCCCAGGGTTGTATGGGGTTCACCATGGGGAAAGCCTTTCTGTGGTGGTTGTATTTACGTCTCAGAATTTCATGTGTTTTGGTTCCTGGTCCTCTTGTGATGATGAGTGACTTAGCTTGGTTTTTATTTCTCCAGGTGGTTTGATATTCCCGTTTGGGGTCCTGTATAGTTATCAGCCTCACAGTGACAAAGGCCTCTCAGTGGTGGCTGTATTTCAGTTTCAGAGGCTCGTGGAGTTCATAGTGGCAAAGGCCTCCTGGTGGTGATCTATCGTTTTACCTTCCCTATCTTCAGAGTGGTAAGTGCCTCTCTGTGAAGGTTGTCTGAGTCCTCAAAATATCGTGGGCCTCTCTGTGGTGGCTGTATTTCAGTCTCAGAATCTCGCGGGGCTTCAGAGCTTCAGGTTGCTGGGGTTCCGTAGATTTGTTGGGTTTCCAGTTGTGAAGGCCTACCTTTGGTGGCCTGTGGTTTGATCTTCCCTTGTGGAGTCTTCTGTAGTTATCTGCTTCACAGTAGCGAATGCCTCTCTCTGGTGGGTTGTTTTCGATTTCAGGGTCTCGTTGAACTTGGGAACTTCAGGTTGCTGAGTTTGTGGTTGTGTCAAGTTCACAGTGGCGAAAGCCTCCCTGTGGTGACCTAATACTAGGAATCTGCAGAATGTATCCAATGTAAAACGAGGAATGTACTGTGGTGGAATACATTATCTAAATTCCGACATTATGCAACATTACCATTGTGACAAAACCCCTTAACTTTGTTGCTGCAGACAGCAACCGCTATACCTTGCTGGGTTTGGTCACCAGGGTGAACCGGCGTACAGGCTGTGGAGGTGTCCTAGTGAAGCGAGGAGCTCTTTGCACTTGCCTTTAGCCGGCTGCCTGAGCCAGCTACCTTGGGACTGCTGTTTCCTCTTAGGATTAAACCAGTCAGGGAGGTGAGTGGGGTGGGGTGATGGGCTGGGTAAAGATTGGAGCGGATGGGCAGTCGCACATTTCACTGGGCAGATGGCATGGGGAAGGCAGCCGCTACCTGATCCTGACCCTGGGGGCAGTTCTATGAGGGAGGATCACATGGGACGAGACAACTACCGGGAGATGTTATGACTTAATTGGATGACTCACAGTATTTCCCCCCTTCCCATGAAGAAGACCTGACCCCCAAGACCTTAATGGCATGTTGTTGGCTAGCAATTCCCCCCGTAGCGGAAATAAAGAAACCTTTTCTTTATACTATTCTGATCAGGCCCCCACCTCTGATTCTAATGTGTCTTCTTGTGAAACCTCTGAGAAAAAACATATTAAAGTTAAAAGACCTATGACTTCCATGGACTCAAACGCCCACAATTACTCAGGTACTGAGATGAGGAGGAGGGAGTTTGTGCAAAGTGACAGGAGCTCAAAGTATAACATAAAGACTAGTTGTTTTTCCAATCCCTCAGTGTGCGGGACATTTGAAGATGGCAACCACACTGTCAGAGAGAGGTGTGCAGGAGAGGACATTAAACATCATGCTGAGGCTCACGAACGTGGAACTCTGGGAGGCCGGCGGAACAAGAGAGGAGAAGCCGCATACGAACAAGGAGGGCCGTGGAGCCACTGGGAGCCGTACAGGAGTTTCTGGTGGGTGAGCTGTTCGCAGAAGCAGCGTCCTCCAGTCCGGGCCGAAAGAAAGCTGGCATGTGACTGTGCAGCCAAGTAGGACGCTCGGGAAGCGTTTGCACACTCTAAAGTGGAAAGCGAGTGAAGGAGCCAACGCACCAAGGCACGAGCAGAGTCAGAGATGCTGGACACCACTGGTGAGTCTGCCCAAGGCAGCTGGGGGCCTGGGGCATTCCGACAAGCATGCCAACAAGTGTTTGAACAGTACGAGATTGCTAGTATAGAAAATACCCAAAGCTTGTTTAAAGGCAGACAAGACACAGTACAAAAGAAAACACCAATGTAATATAGATGCATAAGATGCCAGTGTGGGGGGAAAGTTATACAATAAGAAGAATGTTTGAATGCAGACAAGGCAAAGCATAAAGACTAAGCCCATTAATATTAAGAATGTTTGAATACAGACAAGACAAAGCACAAAGGCAAACCCCAATAATAAGAAGAATATTTGAATGCAGACAAGGCAAAGTATAAAGGGCAACCCCAATCAAGTACAGACGAATGAGATGCCAATGTGAAGAAGACGTTTGAACTGAGAAAATGATACCAATCCCTTATGGTATATACTATTGTGCTATAGCCAAAGAACTGTTACGTTGAATGAAGATACCTGGCAGGGGAGCATTCAAGATGATCTGGAAAACCATAAATGAAGCCCTGGCAAGCAAGTACACCAGACAGTTGAAGTTAATAAAGATACCTGGCAGAGGAATATACAAGGTGATCAGATAGCCCAAAAAACAAGTCATGGCAGGCGAGTACACCAGGCAGCTGAAATTATATGAAGGTTCCTGGCAGGGGAGTATACCAGGTGATCAAGCAAGTTATAAGTAATCCCACAGAAAGATTATTAAGGAACGTATTGTTTAAACCAGAACTTTGTGAGTCCAACAAAGACATAACTGAACTGCTATCTAAAGAGACATTTCATTTTGTGAGTCTAGTGAAGACACTAAGGAACTGTTATCTAAAGAGACATTTTGCCATCCTTTCTACGAATCCAGGGGAGGGGGACCATCCTCTGAATCCAAGGGTCTATACCTTGGAGAACATTTTTATTGGAATAATTTTGGTACTTTTGGTTTTGAACACTTTTGCTAACATCTAGTTGAAGACATTTTCCTTGCACCATTTGTTGTTTTGTTTATAGTGTGAGGGTCAGGACATAAGGACAGCTTTTTCAGTCAATGGCATCCTGACACAGACAGATCCTTAGTTTTTGGTTTCTAGGTAGGGAAGATGCTCTTTAGAATAAGGATAGAGAGGCGTTTTTCCCAACCCACGTTTCTTTAATACATGTCTTTAAACATAAACATGACACCTTTTTGCCCGGCTTTCCTTTCTGATTCTTCACAGAGCGCAGCAGGATTTAACGCAATGGCAGAGTTCTTGAGGCAGTAAGATTCAGTACAGTGGGAGACTTTGGTACAGCAAGATTTACAGCAGTGCTAATTCTCTGGTGGTAGTTGGGTTGTCTTTGGTGCGTAGCAAGGTTCAAAGCAGTGGCAGGCTTCAGTGGGCACCTGGGTTCAACACAATGGCTAATTCCAGAGTGCTCCAAGTTCCAAAGCAGTGGCAGATACAATAGGAAACTTCAGAGGGCCCCCGGGCTCAACACAATGTCCAACCCTAGAGCACAACAAGTTTTAAAGCAGTGGCAAACACAATGGCAAACTTCAGAGTGCACCGGGATTTAACCTGTATTGAACCCCTGTTGCAGATCTTGTCAGGCACCAGGATTCAACCCGATGTCCAACTTCAGAACGCAGCTGTGGCAAATAAAATGGCAGACTTCAAAGGGGACCTGGATTCAACACAGTGCCTAACTTCAGGGGTTAGTACATTTTAAAGCAGTGGCAAATACAATGCCAAACTTCAGAGCGCAGAAAGATCTGAACCATAGTAGTAGATTTGAGATGGCACCTGTCCAACTTCAGAGCTCAACAGGCTTTAAAGCAGTGGCAACTACAATAGCAGACGTCAGAGGGCACCTAGATTCAGCACAGTGGGCCTCATTAGGACCCTGGCGCTAAGTGTTTAACGGCGCCGTAAAAGGCTGTGGCGCCGTAAAAGGCTGTGGCGCCGTAAAAGGCTGTGGTGGCGTTAAACACTTAGCGCCTTACTACGAGGTCCCTTTGCGGTACCCGACCTGAACGGCTGGTCTAGACCAGCCGTTAAAGTAGGGACCCGCAAAGGGACCTTGGTGCTAAGTACGGTACCGCAATTTGCGGTACCGTACTTAGCGCCTTCCCCATTCCCATAGAGCCCTATGGGGCGAAAATGGGAATGGGTGTTACGCTTAACTGGCTCCCACAGGGGCGTCGATCTGAACTGGACAGCTGTAGCCTCCACCAATGTGACGCATAGTGCCGAGATGACGGACTGGACTGGCCCACCTAGCTTCGTTTGCTTGGCCCGTAGGAATATTCTTCTTCAAATGGAGAAAGGGAATTAACCACCCGTGGAGTTGAGCATTAACCCTCCCCCACTCCCTCTGTTCTCCCCACTGATCACCTTTGATGTCCCCTCTTATAGTCTCACCTGATGGTTTTGAAAGATGAGCTCTCCATCCTGCATTGAGTGCAGGGGCGCGTTGATGACCAGTTGCTTCACTGGCTCAAAGGAATTGGTGAGTTCCAGAACAATATTGACTCTGAGATTCCCGGCAGGACGCCGTAAGTATGTAGTTTGTAAGAGTTCAAATGTCTGACTTTCACTCTTGTCCGATTCCTTGCAGGTTGCAGCTTGACCCTAGCGAAGAGTTCCTCGTGGCAACCGGTAATATTCAGGTAAGGATTTGTATTATCCAGCACAGTGCGATAAAATAATGTCAATATGTAACCTGTTGCTTTCTCCCTTATTCAGGCGCTGGGAGAAAATATGAAGTCTCGGGGAATAATGCCTCCGGCGGTAAAATCAGGTAAGTCTATTGTGGTGAGGAGGTTTCCCCTTGTTTGTCCCTTTGTTTCACCTTGCTGTCCTTTTGTTTCCCCTTATGGGCCGGGGTTCGGCGAGGATGAAGTGGAAGCTGCGCTGACCCGTGAAGAGGAATAGTACCCCCGGTGGTAAAATCAGGTAAGTCTATATGGGGTAACTAATATTGCCTCTGTGTATTCCCTTGGCTCATCTTGCTGTTCTTGTCTTCCCCTTAGGTACCGGAGTGCGGCGGGAGCATGCAGAAGGATGCGGTGGAATGTGAAGATGCTACGAAGGCCGGTGAGTTCAGCGCGGCGCTGCTGCAGGCGAGGCGACGCGCATAAAATAACTTCTTTCTTCCAGCTCGAAGGCACGATGGATCGGGAATTCAGGTAAGGATCAAAGGTATTGCTCTTGTTCTAACCTTTTCTCCTTCTCTCCCCTTTTTCTAGGAGCTCCAGACTCGAGGCGGGCGTGGCAGAAGACTGGATGCAGACTTGCAGGCACGGTGAGCGTTACGCTGCTGGATGCAGAATAACGCAAATCATGTGCTGCTCTTCGGGCCTGGTTTAAATAGCCTCCAAAGTAGTCCCAGGTAAGTATTCCTCCCCAGCCCCACCCGAGTAAAAAAATAGTCCCTTACGTAAAGTAGTCCCTTCCAAGCCTCCTTTGGCTTGGAGCTCTTGCAGCATGGTTTGCATCAGGTGAGTTTGCAGCATGGTCTGCATCAGGTAAGTTTAAATCTATGAGCCTGGCGCCTATGGCGCCAGGACTGACTCTCCATATGAGCCTGGCGCCACAGGCGCCAGGACTGCACCCAAATAGCCCCTAGCAGGGGTTGTTGGGTTTGCTTAGTATAACTTGATGCCTGCTTTCAGGGTTGCTGGACTTGGTCTGGGTCCCCGGGGGTAGGCATCATGACAATGGGGAAGGGCCATGGTTCAATGGGGAATTACCGCCCCGCCAACCTTGGAATGGGGTGGTAATTCCCCATTGAACCATGGCGGACCCGTTACAACACCGGCACCAACCACGGTGCTAATAGCGCCATGGTTTAGCACCGGTGTTGTAATGAGGGCCAGTGCCTAACTTCAGGGCGTAGCAAGTTTCAAATCAGTAGCCAACACATTGGCAAACTTCAGAGCACAGCGAGATCTAACCACGGTACAGTTTTTAGGGGGTGCCTGGATTTTACCCAATGCGGAATTAAGCTAAATTCAATACAGTGGCAATATTCATCTAAGTTCCTTACAATGGCTATACTCTATAGTTCAGCTATTTTCAATATAGTGGCTGTGCTCCAAATGCAGCTAACTTCAATTCGGTGACTATATATTAAAGTTCAGCTAACTTCGATACAGTGACCATACACCAAAATACAACTAACTTCAATACAGTAGCTATGCTCCATATTTCAGCTAACTTCAATACAGTGGTTATACACCAAAATTCAGCTAACTTCAATACAGTGGCTGTACTCAAAACGTCAGCTAACTTCAATAGAGTGGCTGAACTCAAAGGGCCTCATTCCGAGTATGGCGGTAAGGGATAGCGGCCACCGCTAACGAGAGCGGTGGCGGTAATCCCTTACCGCCATACTCCGAGTTCCCTTAGCGCCATGGTGCTTTTAACACCTGCTTTTAGCAGGCGTTAAATACCATGGCGCTAAGGGACCTTGATGTTAATTACGCCACCGTAATTTACGGTGGCGTAATTGACGCCTTCCCCACTCCCATTATGCCCTATGGGGCAAGAATGGGAATGGGGAAGGGTAAATGGGGATTGGGGAATTACCGCCCCGCCATCCTTGGAATGGGGCGGTAATTCCGCCAACCACCAAGGCGCTGCCGGTCCGGGTACGGCGTCAACCAAGGCGTTAATAGCGCCATTGGTTAGCGCCGTACTCGGAATGAGGCCCAAAATGTCAGCTAACTTCAATACAGTGGCTATACTCCAAATTTCAGCTAACTTCAATGCTTTCAAGTTCTGCTAAATTCAATACAGTGGCTATACACCAATATTCAGCTATCTTCAATACGGTGGCTATATTCCAAATGTCAGCTAAGTTCAATACAGTGACTATGTTCCAACATTCAGCTAACTTCAATATAGTGAGTATATTCTAAAGTTCAGCTAACTTTAATACAGTGGTTATGCTCAAAATGTCAGCTAACTTCAATACAGTGGCAATACTTTCAACACTGTCTGTCCTCACATTTTCAGCTAACTTCAATACAGTGGCTATACTCAAAATGTTAGCTAACTTCAATACAGTGACTATATTCTAAAGTTCAGCTAACTTCAATATATTGGTTGTAGTCAAATAGCGCTTAGTTTTAACCTATTGGCTGTTCTTAAGGTGCACCTGAATGTATTTATTTATATATTTATTAAGCGCCAAAGGCCCGTGGGCATCAGAGCGCTGGAACAATAACACAAGAGATGATCCAAAAACACAGTAAATAATATTTTGGGTGGGCAATACCAGAGGGACAATGGCGAGAGAGATCAGACTGCTAACGGCTAATGCTGTGGCTAACTTGACAACTTTTGGCGCAGCAGGATTCAACACAATAGTAAGGAGTGAATGGTAATAGTAAACTAGAAGCCAGGTTTCAGAAGCACAGCGCTGGTTGTGCTCCCAATTCCTAACCACTTTACCTGGCGTTGCAGTATACAGCTTTGTAGTGCGAACAGGTGAAAACAGGCAATGGAGGTGCCCTAGGGAGCTGCCCTTTGCCGTGGCCCTTGGTCAGCTGCCCGGGCAAGGCTGCCCTGAGACTCCTTCTTAAGAGTTTTTACTCGATGTATATGACCCCATCGGGGATGGATGGGCGGGAGTGGGGCGGGCGGGAAGGAGGGACCCAAGGAGCGCAGAAGACGCTGGGGACACGGAGGGGCTGGAAAATGTAGGAATGCTTAGGAGAAAAAAAAGTTAACAAGCCAAAGGAGCTTGAGAGAGCGTGACTCCAGCGAGGTATTCACACCAAGAGTTCCCATCCTAACTAAAACGGACCCCCATGTAACTTGACTCTCTCATGCTCATCCCCATTTAGTCGGCTGATCTCCTTGAAAGAAAGGACACTCATTTGGGTGTATTAAGATATATTTTTTTTTACCAGATCCTTAGTGCAACTAATTATAATACAGCATGCTGTTTATGGAGACCACATGCTCCAATAGATGGCAGCACAAACATACATAATGGATGGCAACACACACACAACAGATAACAGCATACACAATACGAAGAAGCAATGGCAGCAAACTCTCATACATACCAAAAGAACGGATGGCAATATCTTACATAAACAACCATGAAAGGCAGCACACGCATGCATAACAACAGATGACACCCAGACACCAATGATTTCTGCCAACACACATACAAGAACGGATGACAGTGCACACACAAAACAGTGCAGATGGTAAACTCACACCTCAATGGATTGGGACACGCTGCACACACCACAACGAATGGCAGTCCACCGATAAACCAACAACCGCACATAACCCACATCAACGAATGGTATCACACACATGACAGTTGTCAAAGACACACACCAACACGACGGAATGCAACACTCGCAGGACAGCAACCAATGGCAATATTCGCAAAACAGCAATCGATGCCAACACACACAACAGATTGCAGCAGCAGCACAGTCCACATACACGCACACACACACCAGCAATGGGTGGCTGCACACACCCCCTATGTGGTGCGGTAGGGGTCAAACGAATGTTTACATTTCATGCATGAACCTTTCCTTACCTTAAGATTTTGGTTTAAAATATTTAGTACTGATGCATTCCAGCATTTCTATGAACCTAAACATATTATAATACATGGAGATCTTCAATATCCATATACAAATGTCAGCACACAATTCTCTTATAGTTCATGTAGAGACTAGCGTCTGGACGCCCAAGGGCTTTGGCGCTGTACAAATAACAAATAAATAATAATAAACAACAAATAGGCCATAGAACTTGCAAAATAAGTACACAAACTTATAAATACTTACCGTAACAAGAACAATGACATCACTAGTAAACTTGAATAACGTATTACAATTGTGAGACGGCGAGTCAATGTTGCTGGTTGAGCAAATAAAGCAGAATTTCACTAAAGTATGAATTAAATTGAAGGCATAGCCAGCTTTTCTTATGAAGGGAGTGGGACAATTCACTGCCAATAGTGGGGAAGGACACATTTTTGGTAGTTTATTTAACCCACGGCTGGGTTACAGTAGATATGTCCCATGTTATAACTCATTTCAAACCACAAAATGAGTTTACATGTATTTCTATGAACTCGGGTTAAGGTTTTAGTGGTACTTTCTCCAGCTTAACAGATACTAGCTTTATGAAACATATCACACATTGGAAGACATCATCAGCTAGAGCATGAGAACAGAAACTCAAGGGGGTGGCAATGTGACTTTTAAAAAGTAAAATGCCCAGCACCATCATACATCACGGTCTAGATTTCCTCTAGGAACATTGCGATTCTTATTATGGCGGAGTGGCAGCGTCACAGTGTCTGCTGCCAGAGCTGGCGCACAGTGTGGAAGGCAGCTCTCCCAGCAGGATTTGAGAAGCCACCAAAACACTTAAAGACACCTCTAGCTTTTCAATGTTTACACCTCGGGGCTTTCTGTCAGAGCCAGCACAGTATCAAAAGCATCTTTCTGAAATCCAAACAGCAAACACAAACATGCATCAAGCTTTGGGAATGGCCCACAGTGATTTAAGTAAACATTTATTTGCCACAAATTGCAGGCGAAATGTGGTCGACATTTGTTCAAAACGTGCAAACACAAGACATATTAAGTCACACTGCGCATGAGATTGATTGTGGCAGACTGCCATCTCTGAGGGTTTAGCATCCCTAGCTTATTAAATATTTATTGCATAAAATGATGTAGGTAATTCTGTTGCTGAAAGGGAGGTCTGTAATCAGACTTCACTTTCAGCTCTGCAGTGGCACAGGGCAGCTTCAAAAGTCACAGATGCATTCCTGACTGCTGCTGGAAAACATGTTTACTGCACATAGAGATGGCGCCTCTGATCTAAATTATAATAATTATATGCCTTATTGAGTCTGGTGGCAGGTAACTCTTCAAATACAAGCCATGTCTGACTGTGGCATGGTGACTGCGAAGGGCAGACAATTATACAGGTGCCAATTTGATATTACAATATTGGCCGCTCTTTGAGCAGGGCTCCACCATGACAGGGCTGATGTGGATTGGTGTCTGGGCTGACTGTCGCCACAACGGCCATGTGGAACAATGGCCAGGATGCTGCCTCTTTGAATCCCGAGAGGAAGGCCAACACCTTCCTCCCAGTGCACAAGAACTTCTCCAGAGTCTACTGGGAACTGGTGCTCCAAAGGCAGCACTGACAGAAAGAAAGCCATTCTTACACCAGAGTGCTGACGAATGGACTCCTTTGAAGTCGGAAGGAATGTGAAGGGGGCAGAGTTAGAGTAGCCAGAAGGGAAATGTGGCCTGAGAGAAAGGTCCCTTCTCTTCCTGTCCGCCAACTTCCTGCAGGTAAGGCACCCTTGTTGTGTTGTCAGAAGGCAAAGGGCACTTGTTACAACATCCTGAATGGGAACCTTATAGCAGGCTTGTTTTGGGACAATCTTGTTATGTTATGACCCTTTTTAAAGCACAGCCTTCACCGACTTGGGCATCATAGCGCTAAGAATGCAAGACTGAAAAGGAGGCTGAGAAAAAAGAAAGGCTAGAATCAGGCTGAAACCAGAAAGATATTTAGGGTGCGCCGGAATGGCAGATGATCACAGATATAGCGAAGGAATAGAGGAAGGGAATTCCGAAGTTGTGAGAGCGCTTAAAACGTGGGACAGGGATACGCAGGGCAGTATCAGAGTGCAGTGGACGAGAAGTAGTATACTGACAGAATTTAGTCTGTAGATACTCGGGCACCGTTTTGTAGAAGGCTCAATGAACAATGTAAAGGGCCTTGGACTTGATCCGTTTGGGCACTGCCAGCCAATGAATGGAGTTAGAGATAGCAGAAGCAGAAGAATAGCGGAAAGCACCTGGGGCTAGCCGCAGAGTTTTGAAGAATGTGTAACCGATGTAGGAGGTAAACCGGTTGTGGAAGATAAAGTGAATTGCAATAATCTAAGAATGCTGAGATTAAAGTAGATACAACCAGGGGACAAAGCTGTGGGCAGGGGGGAGATATGGCAGCACTTTTTGCAGGATCTGCAGTTCGAAATGAACAGACAGGCACACCGCGCTCACCTGGGCTTGCATAGACAGAGAAGCAAAGAGATTCACACCCAGGTCCTTAACTACTGCAGATGGCAGAGGAAGAGAGTCACATTCGGCAGGCCAGAAAGACAATGACCAGGGCGGGGAATCAGGGGAGGAAACAACAATCAGTACCGCCGTTTGCTCACCACTGAGGCAAAGCCAGTTCTTTCCCATTGTGAGAAACATGATGGTATTCTCCCACTTACTCCCCCGGGATCTTCCATTCAGGTGGCCAGGGAAGGGCCATCGCTGTTGGATCCAGACCCTTGGGGTGGACAAGTGAGGGAAGATCACCTGAGTGGAGGGTAACATGGGATTTGGAGGAGAATGCCCAAGGGAGAGACATGGCATTCCCTGTTTCCCAAATATACACCAACCCAGTCTCCCTCAGCCTTAGTGGGTTATTTCCAAGCACAACCCATCTCCCCTGTCCCCATTTCCAACAAGTCATGGGACGAAGAAGAGGCGATCGGGAGCAACCCGGATTGCCCATAGAAACAACATAGGGACACACAGTGAGGCCTACCATGTGACACCAGTAGACTGTCCCACTGATAGTGTCAGGCATAGTCAGGCAATCAACCCAAACCATTTACACCTGACTCCACTTGATAATTACTTCAGGTATAAAAGGTGTGATTCTGCCAAGAAGTATGAGGAAGCTGGTATTGCTGGTCGGAACATGAAGGCAGCAGCAGGAGAAGCCTGGCAGGACCAGAGGAGAACGGGACACTGAGATGCTGGCCCGGTATACCAGAGGGGTTGCAGCGTGGCAAAGGAGCCGTGGCTCTGTGAAGCCAGAGGAAGGCAAGGTGTTGCTTGTTGGCCGTGTCCAGGCCAGTGCTCATTCCCCTGGGACGTGTGTCGGTCCCAGGGGTATGTGAGAGGCAGGTGGTGAGAACCTGACTTCACACCACTTATGCCGGGGAGCTGATCGCCGGTCCTGCGCTGTCTGGGTGAGACTCGCTATGCGAATGAGAGGAACCCAGGCGTGTGAAGATGGTGGGAGCGGCGGCTTGAAAGCAGAAAGTAAAGCGGTAAGTGGAAAGGAAAACAAGGTAAGGAAAAGCAGAGTGTACAAGGGGCGCAAAGTGAAAGACAGTAAAGCGAGGGTGCAAGCAACCCAAAGCAGGAAAGGGGGTGCAAGCGACCCGACTGAGGGAAAACAAGGGTGCAAGCGACCCGACAGATTGAAAACAAATGAAAGAAAGCAAAGAGAGGGTGCGAGCAACCCGAAATAGGAAAGAAGGGTGCGAGCGACCCGACAAATTGGAAAAGTGAAATACAAAGTGAGTGAAAGTAAAGAAAGGGTGCGAGTGACCCGAAAGCCGGAACAGGATACGAAAGACACACAGGTTGGAAAAGGCAAGTGCAAGAGGTACGACACAAAGAAAGTGAGGTGCAAGGCTGCATGACCAAAGAACAGAAGGTGCCAGGGGCGTGAGAAAGTCAGAAAGAGTGTGCAAGAGGCACTTTAAAGAAGAGAGAAGGGTGCAGGTGTGTACCGGTGAAGGAAAGAAAGGTGAAAGAAGGTTAAAGAGAAACAAAGCCTGAGTGGAAAAGAGCACAAGAGGGAAAGGTCCCAAAAGGAAGAAACAGAGTACAAAGAGAGGGGTTAGAAGTCAGAGTGGTCGGGCAGGGGAAGAGCCAAAGCCCGGCATTTTCGAAGGTCTCTGACACTACCCCATATAAAGAACTGTGTTAAAACGGTGCATCTTGACCAAGTGAACTTTTGTGAGAGGCCCAAGAGGAACTGTCTCTTTTTTGAAACTGGAAAGATCGAATCTTGGGGAAGGGAGCCCCAAGGGACCCAGAGACCTTGTGAACTTTATTCACTTACTGCAAGAGCCCTACGTGGAAGGGCAACTCTTTTGAGTTGAACTATTTTGATCGGCGGAACTACACAAATGCATAAGACTACCTGAAACCAACTGCGGTTTACATTTCCTTTTTAACCACCATTTTTCTTTTAGAAGATCCCTGAACACATTTTGTCTAAGAGTGAGGGCAAGCATAGGTTTAGACACAGACAGACTTAAGTTTTGGACTTACGGACATCGACAGACCTTAAAAACATCAGTTGAGGTAAGCACCCCTTTAGAGTTGGGGCCAGTAAGACATTCCACCAACCCAACAAAGATTATAAATAAAGGTTTTCAAACTGTTGCTTTTGAGTCTGTGTCTCTCTTGATACCATGCCTGTCTCACACCATCCAGAAATGGACAGCAGACTGGCAAGAGTGACAGCGCTCGGCAGAAGCGGGGAGAGACGGGTTAAGCCGCACCAGAAATCTGGGTGTCATCTGTGTAAGAATAAAACAGACTATCAAAAGAGTGAATAAGTTTGATTAAAGGCTGAATATACACGTTAAAGAGAAGAGGAGAAAGAGCAGAACCCCGAGGTGCACAGGGAGTGAGTTGAACGGGGACAGAGAAGTGACTGAGAACGATCAGAAAGAAAGGAAAGAAATCAGTCAAGGACCGGGCCGGAGATACCCACCGATGACAACCTCTCTATTAAGATAACATGGTTGATGGTGTCAAATGCGGCAAAGAGGTAAAGCAGGATCAGGGCTCTGACACTACCTTGATCCACGATCTGAGCCTGGTCATCGACCGCGGACACCAGCACAGAGTCAGTTCCCCAGCTGGGCCAAAACCCTGACTGAAAAGGATCAAGGAACTCAGAGAAATGAGCGAAGGAGGGACGTGACCAACGCTTCCAGAAGCTTCATGGGAAAAGAGAGAAGAGAAATAGGATGAAAATTAGAAGAGATGGAGGGATCCAGATTGGCCTTTTTAAGGAGAGGAATGCTCACAGCATGCTTAAACGCGGAAGGAATGTGGCTGTTAGCAAAAGACAAGTTAATAGCCGTGAACACCAGGAGTGCAATAGAGGAGATGATAACTTTAAGAATGCCGAGCGGAATAGTGTCCGCATGGGATACAGATTTCAGGCCCTTCGTAGCCGAGATAATATCGGAATCCTTGAAGACCGCAAATTCCACAGCACCAAGGAAGTGACCCTTGGCTTTCCCTGCCTCTCCGAGTTCCCTCAATGCCAGTTTGGGCACCATCAATACTGCTGCAAGGGAACCGCTGGAGACATCCTTGACTTCAACACTCAAACACATCCACATCTCAATCTTTGCTTGACGCCAAAGTTCTGTTATCTTCGCATCTGAGACACGCTGGGCCTCATTACGAGGTGGGCGGTAAGGGATTACCGGCACCGGAAAGGGCACTGGTGCTGGTAATCCCTTACCGCCCTACTACGAGTTCCCCTTGCGGGTCCTCCCTTAACGCCTGTTTTTTCCAGGCATTAAGGACGGTACCCTCAAAGGGACTCTGGAGCTAATAACGGTACCGCAATTTGCGGTACCGTTATTAGTGCCTTTCCCATTCCCATTGAGCCCTATGGGGGCTCAAATGGGAATGGGGAAGGGCCCTGGTGAATGGGGAATTACCGGTCCCGCCAACCTTGGAATGGACCGGTAATTGCTCCATTCACCAGGGCGGAGTCGGTAGGGTTTTGGAGGCAGCCATGGAGCTATTAGCTCCATGGCTACCTCCAACCTCGTAATGAGGCCTGCTGAGTTTTCTAGCATTCCCAACTCAACACAGCCACCTGGTCACTTGCTCCCTCTAACTCCCAGCTGACGTTGCGCAGTGCCCCGATGCTGTGTTGAGCCAGACAAGCCTGCTCATTGCTGAAGGCAAGCCTCTGCTTCTCCATCCCTGAGGTCAATGAGTCTTCCAGCACCAGCAACCCTACACTGGCTGCCCTTTTCAGTGTCTTCGACCCACAAGCCAACACTGCTGCTGAAACATCGTTGGGACCTGTCGCCACTACTCCAACCAGCCCAACACCAAAAGCACCCAGACTCTAGATTTGACGCAGAAAATCCTGGCTCAGCACTGTGGAGCCCCAAAGACTAGAATAAAGGTACTGTGAAGAAGCCTAGTCCACTTTTGTGGACCACTGTGACTTTTGAGTCCCCTTTCTCTACCTATTTCATCAAGAACATAAACTTGAACATTGACACTGTTGCCCAATTTATTGCTTGAACACCTGTGCTAATCTAGACAGAGTGCCCTTTCACAAAAGTCTGCATTCTCTGTATTTCTTTACTGGGGTGGATTTTTCTAGTGCTTGCTAATTGATAGATTGTAGTTGATTGTTTTATTAAAAGTCTACGTAGAGGCCACCAGGGGGCGCACAGGCAATGGCAGCCTGATCTGCGAGCTCCTCCTAAGGCTGGGCCGGAACGGGATTTGAGCCCCCCCCGAGACCCCCCCGCAGAGCGCAGCGGGCCGTATGAAGAGGTGACCCCCCAGTGCCCCTGCAGGGCGAAACAACGGGATCCGGAGACCGCGGGACAACGGAGATCCGCGTACGCGGCGGCTGTGACGGGATCGTCACAGCAGGCCGCGAGCACAGCCTGGGGAGGAGCGAGCGGGCCCATCGGCGCTGGCCTTCGCCTCCCGCTTCATGAGGCGCGAGTCGGGGCGCGGCGACTCCAGCCACAACAGGAGCACCAAGGAAGCCTGAGAGGTACGAGACACGGAGGGGGGGCGGATCCGTGGATGCCCCCCCCCCGCTCCCCTTCACCGCCAGCAGGATCCCGCGCAGGACGCGGGTAGGACTTCGGGACCCGCCGCCTTAAGATCGCGCGGCTCACCCCTCCCCCCCGCCCCGGTGGGCTCGGCGGGATTTGCTTTCACCCCCCCCGGGTGTGTGGCCCCCGCTGAGGGCAGGCGGGGCGTGTGCCCGCCCGGGGGCAACTTATAAGGAGGAACCAGATCTCCCAGGAGGGAGGGGGGGGAAGGAGAGAACCCCAAAAGAAACGAAACCAGCGCTCCACCCTGCGGACTCAAAAACGCCCCCCACACACCCCGGGGGGGAATATCGAGGGGCCAAAAACACGAGCGAGGTACAGGGGAGGCTCTGTGGTGGCCGCCCTGGGTGCGAGGCCCCCGCCGGAGGCTGGTGGGGCGAGTGCCCGCCTGGGGGGCATTAATCAAGACCCAGAAAAGACCACTCAGAAGGAGTGGGGACAGCACACCTTGCCAGGAGAGACCCCCAACTGTAAAACAGCAGCATTCTACCCAACGGAGGCAACAGCTCCCCCCTCCCACCCTGAAGGGAAATCAATCCTCCGGTAACGTAACCGAGGTACGCCTGAGGCGCTGTGGTGACGGCCCGGGAAGTGAGGCCCCCGCCTGACGCCGGTGGGGCGAGTGCCTGCCCGGGGACAACCGCCAAGACTGAATAAAGGCGCGCCACAAGACTGAGGGGCCCCACTGCCGAAGGGAAACCAACGGCCCAACGAGGCAAGCCCACTTGGACGTGAGGCAACATTTCTAACAGTGCACCCGGGGGGCCAACCTAATGGACTGGCAGCAGAACCTGCAACAATATCGTTACCGAGACCAGGTCCCCCCGGCTGTGGAACCACCCCACGGAGAGAGAATGGCCCATCAGGAACCCCCCGCACCCTCCACGGCCGCAATGGAACGGGGATTTGCCTCAATACTGCAAGAGATCCGAGACATGCGGGCGGACATCGCCCAAAAGTTTGAAAAAATGGACCATCGGGTCGACAAAGTTGAGGACAGACTCCTTCAGGTCGAATCCAACCAATCATCAGCGGCCACCCTAGAAGTGGAGGTAAACATGAGGCTAGCTGCCCTGGAAAGAAGGGAGGAGGAGAGGTCTAGACAGATGGACGACTTCGAAAACAGGGAGCGGAGAAACAACCTCAGGATTTTTGGGGTCCCGGAGTCGGAAGGGGAAACGGAGAGGGAGCTGACCCGCGTGGTCCGCAACATAATTGCTCTCCTCTTCGAAGATGAGATGACAACTGAACTCACATTCGACCGGGTACATAGAGCAGGAGGACGAACAGGGGGCCCCCGGTCGATCCTGGTGCGGTTCCATTACTACCCTGAGAAGACGCGGGTGCTGGAGGCCTCCAGGAAGGCCCAGGAGATCACATACAACAACTCCCAGATCTCCATATTCCAGGACCTTTCAGCATACACCCTGGCCAAACGGAGGATGTGCCGCTCCCTCACGCAGTTGCTGAAGGAAAAAGGAGTGCGATATAGATGGGGCTTCCCCTTCTCCTTGACATTCGAGTACCTGGGCCAGAGAACGACATTGATTTCGGAGGAAGATATCAAGGGGGCTATCCAGGACTATGTCTCGGATCCAGCGCCCCGGCGGGAGCCGCGGGGACCGGCCAGAGCCGGAGCTGGGGACCCAGGCCCGCCGAGAGAAAGACGGAAAAAATCAGGAGCGAGGAAATTCAGGAGGATGAATACGCCCTCCCCTAGGAACGAAGGGCAGCAGAACAACCCGGAGGGTCAGTGGCTGGGCAGCCCCAGTGTAAACGGGGCCCCTGGAGATCCCGGAGGGCATGGGTGTACTTGAGGGTGAGAAACCCGGCAAAAGATATGAGAAGAGGAGGAAACTAGAGTCCCCATACAAAGGAAGTTGGGTGAGCAAAAGCAGGGGGGGCTCACAATAATGTGCCTGTTAATGATGGCCTGGCCGAGAGGGGCAGGCTGGTGGTCCGGCCAAAGCGCCAGTGATGGCTGAACTATCTGGCTGGACGCCGGGGCAGGGGGTGGGGGGAGGGAAACAAGTTGGGGGTGGTTTGTTTGGGAAGGGATATAGGGGTCAGTTGGGGAAACATGTTAAAAGTGTCCACAAGTCAATTCATGGGGAGTTAGAGATCAGAGATGTTGCGAGGCAGCCATCCGTTGAAATAGAATTCACAGACAATGGCTGATGGTCTGCCGGCCCTGGGGGTGGGCACCCTGAATGTTCGGGGCTTGAATACCCCATCGAAGAGATCCCTAATCTGCAGGGAATTTAGGAGGGCCAAATTGGACCTTCTGTTCCTACAGGAAACGCACTGGGCAAGGGGGAAGGAGCCCCGGTTGCGGGGGGGGGGAATCGAGGAGGTCTTCCACGCTTCCCACAGGACCAAAAAGAGAGGGGTGGCCATCTTGGTAGCTAGAGATGCAGGGTTCGAGAAGGCGGATATCCTAAAAGACCCGGAGGGAAGATACCTGCTGGCCCGGGGCACCCTACGGGGCTCCCCCCTCACTCTGGCAGTAGTATATAGCCCTAATGAAGGACAGGCCCTGTTTTGGGAAACGGTGAGAGACAGGATCAGACTATTTGTGCAAGGCCCGCTAGTGGTAGGGGGGACTTCAACATGGTCCTCGACCCGACTAGGGACAGGAAAAGGGTAGACCCCCTTACTCCCAGAGCTGCAGAAGAAGCTATGGCACAATCTTTTCAGAGGGTAAACGCGGAACTAGGCCTAACCGACACAATTCCTCTCCCCAGAGGGGGAATCCCTTCCTTCACCTACTACTCAGCTATACACAACTCCTTCTCCCGTATAGACTACGTCCTGGTAGAGGAGACACTCAGCCCATATGTGTCAGGCTACAGAATAGACCCGGTGCCCTGGTCAGACCATGATTTGGTTAAAGTCACAATAGCGATGGGGTGGTGCAGGGAACGCAGAGGGCGCTGGAAGTGCAACAATGCTTTGTTAAAGGATGAGGTCCTCTCTCAGGAAGTCTCGGACTCCATAACAGAGTTCTTTGACCTAAACGACAACGGGGAGGTCGCCACGCACACGCTGTGGGACGCCTTCAAGGCCACTCTGAGGGGGGTCCTTATAAAACTTGGGGCCCAGAAGAAAAGGGAGAGGGGGACACAGGAGAAGACTCTGAGAGATAGGATATCCCGCCTCCAACCGGCGAGCTCTCCGGGGCGCCCATTAACGGGAGAACAGGTGGCCGCCCTTGAAGACTGCAGGCTACAGCTTAAGGACCTGCTCCTACATAAGACAGAAAGGTCCCTCCAACTAACTAAACAAAAGTACTACGAGAAAGGGGACAGGGCGGACCAGATCCTAGCCTGGAAGTTGAGGGAGGTCCAGAGGAATAGAAGGGTGAGGGAGGTGAGGGACGCCCAGGGGTTCCTTGGCAATGATTCCCCCCATATCGGTGAGGCTTTCCGCCAATACTATACAGCTCTCTACTCCTCAGAATATGATGGAGATGATGCCCAGATTGAAACCTTCCTTGACTCAATACAGATTCCATCCCTCTCAAGAGATTTGGCGGAAGGGATAGAGGGCCCGGTCACAGAGGATGAGGTGGACAAGGTGATCTCTGGGATGAGGGTGGGAGCCTCCCCCGGGGAAGATGGCTTCACAGTTTTCTTTTACAAAAAGTTCCGGTCCTCTTTGATCCCATACTTAGTGAGGGTCTTTAATGAAGTCCTGGACGGGGGCATACTCCCCGAGTCTATGATGGGAGCAGTGATAGCAGTCTTGCCCAAGGAGGGGAAGGACCCCACGGAATGCTCCTCCTACCGGCCCATATCGTTATTAAATGTAGATGTGAAGATCCTGGCCAAGGTGGTGGGGAAAAGGCTGGAAGGCATAATGCCGAAGCTTATTCACGGGGACCAGGTGGGCTTTATAAGCGGGAGACAGGGCTCGGATAACATCCGGAAGACCCTAAACTTGCTCCACTTTGCCCAAACATCGGAACTGGACGCTTGCGTCCTCTCACTGGACTCGGAGAAGGCCTTCGACCGGGTTGAGTGGCGCTACATGGAGCTCCTCCTTCAAAGAATGGGCTTTGGGACCCACATCATGAGCTGGGTAACTGCACTCTATAGAGCCCCCACAGCGAGAGTGCAGGTAAACGGGACACTGTCTGGGCCATTCCCCCTCTCCCGAGGAACAAGGCAGGGATGCCCACTCTCCCCCTTGATCTATGTCCTCACCATGGAGGCCCTGGCAATTGCGGTCAGAGCGCACCCGAACATTAAGGGAATAAGAAGGGGAGAGATAGAATTCAAGCTCTCCCTGTTTGCGGACGACATTTTGGCCTACCTAGTAGATCCGGGTTCTTCTCTCCCCCCCCTCCTGGCCCTGGTGTCAGCATTTGGTCGATTCTCGGGCCTAAAAATAAATACTGCAAAATCAGTCCTGCTCCCAATGCGAAAAATAGACCCAGTGCTCGACCCCCAGAATAGGTTCCAGGGGATCAGGGTGGAGAAGGTCGCTATACGGTACTTGGGGGTCCTCCTCCCCAGAGATATGTCAAATCTGGGCCCCGCCAACTACGGACCCATGATTGCAGAGATCACCGCGGACTTGAGGAGATGGGGTAAAATGATTCTCTCGTGGTACGGCCGAATGACGGCGGTCAAAATGAATGTCCTGCCACGACTCCTGTATCTATTCACAGCACTCCCGACCAGGGTCCCGGCACAGAACCTCAAAGACCTGCAATCGGGGGTCCGTGACTTTGTGTGGCAAGGCAAAACCCCGAGAATTGGGAGGGCTGTTCTGACCCTACCGAGGGAGGAGGGGGGATTTGGGCTGCCAGACTTTCATCTCTACTTCTGTGCTGCCCAACTGCGTGTCCTCCTGGAGCAGGGCTGAGAACGTACTGGTCCTACCTGGAGGACATGGACGCCCATCCCCACAAAGTACGCGACCTCCTGTGGACGCCTCGCAGGGAAATACCAGGGCGTCTAAGGGCTCATCCAACCCTGGGGGTCCTATGGGGCATTTGGAAGGAAGGCCCTCAGACCGCTCACCTCACCACGTGGCCGTCCCCAATGTCATCCCTCTGGGGCCACCCCATTAACCTGGGAGGAAGAGGGTTCAGACACTCCCAAATCTGGTCAGATAGGGGGATGGAATGGGTGGGGCAAATGTTCAGGGAGGGTGA
Source organism: Ambystoma mexicanum (assembly GCF_040938575.1). Taxonomy (NCBI): domain Eukaryota; kingdom Metazoa; phylum Chordata; class Amphibia; order Caudata; family Ambystomatidae; genus Ambystoma; species Ambystoma mexicanum. Next base: position 995,648,555 of record NC_090921.1, read on the forward strand.
ATTCTTACCCTATGAGGAGCTCAGGGAGGCACTGGGTCGTGACTCAATATCCATCTTTGAATACCTTCGCCTGAAGGGTATCCTCTGTGACCCAGCTTGGGGCACCAATCTGCGAAGACAGTTGACCCCCTTTGAAAAGCTCCTCGATTCGGCGGCCTCCAGGAAGGGGGCAGTTTCAAGTCTATACAGGGTCCTAAACACGTACAACCTTCAGGGCAGGAGGAGCTTCCGCTTGTTCTGGGAAGGTTTGGCAGGTGCCGAAATCTCTGAGGATGATTGGGCCAGGATATTTAAAATTGCATTTCACGGAAATCTTTTCACCGCTGACATGGAACATAATTTTAAAGTACTACAGGGATGGCACAGAGACCCCGCAAAATTGTCCAAGATGTTCCCGGGAGTATCACCAAGGTGCCCAAGAGGATGTGGGGAGACGGGGACCAGAGGCCACATGTGGTGGCACTGTGCGAAGGTCCAAACATATTGGGAGCAAGTGAGGGATTGGATGGAGGAAGTGACTGAGGTCCGTATACCACTTAATCCCCTGACGATGCTGTTGAGCCTCCCCCCAGAGGACACAGAGGTGCACCGATACCCGAGGATGTGGGAAACCCTGTTAAGGGCTGGAAGAGTGGCTCTGGCCCAGAAATGGAAAAGTCCGGAGGCTCCTTCGAAGGAGGACTGGCTGAAAAAGGTCAAAAATAGGTTTTTGATGGACAAATTGACGGCCATGGTAAACAACAAGACTAGCTCATTCCTAACGGACTGGTCGGGTGTCCAGCAATCCTGGGGATGGGACGTGCACTGACCCTCCGAGAGACCCCTCATCCTGGAGAGGAGGGGATGGACTCCCTTTTTGGAAGGTCAACCAAACTCAGGGCCACAGGACCCGGGGAGGGCAGAAGCCAGCCAACTGATGTAGTGGATATGCATCGCAGCATCTCAGCGATAAGGGAGACGGCGGCCTCTCCGTGCGTCTCCCAGGACGAACACATTGACCTGGACACGGGGAAGGGGGGGGGATCCAAGGGTGGGGTGGGAGAGGGGGGGGGGGGGAGGGGTATCCACGGTTCTTTTTTCTTCGTTCGCCTGTTTGTAAAATTTAAAATGCCAATAAAAACGGAAGTTTAAAAAAAAAAAAAGTCTACGTAGGGCCTCATTACACGGTAGGCGGTAAACCATGGTGCTATTAGCACCATGGTTGCCGCCGGTACCATACCGGTACCACCATGGAGGAAAGGGGAATTACCACCCCATTCCAAGGTTGGAGGGGCGGTAATTCCCCCTTTCTCCATGGCCCTTCCCCATTCCCATTTTTGCCCCATATAATTGCGGTACCGAAATTAGCACCAAGGTCCCTTTGCGGGTCCCAACTTTAAGGTCAAATCCCGCAAAGGGACCTCGTAGTAAGGCGGTAAGGGTTAACGGTCACCGGTACCCTTACCGGTGACCGTTAACCCTTACTGCCTTCCATGTAATGAGGCCCTATATTCTTTACAGAAACTTCATTGGAAATTCTTTTATTTTGGAACCTTTGTACTTAAGTTATTTGGATTGATAGGGTTATCAGATTACACCCCTCCTAAAGATATAGCCTGCCCTCGGCCTTTGCTACCAAAACTGGAAAAGGAGGCATACCTTTCGGCTATGCCTGTTGCACCTTTCTGACTAGGATCACTGCTGGTTTAGCGGGAGTGTGGGGCATAGTAGGCAGTTTACCCACTACTCACCCCAGTACTACTGCAGGGCAGTAGTTATTTTGTCACGGTGATCATGTGCTGTAGCAAATAAAGTGAAGCCAAGATTGAGTTATGAGAATATCACAGGCCGCTCAGTAATTCTTGAGCCCCACACAGGAAACTGGCCTTGTTCTTCTGTCTGATTACAGAACTCTGTGGTGGCTTGCAATACTTTATCTGAACAACTGGTAAACATATAAGATAATATGAACGCATGTTCATGTGCTGATTTTCATATTGCACCAGCCTAAATGTGACCCAATCTAGCACTATACAATGACATACAGTAACAGCATACAGCAATATGGCTGGAATTGGAAAGGTATAATTGAAAGGACCTGGAGAGGCGGCACATAGAGAGCTCATCAGGCAATACAGGTTAGGGAGGGAAAAGTGGACACATTCTTAGTAAGCAAGTTGGTGGATCTCCAGCTGTGCTCCCGTTAAAGCTCATTTCACCCACATGACATTCCCAAAGGCACTCTTGAATTCCTGGATCTGCATGAGCAATTCCATGCCTTGGCTTTAAGAAAAACAGAAGCTCTCAAAAGCAGCAAGTCCTTGAACAGCTTCTTCCACAAAGTGCCCACCCATTTCTCTGACAATAACCCCACAAGAGCCCAACGGTTCCAGAAGTTTCTTGTAGACGTTAAGATTGATCGCGCAGAATCAATGTGGGCTTTGTTGTTATCTGGTACCAGCAAACAAATGATTATCACACTAGTGCACTTTATAAAGGATGTATATAAATAGCTTAATGAATATTTTATTGCCGGATTTTAGCACATTTTTAGGAAACTTGTAGAGAGGGAAAATGCACAAATAAGCTGCACAGACCATGGACTGCAACGTAATCATTGCCAGATTAGATGGTTCTAATTGTTTTAGAATGATGGAATACATTTTCTTTTTTTGTATTGTTAAGAATGAAGAAATTATTCTTACGTACTGTTGACTTTATGGTTATGTATTTGGTTGATTGTGGAGGGATGATGTAATGTATAAAGGTTTATGATAAACCGCACATGATGAATACAAATAAAAAATAAAAAAAGTATAAGGCCACACTGGAGGCGTTGGAAGCTGTATCTTATCGGCTGCGTTTTTGGTGTGGCAGGATAGCTTCTGCTGATCAGCTGAGCGTCTGCCTGTTGCGCGCTGGTAAGGCTGGCTGGCCTGTTTCTGTGCTACGGCAACTGGGGCCACTGGCTGGTTCTTGGTCTATCCCTTTGGTTATACCAAAGTTATTCGAATAGTGTTCATTGCAGCGTGGCCGGGCAAGGCAGCAGAGTCAGAGATTGCGCTCGCTAGTATTCGGTGCTAGCTCACACACTGTTGCTGCACAGTTACTTCTTTCCTCTTAGGTCTGTCCAGTTTCTATTTCTACATCGCGGACTGTAGGGATACAAGCCCCTGAGTAGATTGTATCCTGTCACGAGTTTCTTGTCTGCTTGTCCTCTTTTTTAGACGTTTTGTTAGGAGGATACTTTGTTACATTTGTAGTCGGAGAATGGCGCATACCAGGAAGGACTCCAATCAGATGAGGGTCCCTCAACCATTTCAATAGCCCAATTTCATAATTTAGCTGAATAGCATAATTCTCTTCTGTGAGCAGTACAGTGACTGTTTTCAATTATATCTTTCACCGTATCTAATATTTGTGATGAGCTTAAGAACAAGAAAAGGGTTATAGTTCTCCCTACACTGACTCCTGATAATGAGAAGCAATTTTGGTACATGGAATATTGCAGACCTGAGGAACTGCATAATAAGGTTGAAGGTTGAAGCAAAAGACTGGGGCAGTTATAGACATATATCTGGTGGTGCTAAACAGAAAAGGTGGCGTGCGTGCCTCAGCATAAAAAGGTGGCATGAATGAAGGGCAAAGCTTCAATACCAAAACAGAAAGGGTTGCTAGACCTCAAAAAAGAAAGCACTATGTTACGTTATCCTCTTCCTCAGGGAGTGAAGTGGATGATGAATCAAATTCTTCTGACCTGGTTTTGATTTCAGAGGATCAAAATCGGCGTATGTACGGCTCAGCCCCGTTATGGGTGAGGGAAATGCTTCCTCTGTTAATGAAGCATCGGAGGCCACGCAGGTTATACTAGATGCACAGGGTTTGCCTTTATCCGATCTCTATGAAATAGCGCACCCTAGATCCTGGGAGTGGGGTCCGATCCCCCATGTGAGTAAATATTTAGATGCCAGATTTGGAAAGCCTCTGGAAAACAGAGAGAAGAATAAATTACGGTCAGCGTGCCCCAGGCCTTCTACTTCCCAAAAAGTCACTGTGACTCTAGAGTTGGACCTACAGTTGCTGTTTTTTTTTTTGGCAAAATAAGGCACGGATCCTAAAAAAGGGCTTGATAGAACACTAAAATTGTACCAAGACAAGGTACTAGATATTTCAGGTCCCCTTACAAAGATTTTCGATTTGACTGAAGTAGCCATGGAAAAAGGCACATTGGTGGAACCTGCACCTCTATGTCAGTGGGCCCAAAGGGCCATTTGTTTTTTGGGCATTGCTAATCCTGCTATTGCCACAGAACGTAGGAAGCGGTCTTATTGGCGTTAGCCTGTAAATTGGCTGATTTGGCTTAGAGAAAACCTGGGGTTTAAGCTAAAACCAATCTCTTTGGGGACAGATTAATCAACGATACTTCCAAATATGTTGGCACTTACACATCCCTAGACAAGACTCAGGCATCCCTTAAAAGAGTCTTTAGGAGGAGTGTTTTGAACGGGTTGGAAAAAGAATGGAGTTACATGCCCGGCCACCCTAATTATGGACCCAACAGACAGACACTTCCAGTTTAACAGTAGCAGGATTCTTTCCAATCAACTACCTTCTTTCCCAAGCGTACAAGGGGATGGAGCACAGGCAGTCATTCAGCAGAGGTTTCAACAGACAAAGATCACCCTGATGCAAGTCATTTGCCCTAATCAAATCATGTTTTCTTCCAGGGAATAATAGGGGGCAAATTGACTGGGTTTTTCCTTTCTTGGTGTAAAATCACTCATGATCCTTGGGTAGTGCAGACCATAGATGGATTTCACATTCAATTCTACACAACGCCTATACAGAATGCACCTCCAACACCAATTTTCGTCTCCAAAGAGAGTGCACAGCTAGTGCACCTGAAAGTTCAAAACTTCCTATTAAAAAAAGCCACAATTCAACCGGTGTTGTTAACTTCCCCGGGTTTATAAGCAATATATTTTTGGTAAAAAAGAGGTTGGGAGGGGTAAGACCAATTATCAACCCCATAGAGTTCACGGCCTGCGCCAGAGGTTCCATCAGTTTGAAGGGACAACAAAAAGTGGGGTTCTGTATCCCTTCCATTCGGCCTTTCATTGGCACCCTGGTGCTTCAGCCAGGTGATGAAACTGGTGGTGACGGCTCTCAGTGCACACAGGACCAGGCTCATCATTTATTTAGTAACATAAGAGATCCCCACAGGGTAATACGGTTAGGCTCAATTTAGCAGGGTGCTGAGCCTGGGAGCAAAGCATAAACATATGTAGATGTACCCTTGCTCGTGAACAATACTCAAGGTAAGAGTTGGGGTGGAGCAGTTCAAATATTAAAGCTGGTCCAAAGACTCGCTTTAGCAAAGTGGTTGGTTGCTAAATAGCAGATCCAATCGAGATCCAATCGGTCAAAGACATGTACAAACCATTCACTGTGTTCAGAAATACATAAATGCAAAAAACAGAGATTTACTTTCTCATACGGACTAACATATAGTGCATAGATCTAAAAAAAACAGTGCTGTGGAGTACAGCATACATGTGCAAAAACAATATTGATTCATCATAACATTACTTAACAAAAGAAAAGTGTAATATATACAACACCCAAAAAGCAAAAACAAATAAACAAAAAAAACAAAAAAGCATACAAAACTGTATGGTTAGTATACAGATAGGTTTCAATAATTTCATTATTGTTTGACAATATACATGTTGATATAAGTGAAGAAGTGTTATTCTTTATTTGTTATTCTAAATAAATCCAGAATAAACAGCTAGAAAGAGACAGGAGGGACTAAACCGTTTCCCAAATCTCATTAAATTTCCTAATTTTTGGGTAATTCCTTTTTATGGTTGATATTTCTTCCAATTATGACAATGAAATGTTCCAGGGTCTTGGGGAAAACAAGATATCTTTTAGGCCAACATTCTAGAGAAGTCCTAGTCCAAGTTAACAGCAGCCCATCATCTGCAGATCACAATTTCTCTGCTCGAGGGCAGGTTTTTTTCAATTGGGAAAAATCCCCAGACTCAGCCATGCCAGATAATAGATTTTCTGGGTTTTCAAATCAAGATCTTGCAAGTGTCACTTCAGTTACCCCACTCCAAAATCAGGGCCGTTAAGAAAGAGATCAAGTCAGTCCTCGTAGCTCAGAAAAGAGATATCTATAGACTTTCCTCATCATCTGAGCATGTTCTCGGAAATCCTTTTGAATTGAGGGGGAAACCACATGATTTTTCCAGGCCCTCTTAAGCAAGAGTAAAGTTGCAATGGTTGCTAAATCACATGCAAGCCTGGAACGGCAAAGCCATTTTTCGGAATGACTCCTGGCATAGTTATCAAATCTGATGCAGTCTCCTAAGCTGGGGAGCTATATGCAGTTCCTTAACCACAGGAGGGAAATGGACTCCCCAGGAAAAGGAACTTGATATAAATTGTCTTGAACTAATGGCAGGTTTGTTTACCCTAAAAAGACAGGAAAAGGACAGGATACATTATTGCATCCTTTTGAGAATGAACAACATTCAACATCCAAGATCCAAGAGCAACTTCTCTCTCTTTTTAACAGCACTATAAGCGCTAATGCTCCCCTTATTATTTTGGGAGACTTATGGGCGGATGACCTTAACGATTCGAGAGCTTCTTCTCTCTCAAAGCAATCAGGTTGACTCAACTTGTTGACCAACAAACGCACCGAAGTGGACACACACTGGACTGAATTTTAGCCCAAAATTTACCAGTATATAACCTTTGTGTGCAGGATTGCCCTTGGTCGGGTCATTCATTGATCACAGTACATATAGGATTACCCTCAGCTCCCCTTAAACTTAGCACTAACCCCCATAGTGAAGTGAATTATAGGAAAACCAGCGAATGTTGAAAATAATCCTTGCTCTAGTACACTGGGCACTTATAAAAAGGCAGCCAATAATTACAAAAAAAAAACTATTCTTAAAGCAAAAGCTAAGAATTTCAATTCCCGCGTCGAGAAAGCCAAATCATCGTCTAGTGAATTATTCACAATTCTTAAAGAATTTGAATGTAAGGACTCCATCGCTCCCCCTATCCTCAAAAACCCTAGTTGGTGTCAATCTGTTCAAGATGAATTCCTTGATAACGACTACCAGCGACAGAGCTACAATAGTTTCCCAACTGGCCCACATCACCCACAAGGTTATTTCCAGATCCACTAACAGCTCTCCTCAAAACACTGCACCCAGTCTCATACCTAAATTTGATTTTCACCAGTGTACTGAGAAAGTAATGCTGGACATTACTTTAAATCTTAAGCCTACCCCATTTACCGGCGACCCATGTCGTACAACCTTCCTTAAGGGTCCTCTTGACGTTCTCATCCCCTGGATCACCAAACTTGTCAACACCTCCTTTAAGGAGGGTACTGTTCCTGCGATCCTGAAAAATGCTTGGATTACCCCACTGTTGACAAAGACCACATTAGATCCAGCTGTGGCAGGGAACTATCAGAACATAACTAATGTTCCATTTTTGATAAAGATCATCGATAGAGTGGCCTTCTTGCAATTGCAAAGCTTTATAGAGGCTAATGAGATACTGGCCTCACGACAGTCTGGCTTTAGAGCGCAACATGGCACTGAAACTGCGCTGTTGGACCGTAAGCCCAATATCTCCAACAAAGTTGAAAAGGGCCATGCAGCGTTTCTGATGCTGCTCGACCTCTCTGCGGCATTTAATTTTTATAGATTACTGCCTCCTCTGGGAGAAGATAGTCAGCATTGCTAATTGCTCAGAGAAAGTGGCCTCATGGATTGCCTCCTTCTTGGGTCCAAGCTCATCCAGGGTGGCTATAGGTAAGGCTGAAGCCCTTCTCGTCAGTCAATCATGCAGTGTCACAGGGCTCCTGCCTGTCGCCTTCCCTCTTTGATATCTATATGAAAATATTCTGAACGCCCTGGGTGTCGCCTATGCCAACTATGTGTATGGCACCCAGGTGCTCATTGAGCTGACCGGCTGCTATAAAGAGGATGCTAGGACCATTGACCACATCTATAGCAAAATACAATCCTGGGTGGCTCATAATGCCTTAGCATTGAATATCAATAAAACCGAGCTGCCCGTAATTGCCTCTGGCCTTCGGCTGAAGTCCATCGACCCCAACTACTCTCAGTTTACCCTTGGGGGACAGGTGATTCTGGTGAATCTTAAGGTCAAAACGCTGGCCACCGTTTTTGACTCTGAAATGTCCATGAAACCCTATGTTTGTAGCATCCGCTCTTCCTGTGGCTATGTTACTAGGCTTCTCCATCAGATTAGACCTTTCCTTACATTAAAAAACAGATCCCTCCTGGCTACTGTTCTGGTCAATTCCTGTCTGGATTACTGTAGTAGCCTGCTTGCTGGTACTACTCAAGCTAAGCTGACCCGTCTGCAATCTTCTCAAAATGGGGCTGTAAGGGCTGTTTACGGATTGGCCAGAATGGACCACGTATCCGGCTTTCGGAGGGAACTCCATTGGTTGCCTGTAAAACAAAGAATTAAACACAAGATTCTTGCTTTGACCTTCAAATGTTTGAATTCTGCTACCCCCAAATACCTTAGCGATAGGATTTCACTCCAACACTCATTTAGAGTACTTCTCTCCAACAAAACAAACGTCCTATACCAACCTCGGTTTAAACTGAAGTAAATCAGGGGGGCATGTTTTGAAATACAGGCATGCCTGGAGTGCAATGGTATTCCTGTTCCTCTCACATCATCTACCTCTCTGGTTAAATTCAAGAAGGAGGTGAAAACCTTATTGTTCAACTCTCCTTGTAGATCTCTGGCTTCTCCCCGCGGATTTCTCTGTGTTTGTTTATTTTGTTTATTTGTGCGCTCTGAGGCATATGGGATTCTGGCGCTTTATTAAAATTTTAAATACATTTATAAATCCTGAATGTTGGCTGAAATAGCAAATGTCTTTTGGAATTAATGCCTGGGCAGCAGGATTCTGATCCAAGCAGAATATCTTCCAGGGCTACACAACACTGTAGTGGATTGTAACTCGAGACATCTGAAGGATTCCAGCAACTGGAAGCTTCATTTGACTGTGTATCAAAAGATTTATCAGCTCTGTTTACCGTTGGAAGTAGTCTTGTATGTCTCCTGCCTGCACTGTCAGTTACTGACTTTTTTCAGTTGGAGACTGGATCAAGGGGCAACGGTATTGGATGTACTCCAACCGGATTGGTCCAGGATCAAAGGGTATGCCTTGCCCCTATTTATAATGATTCTGAGACTGATTCAGCAGGTGAGGGTACAGGAGGCTCTTTGTAAACCCTTGTCGGCCATCTCAGGCCTGGTATCCAGCCCTGCTAGAGCTATCTGTAGACTTTCCTCATCACCTGACCATGTTCCCAGAAATCCTTTTGAATTCAGGGGGGAAACCACACAATCTGGTGCTCCATGAATATTTTCAGTTTGTTTTTGTGGAATATTTTAGGGGTTCCTGGGATTTCCAGGGACTTTTGTCTGAAGCTTCTTCCATCGTCAGGGAGTCTTGGTCTCAGGGTACTGCAAAGGATAATCAAACAGCCAAACAGCTTGGGGGTCTTGGGTTCGATGGTGTGTGGGGAGAATCCTGGATCCCCTTGCGGCACCTCCAGAAGAGGTAGTACATTTCCTTTCTGGGTTATTTAAACAAGGCAAAGCCTTCCGACCCATCAACTTTTACAGATCAGTTATTTCGGCTGTCCATTTACTCATTGATGGGTTACCAGTATGTAATCATCCTCCTAAATGTCATTTTTGCTAAGGTGTAAAGATATTAAAATCCCAGCGACCCAAATAGACAGCTCTGTGGGATGTTAAACTAATTTTATTTATTTCCTATCCTGGCTAGATAATGAACTGTTGTCGTTAAAACAATAGTCTGTACAAGGGACGCTGGTTGAGACAGGAAAAGAGGATACGAAGAGACTTCTCATAGCACTGAAACAGCCATGCTGGACCTACAGAATCAGATGTTGATCTTGCTTGACAAAAATAAGTTAGGGATGCTGATGCTTCTTGATTTAAGCGCTGCCTTCGATCTGGTAGATCATCAACTCCTCATCAAGGCACTCATTGAGAACGTGGGCTGCTCCGAAGGAGCTATTGACTGGTTATTGTCATTTCTATCGAACCGCCAAGCCAGAGTCCACTGGGGCAGCAACTTTTCTGATCCCTGCGATATCCTCTTCGGAGTGCCCCAAGGGGCCCGTTTGTCACCAATGCTGTTCAACATATACATGCGCACTTTGTGCAGCATACTGGTGAATGCAGGCGTGTCGTTTACGAATTACGCAGATGACACTCAACTTATTTTGGAACTGGGGGGCAGCCAGCACGCCGCTGACAGCGAAGTGATTGCAAGGGTTTATAAGACAATAGACGATTGGATGCAGGCTAACTGGATGTGCCTGAATGATTCAAAAACCGAACTGATGCTGTTTGGTTCCAGTCGTCAGTTGGCTAATCTAGGGGCAGAGTACAAATCCTTCCAAATTAAGGAAGCCATCATCTCGGTGGCCCCTAAAGTGAAAACCTTGGGCATGATGGTTAACTCTGCGGTAGATTCTCATGCCCAGACCAGCTATCTCCAAAAAAACACGGCTTATTATCTCAGGCTAATGAGATATATCAAGCCCTTCCTAAATGAATGTAACCTGGCGACCATTGCCAGAGCTATTATTTTATCACGGCTCGACTATGGCAATGCACTGCTGTTAGGGGCCTCGTCTAAGGACTTAGCGAGATGTCAGGTGATCCAGAACAGTGCGGTTAGGCTAGTAACAAATCTGAAGAAGAAAGATCATGTCACCCCCGATAGGATTTCCCTTCATTGGCTAAGAGTAGAGGAACGTATAAAGTTTAAGGCTCTTTCTTTGGTCCACAAGTGCCTCTATGGTAAAGCACCAGAGTATTTGAAAAACAGCCTAGTCCTCTACACACCCAGGAGAAGACTACGATCGGAAGGAAAGTGCCTCATGGTCGTACCCAATTTCAAGCTGAAATCGGGGTTGGGTAGATCTTTTCTGGTACTGGCACCTAAATTGTGGAACAGCCTTCCCGATTCACTGAGGTCAGAAGCAAACCACCTTGTATTTAGGAAACGGATGAAGACACTCCTCTTCAGATAAGATCTCTAACGCTAGTGGCTGTCAGGTCTTCCATGCCAACTGTTTCGCGTCTCTTTATGCCTGCTTTCTTCTCTTCTATGTTGTAATGTTCAAGCGCCCTGATGCCCTCGGGCTACCGGCGCTTTATAAAAATATATACATACATACATATATACATACATACTTTGTGCAAAATGGCAAAGGGATATGGGCAAATTATTTCGGGGGGGCCTTTAAGGTGTCTATTTCGTGTCAATATAAGCTCCACTCAATTAAACTGTTGCATAGATGGCAATACGAGCCAGTCAGGTTGTCTAAAATGTCTGTCAGTGTCAGTCCTGAATGCTGGTGCGAATGTTGCATATGTGGTGGGGTTGTGTGAAAGTGCAGTTTTATTGGGATGAAATCCTGGGGTGGATAAATGAATTAGATGGCGTCAGCCATAGTAAGACCCCAATGTTGATGTTGTTTGGACTGGAGGAGATAGAGGGGGAATATTACAGCCTTCCACATTTGGTGCATTGTCTGTTGCTGGCAGGGAGAGCATGTTTGAAGGTGCATTGTAAAAGGGTGCAGCTCCCGGGGAGGAGAAAACGGCCTCACACCGCAAGGAACATATATTTAATGGAACAAGTGACATCAGCAATTCATGGTGGCGCTGCGGGCCTGGAGACAGAATGGGGTGAACTTTGTAAAAGATATATGCTGTCTGAAGCAGAAATTGAATTTGGGAGATCAAGTTATTAATTAGTGACACCGCTGTGGGTGGATAAAGGACCTTGGAGAGGAGCCTAGGGAGGATTTGGTTGTTATTGTGGACTATTTGAATGTAGTTCAGCTGTTTACTTATACCAGGGTTAAGGAGGGGGGGGAGGTGTAATGTGCGTCTGGCCCTTGTGTAGTACTGTTGGCCATATACTATGTTGCATTGCTTAAAAATTCAATAAAAATATAATTTTTTTAAAAATAGTCTGCAAAGCTGACTATTACTTTGCCTCATTTCTTTTAGAAGTGTTTCTGATGTTAAAGAGTTAGATGCAAATGATAGGTCAATTACACCTTTTTGGTGTCTGTTTTGATGTTACTTGAAGCACAAAATGTGGCTCTACTGCCATTTCGTACCCTGCTACTCCAAACCAGGAATAATTATGTGTGGTGAAACGTTTAAAACAGTAGGAAAAAGCAACAGCCGATCTCAGGGGGCAAATACATCACAGCTACTAATTTCTCTCAAAAACATCTTTACTCCTGTGTCTTCTACCCTCGCCAGATGGGTTATATACCTGACCGGTATTGATGTTTCTGTGTTTGGGGCACATTCTTCTAGGGGGGCCATGGCTTCCAAGTCACATGTTGCAGGGAGATTTTGAGATTGGATGATTGGTCTGGCGACTCCATTTTCAAGGCATTCTATTTTAAACCGGTCTTGCATGTTTCACAAATGGTGGTGAATGTGCTTTGAAAGTGCAAAATCGCAGCCTCTGTGTTTTGACCTAAAATTTCAATTTTCAGTTTTCTTAGCAATTGTGATTTTATTAAGGACAACAAAGGCATAGATTTCTCCACCCTTGCTCCCACCCGCTCAAACATTGTTGGTTTTCTCACTTTAGGAAACAACCTTTGAATCAACAAGGGGATGGATCAAGAGCTTCCCTCACAACACCGGTTTTATCCACGCCTTGTTCTAGAGGAAGATGTTTGCAGTAGAGCAAATAAGAGGGCGTTCCTTCCCAGCAGGGTTATTTATAGGTTGTTAATTGTGGACAGGTTTGCCTGGGCCACGTTGCAGAGTGCGTTCTCCGTTTTTTCTTCAAGTTAACTCATTCATGTTCTTTGCTGCTGGCAGATCAGTAAAGAGGTATAATGCAAATTCTATGACTCCATTATCTTTGTTAAAATCACGATTTACATACACAGCTTGGTAAGAAAATCAAGAAAATCAAAAGGTTGTAACAGAAAGCAGGATAAGTACATTTTCCTGTTGGATTGCAGTGGGGTTAGAATTTTTTTAGGAGAAAGAAACAAAAACAATAACAGTATTTCTAATTTAAAAAATCAGGAATCTCCCACCTAAATTGGGAGGGTTTGCATGCATAGTGGATGGTGGCAGGGGTTGGACTGACTGCTCTTGGTAATGGCCCTGTCTTTGCTCTGCCTATAACTCTGGTGCACTGTTACTTCCTGGTGGCATGCCATTGAGACCACTAGTGTCTAATTGCTTCAGCTATTTATGACATTATAAAACAAAGTTTTAGGGTCAACCGTTTAGCACGTCAGATCTTTTGATCAGCATATTTATGGCATCAGATGATTAAATACACCAGACTTAGAGGCAGGAGTCTGGCTCTGAGTTTGTTTCTTTCAGTTGTCATACTGGATTACCGCAAACACTTTGCTTTATCTCTCTTTTTATATGTGGTTATTAACTTGCTGTGCTTTGTACTTGGGACATCAGAACATGGAGCAGTGCCTTTGCTGTAGACCTAAGTGTTCTTGTGGCCTTTGACTGTTATAGCACTTCAAGATATAGAAATTACTTCCACCGACTTCACCATAAGGTTTGACAGATCCTACACATTTCGGGGACATGACACTTTAGTTTTAAAGAGCATCAATAAAATGTACAGAAGTTTGATATTACTATATGAGGCAGAGATTTGGGGCTTCCACTACTCAGGACATTCCCCAGGTATCGACTAATTTTGACAACTTTTAACACTATTTTAGGTAACACTAAAGTTCTCTAGGGCCAATAACCTTGTTGTACTAGTAAAGACATCAGACGATGGTTACATTCCTCTTCTTGTGAAATCTTCCCAATGACTCAAGTCACTTGTTTATGGTGTCACTGGATTTCATGTTCAATATTTCTGGTATGTGATGGTGTTAGTTTCCATGTATAGAATAAAATCTGAGTTTTCATTGGTTATGGTACTGGAGAATATTTTAGGCTCATATTTTCGGTTATTTGTAGCATTGGCTTTAATCATATGTTCCAATCTATTTGGCTGATGTGCGACTGCCTTTATACCACCCCCACCCCCATCACATTCCCTAGATGATTCAACTAATCCAATATTATTGTTTATTTTCCCAAGCCTGATAGAACACCTTTCCTGAAGATCTTTCTATTTTATTACTATCTGTCCATGTCTCAATCAGAATCTAATTCCATACTGAATTCTCCAACCACCAATAAGGCACCTTCTGCAAAAGTCCTCAATAACATGCTTCCCTTTTCTCAAAATGCTAATTTGCCCACAAAACAGGGATGCCGCCGTAACTGGACATACCTGCTGGAACCTCCCGATAAAGAGAAACTAACCCCCTTTATAGCACTTGTCCTTCACCATTTCAAAAGTGCAACTGATCCCCCTCAAGTTTGCTTATTTGCCCTGTATGAAGTGTGTTTTCTAAATGCATAAAATGGATACCGCTGATTTTCTAAAACTCCCTTCTTAGGAAACAAATCTTCACAACTGTGTCCAGCCCGCTGGTGTTCAAAGAGCCGATCCTCAGCCCGAGGCCCTTCATGCAGAAATGTCACTCAACCATACCTAATCCGCATGCCCTCTTCTCCAGAAATCTCTCCAACCCCAACACAGGCAGAAGTGAGAGGTCACTGCAAGACTGTGATGCATAAACAAAAGACACAAAATGAAACAAACCCATTTTCCCCACTGTGCACCAAATAATCTCTGATGTATGTGTCTAACCTGTTCCTTCAAACCAGCAGGGTCAACCCACTATAAATGATGCTTACACCAAGACCCCCAGAGCACCAGTGGACAGAAAAGCTTTTCAAACGAATTCCCCTCTCCCAAAAAGTGCACTTATTAAGAATGACGACCTCTCCTACAAATACCCTTCCTTTACTTTAATATTGTGCAATAATCCCCTGCTCTTTAAAGCCCCACACCATGCTCTGTGGTAACCCCATTCCAACCAAGCCGAGGTCCCATAGGAGACCCATGACCTTCTCCACTCCAAGAACACAACTCTCCCAGCTTTTTCATTCTATACACAGAGGCTATTTCTCTGCCCCTACATTCACTGTGTGCTCCCCCCTTCCAAGTTCAAACATAGTTAGTAGGAGTCATGGTGCTGCCAGTGAATCCCCAGAGGAAACCACCCATTTAAAATCATCAGCAAAGAAGAACAAGTACCAAGAGAGTCCACTGGCAGTCATCAATGCTCATGACCCAACCTTCACTTGTTAACCTTGATGCTTCCACGGCAGGAGAGTATTCTGCTCCCGAGACTTCCAGGAACCCCTTGAAATTCACCAGTCATAACCAGCCCAAAAAAAAACAGCCATTCCTTTTAAGGAAGACAGAGAACAGGCAGCACCGTCTGTATCATACATCCTTCTGTCTTCACCATTAGGCCAGTTCTTTGCATTGTTTAACCTTTTTAGCATGATGAACAAGAGAACCTGGGACACCCTACTCTTCAAGCCCCTGTAGATGACATTAGGTTCACTCATGACCTTGCTCAAGATTATTGCTTTCTCCATGTAGAAGGGGAAGCATGCAACGGTGGACCTGGGCCCTCGCCCACCACCTTCCCGCTCTTCTCTATACTCTGTCCAGGGTGACCTACTAACCTCAATCCCCTCGTATCCGCCTCTGCGTGTTGCTTGTTGTTCTGGCCTCTCGCCACCCCCTAGAACTCTATCACACTTCATGCAAAACTCTCCACACATTTCCAACTCTGACACCCTACCAAACTGAGAGTCAAGCATGTCCTCAGATGACTGGTTAACTTCAGCCTATGAACCCTCACTTCCAAGTTGCCAAGGCACATCTTCATCATGGTCACAATCTTATACAGGATGCAGGGAGGTCATTCGGGGGTTGGCCGGGGTAGCAGCTGGTACCCCTGGCTCCCCCTCTGCTACTCCCTAGACCTGTCCTTGCGACCCCAGGCCCACTGAACAAAGAGGCAGTGCCAAGAGCAGATATCTGAGTTGCACCTGAAAAAGATGGCTGCAAATGCAGAAAAATGTGCCACAGCTATTTTTCACCAGAAATCTAGATCTCGTTAGCTGGAGAAATTACAGGGATGCAGGAAATTTCATGAAGCCACCATCACTAACAGGTTGGTGATCCATTTGTGAAGAATGTCTGAATGGTTGGGTTCAGAGGCAGGGATGTCTGTGCAGCTCAGACCCAGTACTGTAGCAACAGGAAGGACATGGGGACTAGGTCTAGCTAGCTAGGAATGGGTAAGAGCTGCATGCAGTACTCACTGACAGCGCAGCATGAACGCAAATCTCATCAGTGTTCCTCGTCTGCTTTGAACATCCATCGAGCCAGTGGGCATGTGATTAGAGGGGTGTGCCCCAGTGGCCTCTGCCACCAATACTGCTTGGGCACTGTGTGACCTGACCCAGATCTGCCAGACCTGCATCACAGGCACATTGTAGACAGACACAAGGTGAGATGATTAATTTACATGAAATTGCCCTCCACCTTTGAAGTAAACCCTATGTTGCTTCCTCAAGCAAAACTAATATATTTTTGGAAGGATTTCTCAGGGGCAACACACTTGCTTTGAGAACAAGAGGATGCTGTGCAACATGGGTTCAGTTCCTGTTCCAGTGCTTAGAAGCTGGTGGAGGCTGGCATTAAGCAAGATATAAAGGACCAAAGAAAATAATAAAATGGGCCTTTTCTAGGGGTGATGTCATGGAGCTGCTGCTGCTGTTTACATTTTAAAATAAAAAAAAAACCTGCAACTACTGTGACCTGCAACACATCCTTCCCCTCCATCTCAAATCTAACAAAAACAACTGTGGGTTACTTACCAAATACGCAAAACAGAAAGGTAATGGCTGGAAGGTTTCAAATCATAACCACTGGAACAGCTCTGGGCAAACCTCCAGACCATCGATTTTCAGCCTGACAAGCCAATACAGATGGGGAAGAACATATGCAAATCAAGATTGATCCCACCCCAAAAGTGGCAGTCCGCCCGAACTGCTAGGTCACATCCCTTCTGCATCATACCACAAGCATCCCCAGACAGGCTTGGACTGGCCTATGCCCAAACCAAAAACACAAAATGCTAGTGTGGGGCAGTTATTTTGGTCAAAGTCAGCCACTTTTTTGACGCATGTGGGCCAGTTTGATAGTTACTTTAAGATACAGATAGAAGTTATGACCAGGGTTACTGAATAAATATTCTTTAAAATGCCCAATTTGCATCATATTTTATCAGAAACCTACCCCTTGGGTACTACTCAAATAGTCTGTCCCAAATGGAATGAATTGCCGTTTGCAATTGTGGGCCACTTTTTCATTCGTGCCCGAGACAATTTTATGCCCCAATCCGACCCTGTGCCCAGACATGTTTCAGCCTCACTCGGCGTCATAAGTGAGGAGTAGCCTAGGTCGGTAGGCCCAGCAGTCTTTTCTAGGGGTGGCGTTGTGGAGCTGCTGCTGTTTACATTATAACATTAAAACAAATCTGCAAGTACTGTGACCTGCAACACAGCTCTGGGCAACTCTACAGACCATTGTTTTTCTGGTTGGAGTTGTGTTGGTCAGTTGCTGTTTCCAGTCTGTGGCCAGACACTTGGCAGGCACTGGATGTCTGTGCTTTGGGGTTTAGGCTTCTTCGAGATGCTCTGTCTGTTTACAGTTTAGTCTGAGTGATGTACAATAGTCCCGGTTGTTGTGTTGGACGTCTGCTTACATTCACAGTAATTTGGTAATATGGGGCCTATACACACTGATATGAACGCTACATATGATGATCCATTCTTGTATGAAATGTGTATCATATTACAGTAATATCATAACCATATTTTTCTTAGTGTACTGAGGAACAATGCTATGTGATGCCACTTCCTGTTTTATCAAGGGGTGAAAGGTTGTGTGCCATTAATTCCTGTGATGTCACTTAGGGGTGGGTTCAAATGACATCACTTCCTGTGATGTCATCAGAGGTCAAGGGTTGTGTGATGTCACTTAGGCCACCACTGGGATTTTGGTGAAATGACGTCCCTGCCAGGATGTCTCTTGTACCACTCTTTGTGGTTACAAGTCTCCCTGCACGGTTGCCCTGGAAGAACGGCCAAGCACCTGCACCACTCCCATCCACTTGAGTGGATGCTGTTCTCCAGCTATGGTACTTCCACATTCCATCACTGGGAGATTGCATGCTTGATGTGGAGCGCAATGCCTCCCAAAACGAAGTTTTCTACTTTCCTGACTCCTTCCCCCGTGCTTGTCCTCCAACTCCTTCCATTGGCCGTTCCTTCCTCTTTCTGATTCACCTCATGATCTTGGGATAATTCGTCCTTACTTTCTTCTCTTCTTACATCTCTCGCACCTGCCTGTCCCGACTCTACAACATACTTTAAAAACCTGCTTTGTTTTACCCACTTTTCAGGCTAGCAAGACTCCTTTTCACTTGTTGGTGTTCTCACAACTTGACTACTGTTTTTCTCTGTTTCTGGCTCTTCCTGCCTGCACTCTCCCTGCCCACTTCAATCCATTTTTAACTTTAGCATTGACCTTCTCTTTCAACTCCCCTTTTATCCCATATCTCGCCTGCTCTTCCTTCTCTTCACTATCTTCCTTTCCACTCTAGCCTCCATTTCCACTACATCTGCATGATTCATAACTTCATCCAGGACCCCCCGCCCCCACCTCCACTTATCTGTCTTCACTCCCTGCTTTCCTCCAGGTGCTCTTCCTGCCAAGTTCTTGTCTCTATTCCGTGAGCCTCCTGTGCTCATTCCAGCTTGTGCTGTTTCTCTCCCCTAGCTTCTAAACTTTGGAACTCCGTTATTCCCTTTGCATGCACTGCCCCCTCACTTTCAGTCTTTTATACAAATGCACATTATATCATATCACGAAATACACTGACCTATCATGCCATATCACGACATGAAAAGTCAGATACAACACGTTCAAACGGGGTGCATACTGGGGTAGTTCGATTGTTTGAATCTGGGACAATTTCTGCCAGATATGAATTACTTGTTGTAGAGCTAGTGAAAGAATTAGATGCACTGGAGCAATGCATTTTCATGAGTGTTAAAGCGACCCCAATCACCATGTTTGCATTGGTGTTCCAGTGCAACACTGGTATTCAGTTACACAGGTACACAGTTCAGGTACACAGTTCAAGGGTGTTTATTGAACTTCAACAAGGATATGATAAACGCCTATCTAAACCTAAATCTACAGATGGAAGCAGTTACGACCATCAAACAATAATAACGCAGTCCTAGTGGTGTCTTGTCAAAATAAAAGGGACTTTACTAAAAACCCTTTGCAATAGTGTGGGGGTAGGGTTCATGAAAAAGAAGGAACTGTTCACAAAAATGATATGTCAGGATGTTCAGGCCATTGGCCTCCCTTCCCACGTTTTCAGCACGGGACAAGGCTGTTCATTCAAGCGTAGCACAATCTCTGGCTTCTTTGGCACAAGGTTACAGTTCAATCACTAGCATCAGGGCCTTCTGTGCACAAGTCTTGTTGCCTATCAGAGCCTCTTGATTCAGAGGGCCTGATGCAACAATAAAAAACGAAAAGTGCTTCTCCTCTTACAGGTATTCAATTCAGGTGATTCACTATTCACCCTGGATCTCCCTCAGCCGGACTCATATGCCTTTCATACAATGATCGTCACTTTGGATCCCCCTCTTCTGGGCTCAGATCCTCTTTCACAATGTTCATAGAATATTCTTTCTCGGGTGACTTACGTTTCACCCCGGACCCCCCTCAGCCGGGCTCATATCCTTCCTCTTACACAATTAGTCTTCCTCAGCTGGGTGTGGACCAATTTCAGTTAGCATCAACTATCCAAGACTTTCGAATGTGCATGGGGTTTGGCTTCACCCGTTGCAAGACCACTTTGATTTCACAATTCCTTTTTACATTTGCCACCTTTCAGTTGGATACCTAACAGAGACCTTTGAATGAGCACCCACATGTGCCGAACCACTCAGTTTACGGTATCTGTCTTGGCTTCAAAATTTCAGTCACTCATCTGCTGTCTAATTATATTTGCATCGCTTGTCACATACGCTTCACACACTCTATACAATGTTGCTGCTTGCAACCTTGGCTTTAACAGAGAGCGGTCTGGTATCAGTATCCCCAATTCACACACTGGCTGTGCTGACTTTACTGGCGCTGCTTTGTTGTGGGAACCAAGGACAGTACCACAGCAGCAAAACGCTCCTCCCCGCCTTGGCTATCGACGCGGGAGAGCCCCGGATTCCTCCGATATACAATGAAGGTTTCGTCAGCTTTGATTCCGGGTCTTATGTTTCTTATTCTCGAATGCTCATGAAAGTAATAGTCTTTCTCTAAAAAGGTCAAGGGCACTTCCCTCCTTGCAACCCTCTCTGGTCTTGCCGTCTTTCTCCTTGTATTAAACTGCCATCTTGGAATGGCTGCTTCCTCATGTGCTTCGCCTCGCTCATAGTGTGCTTCGTGCTCTGCCTTTTATCCGTGTGGGGTTATCTGTGTGGGCAAGTGTGGTGAAAGTCAGGTGGGTGTAATGATCAGAAATTGCCTGACCCTACCTGACCATTGTATTGGGACATATCAGGTAAACGGCTTGGTTGTTAGTCCGTTTTCTCTCACAGTGAGCTGTCTGTGAGAAAGTGTTTGTGACAGAAAAGGGGTGCAGGAGGGTTGAGTTCCTAAGTATCCTACCTGGTAGGATGGGGAAAAGGTGTTACAGAGAAGGGGATATCGCGTCTCACTGTCTGGTGTCCCACTTCCATTCCCTGAAGACCGCTCCTCCAGGTGATCCTCCTGCACTGGTCCATCCCCAGGAATTGGATCCAAAAGCAATGGCTGTGTCCTGGCCACCTGGATGACAGTTGCCGGGGACTAGCAGGTTTTTCACACCACCCACATATAGGATATAACTAAGGCCAGTTCTTTGATGGCCCCACAATGACAGATGATATTGCCATTGGGCATACCCTTACATTGCCACTTCAAAGCCCCATTGGGGCATGGTTTTGCACTTCTATTTCATTAAACCATTAGAGGTTTCTTGCTACCCACACATCTGAGACCTTTTAAAGGGTGGTCGCTGGTGTAGCTACTCGGCATACAAGATTAGATAGAGGCCTTGATCTCGGTCATCACAAAAGGGGGGAAAGACCTATTGATAAGACAGTTTAAGGGCCCATTTCCCTCTTAAACATCGATATTAAGATCCTGGTGAAAATTGACTAGTTAGAATGATACTCCCAACTACTACATGGCCACCAGGTGGGTTTTGTTCATGTGCAGCAGGGGGCAGACATAAAAAGGAAGACATGCAACTCCTATGGATGAGGATAGTGAAAAAAGACATACCTCATTTTGTTGAATCCTGAGAAGCTGTTCAACTGTGTCAAATGGCCATTTCTGGAAGTGGTTGGACTGTCTTCAAATTTTAGAATTTAGGTGAAGACACTTTATGATTGCCAAGAACAACTTTTCTACTTAATTGGGTAATTCACTCACATCTAGATGACCTGTACCCTAACTGTGCTAGCAACCCCCGAAAAACTGTGAATATTAGTTTACGTCACATCGAAATAGAATTGTGAATACTAGCTTGCGTCACATCTAAGACATGATTCAGAATATTAGCTAGTGCCACATTTAGATAGGATTGAGAATATTAGATTGTGTCACTTTTAGATAGAATTGTGAATATTAGCTCACGTCACATCTAGACAGGATTATGAATATTAGCTTGCGTCACATTTAGATAGAATAGTCAATATTAGCTTGCGTCACATCTAGACAGGCTTGTGAATATTAGCCAGTGCCACATTTGGATAGAATTGCAAATATTATCTTGCGCCACATCTAGACAGGATTGTGAATATGAGCTCTCTGGAAGCTAAAAGCTAGAACCTGGAAAAAGGCAGGTACTGTCAAGAGAAGATTGTTGCTAGCTATCTTGGGGCTCATCCGCTTCCAACTCCCTCAGGGTCAGTCGCTTCTCCAAGCAACAAGTTGGTGGTAGATCCCATTCCTCGGCTGGTGCCGCCCTCTGGAACAGCCTCCCTGCCTCCCTTAAACTTGAGGAGAACCATCTCCGGTTCAGGAAGCACCTCAAAACCTTTCTCTTTGCTTCTTCTTTTTCCTCCTCCTCTCCTCTGCTGACCTCCTTGCTGTAACCGGAACTGCACTAGCTACCTGGACACCCTCTGATCTCGGGCCCAGGTCCCTCCCCAACCAGCGTCACACACCTGCACTGCCCGCCTGGCAACCCCCGCACTGGGGACTGTTTCTGTATCCCTACAGTCCCCCTACCAGCCCTTGACACCTGATGTCAGCACTTATCCATGCGCTTGCCACATGCTGGCCGTTACTTTACTTATTGCTATTATCTTTTCCCATGTACTGCACTGTCCCTACCCCCTTCCCACGCACTTGCACGATCTGAATGACACCGGCCTAGTAAGATCGCTGCCTGTCCTCCCTTTGTTCCCTCCCTTGCCTCGTCATGCCTTGAAACACTTGTGTATAGGCGCGTTATAAATGCCATATCATATCATATCATAATAAAACACGGACCTTGCCAGGAGGAATTGAGGGGAGGGATGGAGCATGTTGCAAGCTCACATGCAAGATGGCGACCCCTGGGCGGTAGGTTGGAATAACGTCAGTCTGAAAAGCACTCGGGTACGGGGGGTATTCCTGCTGGGAAGGTATTTCAGATGAATACTAAGGACTCCCTGGTAGGAGTGTGTTGCAGCTAGCGCCAGGAGCATGAGTGGTGACCTAAAGTCAAATTGATAATATATGGAGCAAGCAGAATCTCAAAATGTACCCTAGAAGGTTGCTGGACACTCGATTCTGTGAACTATCAGTGACTAGTGAAATTGGGACCTAGACATTATGTCCAATTTTGAAACTAGAGGTTTTGGACTCAGACATTAGATCCTCTTCGATAGAAATCCCTACTCCCAGCCGACTTACATTGCTCCCAACCCAACAAACATTTATCCAACTCCTCATTGTTGTACAATGAAGGTGTTCGGCTTTAACCCGCGTTTCAAGTGTTCCCACACTGTCATGGACCTCAATTATGACCAAATCTTAAAAACGCTAAAAGCACACTTAACCAAGTGGGGTAGCTAATCTGAGTCTTGGCTGGGAGAATGACAAGTGTCAAAATGAAAGTACAATGGATCCCTATGGGGCCTATCTTGTTTATACATGTGCATAAAGCAGGCACTCTCCCATAAGGATCTCCAACATTTCTACCGACATGAAAATCCATGCCGGCGTAAATACTGGAGCATTTATATGGCGCAGGGGAAGGAGGTGCTGGAAACGCAAGTTGTGTTCCACCCTCCTCTCCTCAATACAAATGATTGCAAACGTACTCAAGGCTTTTACGCCTTCCATTCACGTTAGGCCACTATAGACAATTAGCTCCCATGTGTTCCTATGACATCTAGAGCTGGGTGCTTTTTAAGCATTGCATTTTGGCTCTACAGTGATTTTATCATGCTACAATGGTTTTGGTGAGCAGGATGGTAGCAGCTTTAATTTAGTTTTGTCTTCAGCAGGGGTGCATCCGGGTTTACCACATTAGTTACCCAATGTACCTTTTTGGTAGTCATTGGGGTACTAATGTATTTTTTTAATTCACACTCACAACTGCTTTTATTTTTGCCTGGCTTTTGTTTGGGGAAATCTAGAGACAGGCCTAAAATGGCCACCGTGCAAACATGGGCTCACTCCAAACCCAGCCTCACACCATCTGTAGTGGTTTGTGCTGCTTGAGATAGGTCCCTAACTCTAGACAGCCCAACACACAGAGTATGTGGGTTTACCTGACTGGTTGGTGGTTTTTATGGCTAGTAAAAAATATGCTCCTAGGTCCAGAACATCTGCTCAATGACACTAATGGCAACCCTTCTCTATGAAGGTTAAACATTGTGGAACCACTTGGGACCCCAAACTTACACTCTTCAAACAAATATGGTGGTAAAATCATAATTTTTCTGTCTTCAGCTAATACGCCATACGCTTCCTTTCCTAGCTAAATGAGATAATTCTACCATGGTTTGTCCGTTGGTTAACTACCTGTTGGACTGTGCCAACACACTATGCATAGGCCTGCCAGATTTTCACATCCAGCGTCTGCAATCAGTACAAAATGCACCCACCCATTCGTCTCATTCACCATCTACCCAGATAATCTTCGATTTCCGGCCCCACACACTCCCTCCACTGGCTACCTCTCAGCCAGCATATTATTTTTCTAATCCTTTGCCTAGTATACAAATGCATTCATGGTCTGGCACCTCAATATCTTGCACAAAAAATCACTTCATACCATCCCTCATGCCCTCTTTGTTCATCTTTTAGCCATCCCTCAATTTCTGTGCATTATTCGAGGGGAATGGCCCTTAACTGTGGCTGGCCCTCATCTTTGGAATGCCATTTTAACTCCACTCGTCTAACTCCCTGAAAGTCTTCAGAGAGGACTTTAAAACTTTTCTTGTTAGCTAAAAGCCTTTTTTCACTTTTCTGTTTAGCTCAAGCCTTTCCACTTACCACCTTCACCCAGATGTTGTATATCTCTACTGGTACACTTCTGGTGGTTTGCCCGTTAAAAATCATCAAATCAATTAATCAATCTGGTGACCGGATCCTGTAACTGAACCTGAAATAGAAGACATTTTCCTCACTGGGTTGTTTCGGCATGCCTGAGCAATGTTCTCTAAAGCTGATGTCTGGGGTGCTGGGACGGTGGGTTATTCTAACTTACCCTGAGGGGTTCCCTGGATCATAGACGTCCTTTGGCAGGAATCCTGCTTTTGCTTTCTTTCATCATGGGGCTTCTGGGTCTCGAAACCCGAAACTCTCCCTGGGAATGCTGCTGCCTTCTCTGCCCCTGTGGGGTGTGTGAGAAAGCTGAGGTTATTCTCCAAAGTAGACGTTGGGAGACCCTTATTCAGGTGGCCTGGGGAGGGCTGGCGCTCTCAGATCCCAACCCTGGGGGTGGACGAGCGAGGATCACCTAGGTAAGGGAGCCTGGGGTTATGCTCAGAGCAATACCCGTAGGGACACACAATATTATACCGAGGATGAGGGTGAGGAGGACGAAGGCCCGAGGTTTTCCTTGGTTAGAAGAAGATCCCTTAACAACATCGTTCCACCCCGTTACCCTCAAACCCATAACTCCCAGAATCCTTGTTTCACCGGTCTCCATTCGAATACTCCCTATCCTTCAGCTCCACGTGACTCTGGTTATTCTTTCCGGAACACCCAATCTATTATGACAGAAAACTACAGTGTGTTCATTTCACAATCCCAGTTATTCCTGTTTACCCCACAAACCTTCCAAAAACCACCCTTCCGAAATCATCTATCCTCTGAGGAGGAAGACCACTGAAAGAAACGTAAGACTGAGGACAATAGCCCAAGTGTGCTGCAGCAGATGTCAACTGTACGCAGAGCGTGTCGACGCTGGTAAGCGGGAGCGAGGGAAACTCCTGCTAACCTGGTACCGGCCTTGACCCAGTTATGAGGAAAGCCAATCGGTTCATCACAGCCAATGAGTCGAGGGGAGAGCCGATAAGACCCGGGCTTTGGTGAATGAAAGATACAAATTGTTAAGTTGAACCCAGTTCAAAGAACTGTAAAATTGTTGAGGGGAGACCAGATGTAGAGGGAACCGGCACCACGTGGGTGCTAACTCGAGAGACTCTGGTCGATCCCCGTCTGAGTGAACATTTGTTAATGTGAAGTTGGCAAGAGTGAACCCGGAAGAGGGATGCTGACGAGAAGGGGGCAAGTCTAAAGTACCAAGAAACAGTGTGTTGACAAGAGTGAACCCGGCCGAGTGATGTCCACTGGAACTGTTTAAAAAGACATTGAAAATTGAGAAGGGGTCTATGACCGGAAGAGGGGGACCCTGGGGTGAGCCAGAATCGCCCTGATCAAGTGAACCTGAGGAAGGGAGGTTCACAGTGAACTGTTGAAAAGACATAATATGAGAACGATAAAGGAAAATTGTTGAAAGACATAGTGATCCCGGTGGAAGGAGGCCAAGAGTCGAGAGGGATCCGAGCCCCAACGAGGAAGATCCAGGGCTGAATCCATCACCCCGGAAAAACCATAGTGAACCCGGTGGATGGAGACCAACAGTCGGGAGGGATACAAGCCTGAACGAGGGAGATCAAGGGGTGAATTCATCACCTGAGCAAAACCATAGTGAAGAGGCTGAAATCAAAGAGGGTCTGCGCCTAGAAGAGGGCGACCCAGGGGTGAATCCATCATCCAAGAAATTCGTAGAAAGGAACTTTGTGTTTGTTTGTTGTTTTAGTTGGTAAACCTATCAGGCCCTTGGGATCAGGAAAATGAACCACCGAAGGCCTTAATATTGATAGGAACTATTTTGGGGTCAGCGCCCAGAAGAGGGTAACCCAGGGGTGAAGAGCCCTCACCCTAAGAAAAGCCAAGAAAAAACCTTTGTTTTTGTTGTTTGAATATGTCAGGCTCTCGAAGGCAAGAGACTTTCAAGGGAAACGAGACTTGGTCATCGAGGCTCCTGATAAACTGGAAAGAATTGTCAACTCATGCTGAGGAAGCTTGAGTGTGTGCTGTACTCCAAGGTCCCACCTTACCCCGTCCTCAAAACGTGGAGAAGGGAGACCTGGCTACCGTATCCCAACACATTATTTGTGAAAACCTCTTTCTTTTCGTGAAAACTATCCCACACCCTTTTTTGTATTAGTTGTAATGTTTGGCAATAGGTTTCTTAGTATAGGCCCTTTTTATTTGACACAACGCCACTAGGACTCCCTTATTTTCATTTGGTGGTCGACGCTTGCTGCCATCTTAGATTTAGGTATAGTTTAGGCGTTTCTCCACCCTGCAAACAATGTTCAATAAACACCCTTGAACTGTGATCACTTGTGTCTGTCTTTACTGTTGCCACCATGAGTTCCTTACCTGGCATTATCCCATGACTGCGGCTGTGCCAACAGACTTTGTCTTGTTGATTACTATGAGCAACCTTTGAACCACCCTAAAACTCTTTAGAGTGAATTGGGTGGTACTTACTTGCACATGAACATTTTTCTTGGCTTCCCCTTAGGTTACTGTAGTTGTAGGCCTAAGAACTGGAATTTTTGTGCCACTAATGTAGTTTTAAAGTTATGCATTAAACCTCCATGTATGTTGGGGGGCGCTGTTGCGCAGTGGAACCATGCAGACGTGAGCGGCCATAGCTCCCGAGCCGCTGCAACATCCTGCAAAATCGTCCTGACTCCCTGCCGAGAAAACACCGGCAGAAGACAGCCTCGGACTGCGGAGGTGCCGTGCTGCTGACGGCTGCGCTCCCGAGGAGAATCAGACCTGGGATCCGCTCTAACGGACCGCCTAGAGCACAGAAGGGTGACGGGTGCCATCTTTTCCCGCGCCGGCCCGCATCAAGGTCCGGGACTCCGTTGTACCCTAACTGGCCACAAGCACCGAGGTGGACCCCCCTCCGCGCACAGAGGTGCGGAGTGTCACACCAACAGATCCCGACCCAATTCCAGTGGAACCCGCCAGAGGTCCTCCAGCGATCCTGGGACCGTCACCCATCCCCCACGCTGGCGAGGCAACCCGCAGCGCAGATCAGGTGAGGAGG
This sequence comes from Ambystoma mexicanum, assembly GCF_040938575.1. NCBI lineage: Eukaryota > Metazoa > Chordata > Amphibia > Caudata > Ambystomatidae > Ambystoma > Ambystoma mexicanum. The sequence continues at coordinate 995,676,301 of NC_090921.1, forward strand.
AGGGGAAGCGGTGCCGCACTCCCCCGCCGCTGCACACAGCGGCACACAGTGCAGCCCAGCAGCAAACCCAGACTCCCCCGCTGGGTCTTGTAAGAGGGCGAAGCCCGTGGCATACCCTGTCTCCCCCGCCGGGACTTATTTGAGGGTAGAAGTCTGGCTGCGTACCAGAGGGTGGAGTGAGAGGCCTGAGTGCCCACAGGCCCGGGGGCAGCCCTCACCTGCAACGGGGGTCTGAACCCCCAACAGCCCCACGCTACAAAATGGAGGGCTCCGGAATTGACATTGGCACACATTCTGGGGAGAGAAACCGCCCCCCCCCCCAACAGAAAACCTCTAAATCCTGAAATCTGCAGGATAGGGGATCAGACGCTCTTCCAGAGCCCGGCTGCCACTGTGTGACCAGACAAGCAGCCCAACACATGGTCCAGAGGAGCCCCCCGGCCTGTGAACTGAAAAATCTGGCAGGGCAAAATAAGGGCCCCACTGGAAGAGGCCCGCTCGACAACCCCCAGCCAGAAACATAAATCAGGAACAAGGCACAGCGGAGACTGAACAAGAGAGCCCAGCGCCGATGCAGTGGACGCCCGGCACCACGAGACGCAAGAACACACTCCTCTTGCAGCGGGGCCAAGCTCACCCCATCCAGACAAGGCAGAACACGAAGGAGCAAGAGGAGGCGCTGCACCTAACTGAACGTTACACGGATCAAGCACCCCACCAGCACAAGACCTCAGCCCCCACCGCCACAACAACTCAAGCTGAAGCCTGCAGTGCTGTGGCCCACCATCACAATGCAATGGGGAAAGATAAGGTACAGAAGGCCGGTCTCAAGAGCAAGATGGATCAGTACACAGTGGGGGCCTCTCAAACAACAGGGGCAAGCACTAGTGGAACAGAGGAAATGGAAATGGGGCTGACTGATTCCCAAATTACGTTATGCGACATAATGAAGGCCATAAGCGAATCCAGATACTCTATGGAAGAGAAAATGGGGGGGGGCTCTCGTCGGAGGTGACCTTCATCAGACAGGACATGAGGAACATGAGCTCAAGAGTGGGGGAAGCAGAACAGCGCATATTAGACTCAGAGGACGCCATAAAGAAAATGGAAAAACAACTAGCGGTGTTCACCCAGCAACTCATGAAACTCGAGAACCGGGCAGAAGACAGCGAGGGGAGAGCCAGATGGAACAATATCCAGAAAAAGAGGAGGGACCCAACATGGAGCTCTTCTTGGAACAGTGGCTGACCGAACTCTTTTTCCCCCAAGAAACTTTCCAAATTCTTTTCAGTTGAAAGAGCGCACAGAATGCCAACAGACCGTCCCATCCCCAGGGCACCCCCCGCACCATAATGGCACGCCTTCTAAACTACCGGGACCGAGACTCCCTGCTACAGATGGCACGCGCTGCTGGCCCCATTACGTACAATGGCCACTGAATCGGATTCTTCCCGGACTATACTAAAGAAGTTCAAAAAGCCTGCCAATCTTTTGAATCCGTTAAGAAGAAGCTGCACTCACTAGGCATTAAGTATGCGCTTTTTTTCCTGGCACAAATCAAGGTCCAGTATGAGAGCAAGGTGCACCTTTTTCACAACCCAAAGGAAGTATGGTTGTGGCTCGAAACGCCTGTCCTATCGCAGTCAGAACACCGTACATCCAGTGGACGACCGGCGGAAGACCACACCGAAGCCGCTCTCCAGCGTTGAATGGGGTGCGGCCGATGGTACCGGCGCCTCCTGCAGAATCCAAACCCGAGGGAGAGAGCAACGGATGATCCGGGGCCCCTGGGCCCCAACTGCACCCTCGCAGGTGGCACGGGAGCAGGAGACTTTAGTGGCCTCGGGACCGGAGGCAATGGCTCTCACATTCCGCTGCAGCGACCACCCCGCAATCGGTTGACTCAGTTTTTCGCACCCAGTTGGAGCGAAGTTAGGGATACAGGTGCTTCCAGTTGTGGAGGAGTACAGGGAGGGTTAAGGGGCAGATTATAAATCACAGTTGGGTTGATTATGCTTTTATCAAAGTTTCGATTGCACGCAGCACGCATTGGTACCCCCTTGGGGACCGGCACACACAGAAAAGGGTGAGTGGATCGCCGGATCAAGGCGGGAGGAGGAGGCACCACATGGGTAGAAATGGGACTCCCCTGGGATGATGGCTCTTGAAGGGAAAATTACAGTGATGACCTGGAACGTAAATGGGTTATGTTCTGGGATAAAAAGGAGACTGGTCTTGCAATACCTCAACAGGCACTCCCCCGACATTGTGTTCCTTACAGAGACCCGAACCCGAACGCTGCGAGGACAGTGCGAACCCCGCGCGAGATGCCGAGCGAACGCACTGGGAATTAATTAAGATCATCCCAGATTTAACAACAGCAAAATACGAACTCTACACCACTGACTCAACCAGCCCTAAAGTGTGATAATCAGACTTCAGCCAGATCAAGCATCGATACAGGTGCACTGACCTGGTTAACAAGAACTGGCCAAAATCTTTGTGTTAGGCGTGCATCATCATTGCACACACAACAAGAAAATCAGAATATGCGGAATTAACGTTTCTGAGGGGCTCACAGAACAAAGAAGCAATTGGTCCTGAGGAAGATGATATACGAAAGAAAATCATTGAAACCGGTCGACCAGACTTTTAGATGTCACTTGACTAAGAGTGACACATAGTGGACTTGAGCACATTGGAAATTTGAATCAATGATGTGGACATTCTAATTGTTGTTTTTATGTGAAAATTACGTTCTCTCAAAAAACCAAACCCTGTGTGTACTCCAAAGGGAGAGACAAGGTGTGGGAGTATAACAACATGTTGAGAGTGTTATTTATATTCTTAAATGTTTTAGTCCATTACACTTGGGACAATCAGACATACTTCACGGAGGGCAAAAAAATTGTCCAAATTTGTGACGTCTAGTCCCACACGAACTGTCCGATTGACCAAAGTGTGCAGGTAGGGGGCACAAAAAACTACCTTGTGTCTAAATTAGGGTTTTTGATGAATACAATCATTGTTAATACCTTGCCTGGAAGTCACTTCATTGAATGTAGGAATAGGGTGAGTTTCTCTTCATCTATCTCTTTTAGATAGTCGGTGAAACAGCGCTCTCTAGGGCTAGTAGCACCATGAAGGGACAGGATACTTTTTTTTCGGAATAAGGAGAGTGTTAGGGCTATGCATTGATGGCTTAATAAGTAATCAGCTCGAGAGAAGCTGTTTTTCCGATTTCTGTTTTGTGTGTTAAATATAGATTGTGGTAACAGAAAGGACAAAGTACCCTAGATTGGAGGTACCATTCAAAAATGTCCCTGTGTTATTTATAGCCTTACAGAGACTCACCTGGCAGGGACGGAATACAGGTTTTCCCTTAGGACCAACTACAAAGTGACCTTCCACGCGGGCTTCTCCCGGGGCTCCAGGGGGGTACTCATACTCTTGCACAAAATGGTCCCATTTCAGCTGATGGAGGTGAGGGCTGACCCAAGGGGGCGATATGTCCTGGCCAGGGGAGAACTGGGAGGCAACACCCTGGGAATGATAGCAGTCTATGCCCCCCCACCAATCTCTATGTATCTACTGACGGAACTGCAGGAACTCACGACTCAACGTCACACTGACAACTGGGTACTAGGCGGGGACTTCAACGAGGTGATGGATCGTGGCATTGACAGATCCCACATAGGCTCTAAAAGCCTGTCGACCTGCACTATATTGCGATCCTTCACTGAAGCCCTGGGGTGGGTGGACACGTGGAGGTAGCTACATCCCACCGAAAGGGGATACTCCTTTCTCTCAGGGGCCCACGTCTCGATGTCACGCATTGACTACCTGTTTGTCCCCGCCAATATCACGCACCAGCTGCTCACAGCTAAATTCCTAGCAAGGGGAATCTCAGATCACTCCCCCCTGATCACTGAACTAAACAATGGGAGGGCAGAACCCCAAGGACCCTGGCGCCTCAACACCTACTACCTGGGGAACCCCGAGTTCACTGATGGCCTTGCAGCCAAGACCGATGAATACTTTGAGCTAAACACAGGAACGGTAGACAGTCCAGTTACACTATGAGAAGGGTATAAGGTTACGCTAAGAGGAGAGGCCCTATCAATGGTCGCATCCAAAAAGAGACAGCACAGGGAGAGGGTGGAGGAGGCTGAAAGAATGGTCCAACAAACTGAGGTAGAGTTCCTCTCCTCCGGGGAGCAGAGGGCCAAGTGAGCGCTCGTTACAGCACAAGAGTTGCTACGCAACATCGCGCTGGACAACGGCAAAGAAGCCCACCAGGTCTGTCGGAGCCGGATCCATGAATTAGGGGATAAGAAGGGCAAAACGCTGGCCTGGCTGGAAAGGAGGGATGAAGGGCTGAGGCATGTCAGAGCCCTAAGAAACAGCCAAGGGGAAGAAATCACTGGGGACACAGAAATAGCCGAAGCCTTTGCTCAATACTATGAAGCGCTATACAGTGTGGGTAGCGGAGACCGGCAAGACTGGGACCCAGCAGCTCTCGAACAAGTGCCTATCTCGAAATTATCAGCTCAACAGGCTTCCGACATATCAGAAGAGGAAGTTTCCGAAGCTACAGCCTGGGAAGACACCTGGACCCAACGGGTTTCCGATAGAGGTATGGAAGCGACTGGGGAATAAGACCAGCGGCCATTTACATCGCCTCATTTTACAATGTAAAACAGATGGGGACCTCCCACCCGACCTCAAACAGGCATGCATAGTTGTCCTACCAAAGCCGGGCAAACCCCCGGAATACTGTGCATCATACAGGCCAATTTCTTTAATAAACGGGGAAGCCAAGGTTCTGGCGTGAATTCTAGCCATCCGCCTAATGCCAGTGATAGGCTCACTAATACACCTGGACCAGTGTGGCTTTGTGCCCTCCAAATCCACCAGAATGAACATCCGCAGGGCTCAACTGGCCATTGATTTAGCCACACAATACCGGATGAGATGGCGCTGCTCTCCATAGACTTTGAGAAGGCGCTCAACTCAGTGATGTGGGAGTCCCTCTGGGAAATAATGAATAGAATGGGATTCGGCGAAAACTTCCTGGCCTGGGTCCGACTACTATACACCTCCGCCGTAGCCGCAGTAAGGGTAAATGGGATCACATCTCGGACCTTCGCACTGGAAAGAGGCACGAGGCAGGGCTGCCCCTTCTCGCCACTACTCTTCATCCTTGCGATAGATCTGTGGAATCAGAAAAAAATACAATATTACGGCTGTTACACCAAGCAAAGGAAAATACACCGACAAGGGCTTGTAAAGATTCCCAGAATCTTTATTACAAAACTGAACAGTATTCAACAAAGTACACAAATAGCTATTTGGCCGTCAATACATCACAGAGACCACCGGCAGGGTTCAATGTGAGCAGTGAACAGAATTTCCTAGCTGGACATCGACGTATTTATACAATTTGTAAAAATGATGTCCAGCCTCTTACAAGTTAATAATACATTGGGCTAGGGTCGCGCCAGGTTCACTTTCCTAATTTACATATCTCGTGCATGCGGTTTACTTTTGAATACATTTACTAACACACTCCTTTATTCTTTAATTTAACGTTACACTCTTTATGTATCGTTTTAATACAGATTATTTATCGTATTTGGATAGCTTTACTGTTCTTGTATACGTGTAGTTTAACATTGCTGATTCAGGTAATCCCCTGCTCCTGAGGTCAACAAAGGACAAGGTCTACATGACCCTAACATGTAGCCTGAAGGCAGGTTGGACATTAACTCTCCTACAGAGGTTGAAGAGGTTAGGGCAAGAACAAGAGCACACGAGACGGCCATTTTAGATTACAGGGTGACTTTGTACAAAACCCCCAAAATGGCGGTTCTAACCTAAAATGGAGGCTTGATTCAAGATGGCGTCTTACATCAATTTCTAAGGTCAAGACCTTGCCGTAGAGAGTTTATTCGCGTACAATTTTAAGCAACTTGGCGTAGGCCAATATACTTACAATCGTTACAATAGGAGGCATAATTAATATTCCAGTTTGACAGAACCACTTGCAATACGGCTCAGGGAGAGTACAAACTGGGAGGGATTTAAGTGGCCATAGGGGGGAGAAGACAGGGTATCACTTTACGCGGATGACCTTTTAATTTACATGAGCAACCCCACAATCTCATGCCCTATCGTGACAAGAATATAACAAGAATACCAGACATTTTCCGGGCTTAAAATGAACTGGCAAAAGTCAGTCCTTTTCCCAATACGGGGTGAAATGACTGGGCCTCCTCGTGCATGCCTATACACAGTGTCCACAGCAGGCTTTAAATACCTTGGAATTCAGTTCAGCCCCCAACTTGGAGAATATACCCAACTCAACCTAACCCCAATAATGAACAGGTTCACCTCTGACGTCGCCCACTGGCACTCCCTCCCACTGACCCTGCTGGGACAGGCGGCCCTGTTCAAAATGCTGGCACTGCCCAAATTTCTATACGTCCTGCAAAACGCCCCGCTCCCAATCCCCAAAAAGACCTTCACTAACATTGAGGCAACCCTAAGAGGGCTCCTGTGGGGGTGGGAAACAACCCCGGGTGGCACTACGGACACTACAGAGGTCTATGTGGGAGGGAGGGATAGGCCTACCCAATCTGCGCAGGTATTACTGGGCAGCCCAGCTGGGGTCAGTAAACGACTGGCTGCATGGAAACCAATCCCTCCCACACATTGCGGCGGAGAGAAGGCGACTGGGAGAGAGGACACCCAGACAAGCCCTGTATGGGGGGAAACGGTACCAGGGAACCCTACCCGGGCCAATGAAACACACATGTCGGGTTTGGGCTGAAGCTCATCAAGATATAGGATGAGGCCAAAAACCGACCCTTGCACAACCCATTTGGCACAATGCACTCCTTGGGGAACTGTTGAAAGTGGGGTACCTGGAAAGCTGGGCAAATAAAGGGATAGGCACCCTGGCAGACGTTACAAAGGACAGCAAGCCTAGGCCGTTCCGGGAACTACAATTGCAATACGGACTGTCCACAGCAGAGGGTTTCAGATACAGGCAAATATCCCACGTCATCTCAGCCCAGTTCCCACCCCCAAGCAACATTCCCAGCTACTCCCTGTTGGAAGCCAACTTATTTGAAGTAGGCATTCCCACTAAGGTAACATCCACCTTATATCAAGTACTAATGGCGTTTAGGGCAGAAGACCTAACCAACTTGCAACGCAAATGGGAGCAAGATCTGGATAGGATCGAACCTGAAGAATGGGTAGACGCCTTGAAGTTCCCAAGAGAAATTGGGATAGCAGCACGGCTGCAACTGATACAATTTAAAATCCTCCACAGGGTATACTACTCTCGCACAATGGTAAATAGGTGGGGGAGAATAGATAATGACACCGGCCTCAGATGTGGAATGGAGGGTGGCACCTTCTACCACACACTCTCGGAATGCTCACAAATTAGAACCTTTTGGCCAAATGCACTCGGAAATTGTCCATCATATTGAGGGCCCCGATCCCCTTGGAACCCAAACTGGCATTATTGGGAATCTAGGAAAGCACGGACTTTAACAGATATGAGAAAACCTTCCTGGCCGTAGCCCTAGGGCTGATTAAAAGACTGATAGCAACTGCATGGGGCTCAGCAGAACGCCCCAAACTAAACCAATGGGTGTTGGACATGGACCGTTGTATGGGTCTGGAAAGGAGGGTATATAGAGCCAGGGATAACCCTTGGAAATGTACGAAGCTATGGGGGAAATTGGAAGATAAGGCCTAACTGGGCGGTACGCCTGAATACTAAGAACTGGTATGTTCCCCCATGGATTCTCCGCACCGACGCCCGGAAGGCATGCTTTCAGACCAACAAGAATCCTAAGTTGTACCTTAACTATATCATGCATAAATCGTACTTGTTATGAATTGTTTGTTCTGTAAAAAACGATAAACAGATTTATAAAAAAAAAAACTCTGTCTATGTTGATATGATATGACTAGACTGACTAGGGAAGACTTCCCTGCTCTCACCTCTCCATGCCTGATTTTTGTATAAATATTTGTTCTGTACTTTGTATGTTTCCCTTCATTAAGGTGTACCAGCGCTGTGATACTTAAGAGTTTCGGCGTTGTCAATAAATGCAATAAATAAAAATAAAAAAATGTTCCAGGAGTGTAATGCAACCTTGCTGCCTATTTTTGGCCACACCTTTAGTAGTCATCTAGGCTTGGTTGGTAAGGTATAATCCCCTATTTTCCTCTTCCCCCCTAGGTACTATATGTAATGTATATGTTCTACATTTGTAATATTCAGGTTACTATGTAGTAGAAGTGATGGGAATATTTTGACTTCACATGTATGTCATCTTGGGTCCTGTAAATGGCTCTTTGAATGTATTTTACTGTTGTCTAGGTTTCCCCTTTTCTTCCCACCTCTTAACCTTATATGTATTGTGCCTACCACCAGGTAGTGGGCATACATTTAGTTTACAAGTGAGTTGGGTCTTCACTGATCATTATTATTTAATACATACCCTGCATTTTACGTGTGTTAGGTTTTACCTAAGTACTTATTTGAGCTTATAGATATTCTTTTTGTGATTTTAATTGCGCATTTTCCATCATACGAGTGTGGTGTGTTCTTTAGTGTGACTGTGAGAATTAACTGTACGTCACTTCCAGCCTACCTCCACCCTCGAGTTAAGCCAAACTGCTCTGACACGCTTCCTACTTTAGAGAGTTTGGTCTACCTTTAGGTTGGAATCCCTGCTATACCTTTATGTTAGATGGCTTTATATCCCTCACCAGAGGGCTGTGAAAAAATCGCCATAATTATCGGCCTCCTCTTTTTGTTCATGATGTTGCCCGAGTAGGATACTGGATGTTATTTTCAGAAAAATTCATTACTTTAGTTGGTTTATATTACTGTGTTCATATTGAGTGATAGAAAACATAGGATCAGTATACGTTCCTGACAGCACCAAAAGAGGAGGGAGGTATGGGTTCCTGGGTCTTCATGCTTATTATAATACAGTCAATTGCTTGTTTTTCTAGAACATGAGGTACATCTTTCAGACATATCCGATGGCCCTGGTGGATTTTGCGGGAATCCTCTACGGCATTTCATAAATACCTGCAACAACATCGAGCAAATCGAATGCTTTTTTCAGTGTTTACTTTTTGGAGGCGGAGTGCTGCTCTCCTGACTGTTTGCAGAGCCCTTAAGACCTCATACACCCGCGGGAACACGGAGCGGACAAGTGGTGTGAGAAGTGGTCTGACGGTGGTCAGCAGGGAGTAGTGATCGAGCGGCACATTGAAGAAATTAAAAATATGGTCTCACAGTAAGACAGAGTGCAGCACCAAGCTATACTGGTAAGACTCATGGGCAACTGTGGGACGGAACAAATTCCTCATACTTATTCCCGGCATTCCCTATTTGGCTGAACTTCTACACATGCATACCCTACTGCGATATTGCACTCCGGATGAAATCAAGAAGAGGCTCTTTACATTAGATTCCTCTGTTCTGTATTTAACACGGGAGTGCTCGCTCTTTGAGCCGTGCCAGTGCTGACTCTTTGCACAGTGACTGCTGAGCTCTCTGCTCTTTAAGCCGTGCTAGAGTAGACTTTGCACGATGACTGCAGAGCGCTTTCTCTTTGAACCGTACCAGTGTAGTTTCTGCTTTTTATCCAATGGCTTTGAGTATTAGCTCTCTGAGTTGAACTATAATTAACACTCATTAGATACTCCACTGAGAGTTGAGTGGTTGAGGAGTGTGTTGTTTAGTTTAACTGCGCTGCTGTGAGGTGAGGTATGATTGGAAACGACACCAAAATAATCTTTGAATAACATCTGACTACACCATGCCAAGTGCACGCCCACGGACAAGGCACCAAAAGACTTCTAGACACGGCGGCACCAAAACCTGAAAATGACATTGCAATAACCTCACATAACTCCCTCTCCTCCTACTCCCCTCCAACAATCTCTCCTCCAAGAGGACTGCTATTTATGGGGAAGGAAACACTGATGATCGCTAATACTTCTCAGTTTTGCATTCTGTCCACATTTGTAACTCAACAATTACCCAGAATAATGGTGAAGCAATTGTGCTACAAGAAGTGGCAATGTCCTTAAGTGAATCCAATGTGCACAAAACAAAAGACAGAAAAGTGGGACAAAGGCGAAAAAACCCTAAGTCGGTAGATCAAAATCTGGAGGAAGAGGATTTGATGGCAGGATTTGATGGCAGTGCTTGACGGTGAGCTGCTAATACAACACAGCAGATCAGCGTCAAGCACACTGATCTCGGAGGTGACAACAAAAAATCAGTACGTAGAGAGCAATGTCTCTCTTTCCATGGAGGCACACAATTCACAATCAATGACAAACCACAATTTGATCTCACAGATGTCCCAAACGGAGAGACTAAATCGGGACATTGCGGCACTGAAACAGAACATTGCCACCATTCAAAACAATATGACTGACTAAAAGCGAAGTTAAACAGAGATAAAAAAAAAGATGAGGAGAGTGACCTCTTCTGAAATTATAGAGCATGATCTCAATTTATTTGGAGAACTTAACTACAGTAGAGCGGAACACCTCCAACACAGCACATAAAAGAACAGGCATGAAGAATACGCTCACAGCCCTCCACCTCATCCCACCAATTATAACAGGCAACGGATGGAAAAGTTGTGAACAGCATTAACATCAAAACACAATGGAGCGTAGTGCGACAGATTTTCAAATGTCTGACCAATCAAGGGATTCCATGGAGAGATCTAATGTTGAATTTATGCTTAAATCCACAGGAACAAATGTGAAAGGTAGTCTAACCCCAGAAGCGATGACCAACATCCAAAATAACATAATGGCAGCCCTTTCAATTTCCTTAGCACCATTTACCAAATTGTATGAAACCCTAAATGAGACACTATGAGATCAGTCCACCCTAACAGCAATGCTACACTCCAAAATGATTTTTTAGAATCATTTACAACTATGGTTCAAGCCAGATTAAACCAAGAGGCTGATGTATCAGCACAATGGCAAAGTAGGCTAAGTGATCTGGCTAAAGGAGAGATTACGGATAAAAGCACTATGATGGAAGCGCTTTTAGCTGATTGCAAGTGGATGCGAAAACACTTTAAAGAAGTCACATCAGTGAAAATTGAGACAAACATGCTGATGGGGGATTAGCCCCTGCCAAACCAAAAATGAAGAGAAGCCTCAAAGAAACTAGAAAAGAGGGACAAACAAACTCCCCTGCAAATCATCCCAAATGCATTAGAGGCAAGATATCAAGTTAACATCACAGAGGTGAAGAACCAACCTGAGTCTGAAACTGGAGGGAATGCACTGACCATTCAACAAATACCTCACACTCAAGATGAAACTAGAAGATCCATCGAGACAACAGCAATAAGATCTGTCACAGCACCGCTAGATAGGGAGAACAGGACAACAAAACCAGCCGATTCTAAAGTGTCCCAGGAGATCTTCTCTATAGTCACTTCCAAAAAAGACCAATCACGGAAACATAATCTCGACATCAGCTCGCAAACATAACCACAGAAAAAGTCCAAGAATATTCAAACGGCTTCGAAAATTAAATCAAACAGCTCAAGAGCTTTAATGTGCAATCTAACCACTCTTTCAAAAAACAAAAAATGTCAACAAAGGCACTAAAATGAACCAATCGACACCTAAGTGGACCTCAGAGATCTTAGTGATGAAAACATTGACAGTGATCTTGACCTCACAGATCTATTAGAATGCTTACAAGAAGAGGACAAGAACTGTACAACAATAAACTCAATGAACGAACAACCGTCCTAGGATGTATTTATTTATTTATGCATTTATATTGCACCGAAGCCCGCATGCATCAGGGCACATACATTTAGGCAAGGAACCACATAATAGAAACGAGATAGCTGGGTACTATTCGATCTGCCTGTAAAACTGCAACTGCTATCTAAGATAGCTGGCTTTGGACCTTTCCTAAAATCTAATTAGTTACTCTCTAATCTGATTGCCCTCTGCAGTCCGTTCCATGCTTGGGCAGCTTTTACTAGGAATCATTTGCCAAGCCCATTAGTTAGGTAGGGGACTGACCATGGAGATATCGGTGGACTATGGTCATAGCCTTGAACGTAATCAGCTCCTTGATTGTCAGTCAGTGTAGGGCTCTTCTATCTGAGGTAATATGCTCCCTTCTGGTTTTCTTCCTGACGGTTCTCACTGAACTGTTCTGAATAATCTGATATCCTGCAATGCACCCTTTGTTTGCTCCTAACATTAGTACATTTCCAAAGTCCAACCTAGATAGAATAGTAGCCCTGGCTATCGTAGCAGTGCTCTTCTCACTCAAGAATTGTCTGATATGATTGAGCAGACGTAGACGGTATTGACAACTTCTGTTCATATTGCTCACACCCAGAGTCTTCACCTTTTCGTGGACTTGGATGGCAGAATTCCTGATCTGAAAAGTCTCATACTCCTTGCCTAGTTTGGCACGTCCCTGTCATGAACCAAAAATCAGTAAGTCTGTTTTGTTCCCGTTCAAACACATCCAGTTGGATGTCATCCACGCCTCTATAGTGTTGCAAATTGTCTCTAGATTACGGGAATCTATCTCATAGTTGCAGCTCAGCTCCATCACCAGCTGAGTATCATCAGCGTAGTTTGTGAAAAACACTCCAGGGTCCTCAAGAGCTGTGAAAAGTAATCTGAGATAGAGATTAAATAGTGAGGGAGACAGACTAGCCCCCTGTGGAACTCCGCAACTGATGAGTGTTAGGGTTGAAAAGGCATCCCCCCAATGAATTTTTCTTTTTAATTTGGTTTTATTAATTTCAAACAAAAGTAATTCACATTTCATAATACGTAATTACCAGCTCTTGGTTACATTAATAGAACAGCATTTTGATTCGTTTTATACTTTGAAACACTGTTATATGCATCTCCATTCTTTGGTTGTAACAATAAACAAAACATACCCCCCCCCCGGTGGTTGAGCGAACATCTTAAAGACATGTTTTTTGTGTGTGGGCAAAAAATTGTCATAGTTCTACAGTTGTGGGGTTTTCTGGACTGCTGGGTCTGAGCTGTCTCACTAGGTCATCTTGTAAGTTTTCTGGCTTACATTAGGTCCTTGGAAGTTCCTCAGGTTGGGAGTCTGTTTTCGTTTGGAGGTGTTCATTTTTAAAGTCTGACCATAGGGCCTCACATTGCGACGCTTTGTTGTGCAGGGAGGCTGTGATCATTTCCATTGTGTAGATGTTGGTTGCCACGTTTTTCCATTTGTTTTTTCTTGGGACTGTTCTGGATTTCCATTTCGTTACCAGTAGGGCACGGGCTGCTAGCAGTAGCTGTGGGGCCAGTCCTTTCATTCTGATCCAGTCCTCTTGGTCCTTCTCTAGACCGAACAGGATTAAGTGAGGGTCTGTGTCTCTCTGTATACCATCTACTTCTTTAATCCGCCCTAGGACTTCCTCCCAAAATACCTTTATGTATGGGCAGCTCCACCACATGTGCCAGTAGTCGGCTACCTCACGACATTCCCTCCAGCATCTGGGGCTTGTTGTTTGGAACATTTTGGAGAACCTGAGTGGGTCATATTGCCATCTATGTAGCAGCTTAAAGGCGTGTAAATTATATTGGCAGGATATGGATGTTTTGGATGCAGCCTTACACATTGTTTCCCACTGGTCGGGGCTAATCTCATCTCCTATGTCTCTTTCCCATCTGCTTCTGAGTACTTCCGTGGATCTGTCTCCTGCTTCAATTAGTTCTTTATACATTGCGGATATCAGGCCTTTCTTTTCAGACCTAGAGTCTAGGAGTTTTTCAAATGGGGTGAGATCCCTTTTCAGTTTATCCTTCCACTCGGGTTTTGTTAGGACACCTTTTATCTGGATGTATTGGAAGGTGGATAATGGGCCTATTTCTAGGGCTTCAGTAAGTTCTGGAAGTGGGATGAAAGTGTCTTTTTTCTGCAGTTTCCCCACCCTCTTCAGGCCTGCCTCGTACCAGGATTGGAATATACCCACATGTGGTCATTTATGCCAGGAGACCATAAATGGCTGAGCGGGGATGGCCAAGTGGTCATTCTGCGCATCTCTTTACCTGACGGCCATATGCTCCAAATGGTACTCAATATTGAGTGGCCTTTGATTCTACGTTGCAACCTTTTGTGTGGGGTCCATAGCCATTCTGATACTGTAGCTGGTGAGAGGTAGTGGTTGTCCATGTGAATCCATTGAGGGTGTTTGTGGTCGCGTAAGTGAAGGATGAGGATGCGTAATTGGGTAGCTTTATAGTATGTTTTTAGGTCAGGGAAACCAACTCCTCCTTTGTCTTTGGGGAGTGTTAGAGTGTTATTTGCGATCCTCACTCGCATCCCCTGCCAGAAGAACCTAACCATAATTTTTTTGGCTTCTAGGAAAAACCTATTTGGTATCTTAACCGGTAACATCTGGAAGGGGTACAGGAACCGGGGGAGACATACCATCTTAATGGCGTTAACTCATCCTAACCACGAAACCGTAAGATTGTTCCACCTTTTTAGATCAGATGAGAAACGCTGGAGAAGGGGAGAGAAATTAGCTTCATATAGATCTGTCAGAGTTTTGGCGATCTGTATACCTAAGTATTTCAATGTGGAGTGCTCAATCTTGAGACCTAACGGGAGGGATTTAGTTTCATTTTCTTCTTTCGTTCCTTGTAAAGGAAATAGTATCGATTTGGTCTTGTTCACTTTGAACCCAGAAAGTTGTCCATATTCTTCTAGGAGATGGAGGGCACGGGGGACAGATATCGAAGGGTTAGTTATGTGTAACAGTATGTCATCTGCGTAAAGTGCTATTTTGTATTATATTGTTCCCAACCGCGTACCTTCTATTCTGGGGTCAGATCTCATGTTTTGGGCCAGGGGTTCCAGGGAGAGCGCAAAGAGGATTGCAGAGAGGGCACATCCCTGTCGTGTTCCGCGTTCCAGTTCGAACCATCTGGAGTATTCCCCATTTACGAATATTGATGCCTTAGGGGATGTGCATACCGCTATGATTCCCTTTCTAAATTTCGGTCCTATTCCCACTTTTTGCAGGACCGCCCTCAGAAATTCCCACTCTACTCTGTCGAAGGCCTTCTCTGCATCTATCGATAATAGGGCAGAGTCACCGGGTAGGGTGTGTGATGCGTGGATTAGATGGAGTGTTTTACGCATAGTGTCCACCCCCTGCCTACCCAGTATAAATCCAACCTGATCATTGTGTATAAGATGAGGCATCAGTACTTCCAATCTGGCGGCTAATACCCTGGTATAGATTTTAGCATCTAGGTTGAGTAGGGAGATGCGGTGGTATGATCCACAGTATTTAGGATTTCTCCCTTCTTTGGGAATCATCGTTATCAATGCTCTTGTGAAAGAGTCCGGGGCTTCTCCTGTCACTATTATCTCATTGAATAATTCTGTCAAGAATGGTGTTAGCTGCGCACTAAAGGTTTTATAAAAGCCAGCGGTGTAGCCATCTTCCCTGGGGGATTTACCTATGGTTAGCCTTTTTATTGCATCTTGGACCTCTAGTTCAGATATTGTGGAGTCTAAAAGCTCGGATTCTGGGTGTGATATTTTGGGCATGTCGATTGAAGATAGGTAATGTTCTGTATTTGATTGATCGGGACTCACTTCCGAGGTGTATAGCGTCTCGAAGAAGCTGGCGAAACTCTCAGGGATGGTGTGGGGGGTATGTGCTGTGAAGGAGTTTTCTTTGATTATCTCTTTTACTTTTCGCTCTGCCCTTTGCTCTCTGAGTCTGGCAGCTAGTAGCGCGTCAGCTTTGTCCCCTTTTTCATAAAATTTCTGTTTGAGGAATATAAGTTTGCGCACTACCTGTTCGTGCTCCAATAGTCGTAATTCCTCCCTTTTGCACTGCGCTATGTTTATTTTATCCTGATCTACGCCTGGGTTTCTCCTTATATCGCCCTCCAAATGGCATATTTAAGTTCAGAGTCTATGTTCCATGATTTTCCGCTCTCTCTTCTTAGAGGACCCTTCACATATTAGGATACCCCTCCAGGTGGCTTTACCCGCTTCCCAAATTGTTTGTTTGGATACTTCATCATTATTGTTCAGTTTGAAGTATTCATTGATTTCAGTCTCCATCTCTGTCTTGAACACTGCATCCTTCCATAGACTCTTGTTACACCTCCATTTCCCTCCCGAGACAGGTAGGTCTACCCATTGTATGTCTACCAAGACCATATCATGGTTCGACCATGTTATCGGGACAATTTCTGAGTGTGTTGTGGTATCTAGGATATCCTTTGTGAGGTATATGTAGTCAATTTGGGTACATGTTTTGTGCGGGTTAGAATAAAAAGTGTAATCTCTATCATTGGGGTGCATGGTTCTCCACACATCTTTCAGAACTTACATGTTCATTATGTCAGATAATTCAGTGCGTTCACCTCTATTCTGGTTTCTCGTTTCGGGATTGCGTGGTTTCCAGGCTTTGGTCGGGTCAGCCCATTGATTAAAGTCCCCTCCCAGAATAATATGACCTGAGGCTTCCAACATTATTTTGGGAATTGTTTTCTCTAGGAATTTGACCTGTCCAGTGTTGGGGGAATATATCGTCGCAATCGTTACATTTACCTTTGCGATTTTCCTGGTTATCAAAAGGGCTCGCCCACTTACATCGCACCATGTCTTGTCTACCTCGAAGTTGATTCCCTTCTTAATCAGGATGCCCACGCCTCCTTTCCTGAGTGGGTCAGAGCCCCAAAACTCCATTGCCCCTCGTTTCCCAATAATACATCGTTCTTCGCCTTTGGCAAACTTTGTCTCCTGTAGGAGAAGAATATCAATTTGAGATCTTCGAAATTCCCTAGCTACCAATGACCTCTTGGTTGGCGAGTTTAGTCCTTTCACGTTAAGTGTTCCCATCCTAAGGGAGTCCTTTCCCTTATGCTCTTCATTTGGAGCCATTGTTAGTGCTTGTTAGGTAGATGTTTGTGACCCCCGCCCAGTAGATTGATTTTTCATTGAGTCCCACATTGTCCTGAATGTTCTGAATTATCACTGATGTTGCTACAACCTTTGCGCGTTTCCTGTCGGCCCACCCCCCCACCCCATTCCCTTCTCAATTTGCTGGCGTTCGATCGAACCCAGATAAGAACTCTGGTCCTGCATCGAACCACCTGTGGGGACCATTACTTCACGTCCCATTGGTTAATGTATCATCTCAATCTTGGTTGAGCCCCATTTAATCTCCCCCTTCATGTCCTTGTCCTGACTTTGTTTTAAGCCCATATATCTTTCTCTATTGAAGTCATTATCCAATGTAATGGAGTAAATATCATCTTGCCATAGCTGTGGATTGTTAGTTGTCTCCCCCGGGGGGTGTTACCTCTTCGGTATTTCCTCGAGCCCTTCACTCGTTTCCTCCTGGAGCCTTGTATTCGCCATCATCTTTCCTCTCTTCTTGGTCCTTCCCGGTCGTTTTCTTCAGTGCGTGGTCCGAGCAGGTCGGAGATGCAAGCCTTGATTTATTTTTCCGAGCTTAGCTTGATTTTGCTGCCATTGTATTTGAAGGAAAGGGAGAAGGGATAGCCCCACCTGTATCTTATATTCTTTTCCTTCAGGTGTTTGGTTAGGGGTCCGCACAGCCGCCGGAGTGCCAGCACCATGGGCAATAGATCCTGATATATTGAGATCTGGGCACCCCCCAGAGTGATCGATTCACCACCCCTTGCCCTTTCGAGGATCCTGGTCTTGCCCTGAAAATGATGGAATCGTGCAAGTACAGATCTTGGCCCACCCGGGGGACCTCCGGCTCTGTGTATACTCTCTGTTTTGGGCTCATCAATTTCATCATCAGCAACTAGAAGTTTGATGATGTCGTGTAGAGTATTCCTCAGATCGCTCTCAGTCTCCCCTTCTCGTTCCGGGATACCGAAAATTCTCAGGTTGTTCCGTCTTTCCCGGTTTTCCAAGTCGTTGAGCTTGAGTTTGAAGTTCTCTTCCTGCTGTTCCAGTTCCGTCATCCGTTGGTAGAGCTGTGCCTCCAGGGTATCTATGGAGGCTTGGTTATTCTCTACGTCTTCTAGCCTTTCTTCCATGCTATCCAAGCGAGTGTAATTTTGTCTATTTTGCAGCCAATGTTGGCGCCCATATTCTTGATTTCACCCAGTAAGGCAGCAATGTCCCCTTTGGTGGCCGCTGTTTCACTTGCCATATTGTCTTTATTTGCCATGTTGAGGTTACAGTTCTCCGAGAGCGGCGAGGCGTAGGCGAATGGGGCTAATTTCTCTTTTATGTTCATGGGGTCTTTCGGGCCTCTGGGGTAGTGTTGATATTGTCTGACAACAAGGTGGGGACTGAGGCAGAGGAGGCACACGCCCCTGAGTCGGGGGCCCAACCCTCTGCACTGCGGTGTTCGCAGACGTCTTTGATTTGTTTCCAGTTAAGGAATGGGGTCCAGGGTCTCTGTATCTCTTGGTAGTGGACAGGAAATGCGAAGAGTGCACTTGTGTAGTAGGGTCACCAACCGTTCCTTTGATTGTGGGGAGTTGGTTTTCAGGCCTGCAGAGGTCTTGGGTAAGCTTCTTTGTTTGTTTTGGCGGGTTTGGGGGTCAGTGCTCGTGGCCAGTGACCTCGTGTCTTTCGTTGGTTATGGCCTTGCATCTTGCCTGAGCCGCTTGGCAATTAAGGAGTGCAGCAGTGAGATGAGGCACTCTCCTCCGCGATTGTTACATGTCCTTAATGTGATCACCTGTCCGGATATGTGGGTCGTGGGGGGGGTGACCCTCAGTTTTCCTTTGGGCCGGTGGTTTATTTGGCACGTGTTACCACTTGGAGATGGCTTCAGTGTCCTGTATTCGGTGGGTATGGCAATTACTCCAGCATAGGCATGCAGTACCCCTGGGGTTGGGGGTGTGTGTAGTCATGGCTAAGTGATTCGGGGGGCTTCTTGGCTGGCTGACGGATACACTTTAGGCCTTAGTTATGATGTAGCCAGGTACGGGGCTGTATGGATCTTTCCTTCTTCCGTCTTCTGTTTCCTTCTTTTTCCCTTAGTTCGGGTGCTTTTCACCCCTATCACTCTACATCCGAGTGTTTATGGGCATCAGGGTCCCCAGGGCGTGCGCTCTCCTCCAAGCATGGGCCGCCGGCCGAGTGCCAACACGGCCGCCCGCACCTCACACGGCCCCTGGCAGGGGTGGGAAGCTGCAGCGTGCCGCAGAGTGATCCACACGAAAGGGCGCCGGAAATCAAGCCGTAGTGCGGGGCGATCACCCGTCGAGCGTGGCTTCGCGGGCAGCGAGAGGGGGGCGTCTGCTTACCTTTGTCTTGTGGCCGGCTGAGTTTGTGCTTTAATCCGATGTGCCATCCATCGCGGGCGCAGATGACACGGCGCTGGGCACTGTTTCAATAGGTGCGGCAAGGCTCTGTGGGAGATGAGGGTACCTACACGGCAAGAAGGATATTCTCGGCCTCACTTTGTTCTGCAGGCCTGGGGGTCCTCCTCCAACTGATGCGCCGGCTTCACCGGATATGGAAGAGCCGCGGAGCTGTCGCACGCAGTGTCTCTTTGAGAGGCAAGTTTCTCGGGTTTCCAGGATCTGATTTCGTACAGATGTTTTGCCAACTTGGGGGGGGGGGATCTTCAGCAAACTCCACAGCAATTGTGGGTTTCTGGGGGGTCACAAGATGGGGGCTCAATTCACCTCAAGGACCCAGAGTCACGGAGCTCACACGGAGTTAAGACTCATCCGTGCGCCCCCTGATGGCCAAAAAAACCCCCAATGAATTTTTGATCTTTGATTGGCCAGAAAGGATATTACCCATCTGATTGCCTTTACAGAGCAGCCACCCATGTGTTCCAAGGACCAGAGGTGTTGATCATGGTCTAGCAGGTCAAAAGCCATGGACAGGTCGAGCAGCATACCCGACCTGCCTTTATCCATAATGCTAAGCATATGGGTTTGGAGATCGACCATGGCTGTTTCAGTGCTATGGATAGGTCTGAAACCTGATTGTTGCATGTGCAAGATGTTATTAGCTTCCACAAAGGCTTGCAACTACAGCGTAGCTGCTTTATCCAAGATCTTCAATAGGAAGTTGTAATTAGTGATAGGCCGTAAGTTACTATGATCCCTTTGATCCAAACCTAGCTTTTTTGGGTATCAGGTAATAATATCCCCAACAAAAATATCGCCGTAAATATGGCTGTTTGGTTTGCCATAGGCAATATTTTTATTGGGGATATTATGTGGGAGCGGGGTTTGCGGGGGTGTCCCCCGAACATTAAAAAGTGATGCGGGGGTTGCGGGTGTGTCCCCCGAAAGGTCCATTGTGAATTTTGCCGCAAAAATATGGCGATATATTTGTATGGCGATATTTTTGCAGAGAAATTATCACATGGAACCCTTTTTTACTAGGGGGTTACTGTAACTATTTTGATAGCTTCTGGTATATGGCTATCACAAAATGATGCATTTACCAGACGTGTGAAAAAAGGTATGAAGATGTCCCTATGTTCTAATATAATCCTTGGAGGTAAAATATTCTCAGCGCAGGGCGTGGGTCTCATTGAGGCTAGAAGAGACCTTATGTCCTCTATTGTAACAGTTAGGAAATCAAATCTCTCTGCCTCCCCTTGCTCCAGCAATTTAGTCGATGGATTTTGCTGGTGGGGCACAGAGACATGTGTAGTCATAATTACTTCTCTAGCCTTCAAAATCTTAGCATTGTATAGACCAGCATAATTCAAACAGATGAAAACATAATTATATCAAACACACCAAACTCAAATCATGAGTGCTCCTTTCAGACCTTGGAGCAAAAAAACGGAATAGGAGGGAACAAAAATGACAAGAAGAGGAGAAACCTAAGATTGAAAAAATTAGATCCAAGGCGATCCAATCAAGCATCTCCAAACGGTCAGAGGAGCACAAAATGGTGAAGGATGCGGTTACGGTCAGCTTAGAAAGACTTCGACAGCCAATGATAACTTAATTCTAAACAGAATAAATGTAGTAAAACTACTCCATCATGCTCCTCAGCTAAGATTTATAAATTGAGAGGATATCCAGGCGGTTCAATTCGTTAATGAACAACGGATGGACCGGGTCCTCCTACATCTAACATCTGACCTGGTCAAAAATGTATTATTGAAGGCGGCGGATGATTTTCTGCCCCTGTGCTTTGAACTGTGAAAAGACTCTGCCAAAGTAAAGATTGTGCTGAAATCCAGACAAAATGCCAAAATCACAAAGGAGCACTATTGAGCCAAACTCAGCGAGCTGTGACTCAAGACCAATCCATCAAAAAAGGAGCTGCACAGTTTCAAGCCCTTGAGAATTGTGGTTGATTGTTCGACTGCACAACGGGATGTGTTAATATTGTCACAGCAAGATAGAACCAGACCGACCACGTCAGGAGATTGGTCATAGTTAGCAGGCACATTTGGAACCCCCACAAAGAATTCATGCCAAACTATGGATAATGGAGCCTATTATTAATAGGCTCTTGGAATATTAGGGGATTTATTCATCTATTCAACGACGAAAACATGGAATTAATTGCTTACAAAATCTTATGCCTTCAAGAAACCTGGATAAGAACTACACCCCAGTGTGAGAGCTGTACCTGCCATCTGAACCCGGCTATGAAAGGCTCGACAAGTCGCCCATACTGTGGGCTACTTACACTAATAAAGGTGGGGTCAGGGCTGACAGTAAGGGAGGTACAAAATCTCAATTCTGCTGACAATTGAAACTGGAACCAAAGACACAATCATCATATTCAATTTATATTGTAACCCCCTGAAATGCGGAGGACGTTGATTTATAAATGTGGTAATGACGATGATTGATGAAATGTCCTTGAAAATCGACAATCCTCTTTTATTCATCTGTGGAGATTTCAATATTACTTTCCTACATGCCTTGGGGACTTGTACATCAAATCTTAAAGTGTCAAGTCATGCCGCTGCATGGATAAGAGTGGTGAAAGACAGAAATGTAAGGATGTTAAATGGACAGACCAGAGGGGATGTCTCGGCTCACCCAACATGGAGAAGGGGATCACAAAAAACAACATTGTACTATTGATTTGTCTCTGTAAATGCTTGGGAACGAGTAGCTACTTTTGAAGTAATTGCAATGAATGCAAGTGACCATGATCTATTGACAATGAAATGGGTATGTAATTAAACTACCCAAATGACGAAAATTGGGGATGAACTTCAACTAGCTCAGGGAAGTAACCAATTGAGTATCAAACCACGAGATGTGCCTAATATTATTAAACAGTTCAATCACCATCTATATCAACCCCAAAAAGGTCAAGAATATGGGTGCTCCTAACTGACCTTGAACAGACTAAGTCAAGGTTTGAAAAAGGAAGGTTCAAACCTAAACACAAGTACAACTTAGAAGTGAGCGTGGCAAAGAAAGCCCTAAAATCAGACGTAAGAAGTATAAAAAACGACGGTAGAGAAGACAACAAAATAAATAAATGAAAATGAAGATACAGAAATTGGCTAAAAGCCTCCAGGGCCTTGCGAGCCCAACATGATGTGGAAACCATGCTGAAAATGATATGTAAAAAAAAAAAACACTTGAGGCCTGTGGGACTGACTAAACGACAATGGAAATTTCCAACCAGTAGTCATGACCAACTAAGTCTCTGAAATATCTTGGGTTACTCATTATTCAACCATGTTTGCCCAGACTGAACCAGAACAAATAATGGAAACCAAAACTAACAATGATATTTGGCAAATAAAATGGGACAAGAAGGACCTAATCTCCATAATAAACAAACTGAGCCTTTCAGGGGCACCTGGTCCAGATGGACTTACCAAATACATCCTAAAAGAGGCTCCCGAACTCTGGCCAGAGTTTGCTGATATTCTATTCAAGCAAGTTATAAGAGATAGAGACGTACCAGTCTCATGGAGATTTGCCCTTATTGTTCCAATGTACAAGCAGGGGGACAGACAGGTTTTCTAAAGGGTGTGGGGACAAGTCTGAATATTTTCCTCTTGCACCTGTTGTAAGCAAAAGCGATAGAAACAAAAAGACAAATCTATACGGCCTTCAGAGATCTGGAACAGGTGTTCAATAGCGTAAGCAGAGAATGCCTGTGGGAAAAACGTTGAAATTGGAACTGCCCTCAAGATGTCCTGGAGGCGATAAAAACACTGTGCACAGGAACATCAGTGAGAATTTGCTTAACAGACCAAGGAATCTATTCATGAGAAATATACACATTCAGGGGACTAAAACAGGGATGCACTCTGGCATCGTTCCTATTCAATCTATATCTATCGGACCTGAAAAAATGACAATCCATGGTTGTGGCATTCCCCCCAAGAATTCAGGGAGTCCAGTCCAGATCCCAAGGATTATATACACGGATTATTTGGTCATCATAGACCAGAACCGAATAGGATTTCAGAGAAGCCTAAAGGGTTTCTGGAACTACACCCAAAAAAACAATTTGCAAATTAATGCAAAAAAATCAAAAATTCTGATATTCGGTGCTTCTCATATACAAACCAAAAATAAAATTCAAATGGTATATAGGAAATATCAACATCGGAAAAGTCAATACAATAAGATATTTAGGAGTATTGATAACAAAAGTAAAAAAGACAAACCGTGGCTCGACATTTTAATGGAAAAGATGATAAATCTAAGAGCAAAAGCCAAAATCATTCACAAAAGATATGGAAAATTCACACTAACCCCTCTGATTACATTTTATGAACAGAAGGTAACACCTGTGCTAACTTACAGAGCCATATCCATCCCAAATCTACCCTGGGAATCATGGAATAGATTAGAAGGTCTGTTTTTGGAAGGGGGTATTAAGACTCCCCTTAAGTCTACTGAGATATGAACTTGGACTGCAATCTCTGAGTCCGACAGTACTATGGAAATTGTTGCAATTACAAAGGAAATGGGAGCTGTCGGAATGTCTAACGCCCTTTGAAGTGTTAAGAAGGTAAAAAAGCAATAACAACGAACACGCTCTGTAAAAATGGAAGGAAAAATGAGAACATTTGCTACGCATGCTGGAAGATTCCATTGATACACTAATAAATAATCCTGAAAAAAATCAAGCTGAAGCTGCAAGTCCAGGATTGGCTAGACACGCAGAACGAAAGACAAAAATATAAGCTGGCTTGAAACATGTGGGACTGAATTACATAGATGGCATCTACACCCTTCCTGACTGTCCATAATGTTTACAGATGTCTGAGAGGACTTGGAAGCACACTTCCTAATCCACTGGCTGGGGTGCCAATGGATCAATTGTTGCCTTTGTTTCAGATCCCACAAAAACATATGATATGTACAGATCGTCAGGAATGTGAAGGGTGTCGCTCAGGGTGGGGATAGTGGCAATTGCGCAGTGCCAGCACAAATGCTGGAGAATTTGTATGGTGAAGAGGAAGGGAAGCAGCAGAAATGCAAGTTGCGTTGTGCCTCTCCTCTCCACGATACAAATGATGGAAAAAGGAGCTGTGGCATGAATGGAAGGCTTTAAATCCTTACTCAAGGCTTGTACACCTTCAATTTATGTTACAGCTCATTAGAACATAAGCTCCTCAGGGTGAGGCTTGTGTTACCGGGACCCTGGGGCACAGGTGCAATGCTGCAGCCCAGGCGTGAAATGGACACCCGCTCAGACTTCATTGCTCCTCTGGTTCAGTGCATCTTGTGCTTCTTTCTTGTTTCCGAATTGAACGTAATTGCACGACCCTGCCGTTTGGATCGCACGTTGGTTTGCCTGAGCTGCTTTTCAGATTCCCTTTGGCGCTGGAAAACGTCGTACATCTCTTTTGTCTACTCTGCTCCTGATATTGTTCCCATGCTAGTCCCTGCTCTTTCCTGCAGGTTGATTTCTAATGGGCTCTGGGGGTTCCTGTGCTAGCTGCTTCACCATGTCCTTAAATCTGATCAACATCCGCTTCAGTCCTGTAGATTGGTTTATGTGCCAGGTGGTAGGCCCAATCCATCCCACTAATGCTCCCAGCAGTGTGGTCATCTGTCAATTGTGGACTCAAGCTGCAATGGAGAGTTTGGGATTACACTTCGGTTTCTCATTGATAAATACTTTCTCAAAGGTATTTGCAGTTAGGTTTATTGTCATGTGTGTATCGACTTTACTTGACATCAACATCTTTACTGATATTGTCATTTATCCAACACATCCAACACTATTTTGGGCCAACTTGATCAACTAAACGCGTTCGACACAGCTTTCCAAGATGCTGTTTATCATTTCAGAATTAGGTGGCTCCTTGAAATTCAATGGGGTTGAAACACCTACACGCTCATGCACAGGACCTGACAACAAACAAACTGTGCAATGTAGCCTGTCTATTCAAGCACACAGGCCTTCAGGCACCGGTCTTTCTCTGTAACAGTAGAGTTTACGAGTTGAGCGCCAAACTGGAGTACCCTTGATAGGAGGCGGGGGAAGGCTTTGAACTTGGTGTTCACCTCATCAACTGGGCACAGGCTGCACCAAGTAGGTGACCTCTAAATCAACTGGGTGCCCGTTTCAATTCCACTCCACTGAGGTTTTGAATGCGTTCAGTAAATAGCACATTTGGTACTGGAGGCATATATTGTTTTGATTGAACACATCGGGTTCAAAAAGAAAATTGGTACTGATTGTGGAGGTCTAATCCTGAAATGTATAATTGCCAAATCAACGAAAATAGGTACAAGGCCTACTTTTGTTGCGTCTATGGACCTAAGTATGGCCTTTGACCTCGTAGATAGAAACACCTTATGGCTAATATTGAGAGATCTTGACATGCCAAGACATCTTTTGGATATTGTAATAGCACTCTACTCTGATACCAGCCTGAGGGTCCGCCTGAATTCTGAAGGTCATCTTTCCAAAGAAATTATAATTCCTAATGGCCTTCGCCAGGGTTGCATGTTGGCCCCCACTATATTTAACCTATATGTTAGTGGGGCAGAAACTGCTTTGACTAATAAAGGTCTGGTTTCGCCAATATTGAACAACGTTAGCTTCTCTTGGATGGTTTATGCTGATGATTTTTTATTGATGGACAATACTAAGGTGGGTCTCCAACGACTAATTAAAGCTTTTGAAAAGTTTGCATCTGACCTATCTCTCAAAATCAATCCCGATAAAACCATCATTGTACGTTTCGGGCGACCTGATAAAAAGGAAAGTGCTTTCACTTGGTCATGTGAAGGCAAACTAATTAGATCTCAGGTGGCCTTTAAATATCTGGGCTATTACTTTTCTGGGGTGGGTTTGACTGCCCTAATAAAAAGCCAACTAAAACTTAAGGCGGTAGTCGCTATAATGCAAATGCGATGCATTGAAAGGAAATTTGGCAAATTTTCCATGGTACCTCTGAGGCAATTCTATATTATGAAAGTTGTACCAAGATTGGTGTATGGCATGGAATTGTTCTCTAACGAATGGAAGGAATACTTTGCATACTTGGAGAGTAGAATTTGGAGGTCAGTGTTATTCTTTTTGCCTAAATGCATTCCGATTGAACTAATTAAATATGAACTTGGTTTACAATCTCTCTCAACCTACAGAGCTTGGAAAAGGATGTGTTTGTGGAGAAAATGCAAAATGTCTTGTGAAGGTGAACTATATATGTGTGCCGATAAGGAGCATACTAATCCTTTTATTAACACTCTTCACCTAGAGACGATGCAGTCTCTTAGTAATCTAGGAATGTCTGTCATATTAATGCTTAATAAACCTAGCAAAATCAAAGAAAGCCTCATAGGCTTTGATTGGCAGAACAAAAAGAATAGAATTTTAGCGACCAAGATGTACAAACAGGATTGCTCCACATGGAAATGTTATCCGGCTATGGAAGGATATCTACTGAAATATTTTGTAAGATGCTACACAATGATTTTATGCGCTATAGATTTAATGTGCTATTAACCAACCAAATCAAGTGCATTAGAAAATGTAGTTCGGATGATTGGAAATGGTGCCGATTCTGTAAATCTGAGGGTGTGGTTGAATCATTGCACCACATAATTCTCATATGCCCAGCACTCAAGAGTCAAAGGATTTTGTATTTTGCGAAATTTGTACAATCCACTACAAATGTTAATAGAGAATTTATTTGGAACAGAATGTTACACGATAACAATACATGTCGAAACATTCGAATAGCCTCCTTTTTGAGAAACGTTTGCAACTTGTGCTAACTATGTTCTATCCACCGAATTGTACTTGAAGTCATAAATAACTAGGGAAAGAAATTGGTTTGTGTAAAACAATAAGATAATCTTCTAATAGAGGCCGAACCTTTATTTATTTATTTATTCACTCAGAATTGTATAGCGCGCAACAGCTTGTGAGCATCGTGGCACTTGTTACAGTGAAGGGTGACAACTTAGTTACATACTTAGCATGGCAAAGAAGTCAGTCTTAGTTACAGGGTAGCAGTACAGCGGGTATATCAGTGCAGTTACAGAGATAGCAGTATAGTTACACAGATAACAGTACGTGAAAGGTCAAATATTAGTTGCATAGTTAGAAAAAACAGTCAACATAGAGTGCTCATGGTGGAGTAGTTGGTTGTAAGCAGCAGGAAGTAAGGGAGGTTAGGAGGAAGACTGTGATGGATATGCAGGTGTCTAGTTAAAGAGTGCCGTTTTCAGCTTTTTTCGAAATGCATGGAGAGAAGTTTCTGCTCTGAGTGAAGTGGGGAGCACATTCCAGAGCTTGGGGGCTAGGTATGGGAAGCCAGTTCCTCCCGCTTTGGCTCTGAGGATGCGTGGGATGGGGAGTTTATTGATGTAAAAAGTTCTTGTGGGTCTAGTAGAAGTGGATCTAGATAGGGTGTCTATGAGGTAGGTGGGTGTAGTGCAGTTGATGCATTTGTGTGTGATTGTGAGGATTTTAAATATGATGCAGTCTTTGACTGGGAGCCAGTGTACAGCTTTTCTTGCTTGAGAGATATGATCTCTTTTCGGTATACTTAAGGCTGCTCTTAGTGCATTGTTTTGGGTAATTTGGAGTCTGTTTAGGTTTTTTGTGGAGGTACCGGCAAGTAGTGCATTGCAATAATCAATCTTTGCTCCTATGGTGGCTCTGGCTATAGAGAGATAATTGTCCTTAGTTAAGAAGTGTTTGATGGCGTTAATGGGTTTGGTGCTGAGGGCGGATGCAGAGGCAATAGCACTGACCTGTTTGTTCATGGACAATGTGGCATCTATATGGACCCCTAATGTCTTTACAGAAGAAAGCACTGGGATGATGCAGTTGTTGATATTGAAGTTGGAGTAGAGTGTCTAGGTTAGCAAGGGTGGATTTTTGGCCAAGAATGAGAATCTCTGTCTTGTCTCCATTGAGACAAAGTCCGTTGGTGGCCATCCATGCTTGTATAATGGCATAAATGTATTGTAGTGTGGTGGTGTCTTGAAGGTAAGAGCCAGTTAGGGGAAGGAGCACTTGGGTGTCGTCAGCATAATTGGTGGATGCAATCCCAAGTGCATCCAGTTTGTCAAAAAGAGGCTTAGTAAAAAGATTATATAGCGTGTGGGCAGTGCAGGATCCCTGCGGAACGCCACACTCAATAATGGTGGGAGCAGCATTAGCTATTTTGGAAAAGACTTTCATCCCTCAGCCTTCTAGGAAAGAGGTGATGCAGGTAGCCGCATGCTCAGAGAAGTGTGCTTCGTGAGTGAGGTGTGAGGTGAGGGTTTTATGATGCACTAGATTGAACGCTGCAGATAGATCTAGGAGAAGGAGGAGGGCAGGCTTACCGTTGTCTAGGATCTGTGTTATTTGATTTTTTAAATCTAGCAAGGCGGTTTCAGTTCCGTGCCCTTTGCGAAATCCAGACTGCCTTTTTCCTAGAATGGAGTTGGATTCTAGATAGAGTTGGATCTGTATGTGAGCGGCTTTGTCTTGTAGTTTGAGCAAGAATGGTACAGTTGTTATGGGGCGGTAGTTATTGGGTTGGGAAGGATCTAGTGTGGGCTTTTTTAGGAGAGGACGTACCCAGGCCTCCTTGAGGCTGTCAGGGATGGTGCCTGTTTTAAATGAAGAGTTGATGAAGGCAGTGAGGAGAGGGGCAAGTGACTCGGCACAGTCTTTAATGATCATCGGCGGGCATGCATCGCCCTTACATTTAGACGGTTTGAGGTGTTTCGTGATGTCAATGAATTCTATTTCAGTGATGTCTTTGAAAGCAAATTTAGGGAAATTGGTGGTTTTGCTGTTGGATAGCGACTGTACTGGTTGACTTTTGTTGAGATCAAGAAGGGTTTGGTAATGATTTAGAATTTTACTTTGTAGCATGTCTATTTTGTTTAGCATAGCGGCTTGTATGCTGTTGCACCACGCTTCATCTTTCATGATTTTGTCTGTGCACATAGGAGGGTCTGTGAGTTAATTAAAGATATTGAAGAGTTCTTTGGATTGGGAACTGGCTTTGGAAATTCGGCTATCATTGGCTTCCAATTTGGCAGTAAAAATGGCATCTTTGTATTTTGTGGCAATAGTTTTGAAACTTTCTTTAGTGGCGTCACAGGGGTTGGCCTTCCAGTTTTTTAGCGCCTTGCGTTTGTTGTTGGGTATGTTTTGGAGCTCTTGCGTGAACCAGGAGTTTGAGTGTAGGGACTTTTTTTCCTTTTTTTCTTCTAGTGGGGCAATGGCGTTGACTACCCAAGTGATAATATCCTTGAATAGGTCAGCTAAGACATTTGGGTCTTGTGAGACGCTGTACGTTTTTTTGCACTTCTTGCTAAAGTAGCAGGAGCAGGTGTGACGGTTTTGGTACTTGGAGCTGTGGGGATAGTGAATTGTGTGAATTGTATACATGTGTGGTCAGTCCACGGGTGAGCTGTGTTAGAAGTGATGGCGGAGTCACAATTGTGGTCAACCACCCAGTCAAGGGTACGGCCTTTGGGGTGGGTGGGGGAGGTGATTTTCCGGGTGAACCCCAGATCTAATCTAGGTTAATGTCACCTAGGAGTAGGGCTTTGGTGTTTTTTTTAATGTTTCCACTGAGTGAGTGAGTGATGTGGTGTGAGAAGTCTGCTGAAGGACCTGGTGGCCTGTAGACGAGGTGCATGTTTATGGTGTCTTTGGGGGATAGTGTTAGTTTAGTAGACAATATGTCTGCATTACCCTCCCAGTTGTATGGTATGACTCTTAAGGCATGACTCTTAAGGCAAGGGCCTCTTTGAAGCACTCATAATGTATAGGTATGTGGTTTCTAGATTCAATTGTATGTGTAATGGAAAGAAAAGTAGACTCGGTAAGATCCTTGTGAGAGTGACCAATTTTAATATTTTTTTCCTTTTTTGTTATGTATTGGTTGTATTCGATACTACTGATTTTTTCTTAGTCTGGTTTTGAACAATTTATGTGCCGTTCTAGTAATATTCGAATTACTAATTTCATTTTAGTCTGGTTCTGAACATTTCTGTGCTGTTTTAGCAATATCTGCATTATTGATCTTGTGCTGTTTCTCTGTTTGCTTTTTTGTATATACCTTCGAATTAAGATAACTGTTCTTTTAAGCATTTCACTTTTGTAAAGGTTAATAATAAACCAAAACAAATAAAATAAAAAATAAAAAATATCTATATTGTTTTGATTTGTTAAACACAAAAAGGGGTGCCTGATTAAAGTCCCTGGTCCTCCAGGCGTAATATAACAATAAATCTAATATTGGACCAACGGAACAGGGAATAGCTAATCACAACATTTATTTATTTATCAATATCAATAAATGTACTGTTTGTTGATTTCTAAAAACCTTTATTTTCATATCAAAATTTCATAAAATATAAAATCGAACATTTTATCAAAAACAACTATCTGCATCACACATTCATACTGATTCACTCCTACCACTCTTTCAACTTCCTACTTTGTTATCACAACACATAAGTCTTTTTGTCTCATGGCCACCTTCCTGGATGGCCTCCAATTACTTGTTTTACACAGTGATCAACAAAAGTCCTCTATCAAATTCTGTGATGGTTCTGCCTGCGTGTTCTTAATCACACAGACTTATGTCTACACATGTTTCGGTTGTCTTTTCGGGACATCCCCATTCATGGCCCCTTGGATCTTGCAACCTTCTTCAGGACAGAAAATCGGGAGTTGCCTTATTCCCGTAAACATCAAGTAGGGTGAGTATCACCACCTAAAATACAATACAGAATATCAACATATCTAGCTAAAATATCAATTCATCAGTCATCTATTCCAATTAATTAGCAAGCTATTCCCTCTTATTTAAATCTCAGTAAATGTGTAGAGAAATGATTCTAATCAGTAATCATTATATCAATATATATGAATGATAAGCTTGATGACACCCATTTTATTGATAATCGGATAAATCCTATCTACATCTCAGCATGATGGCCACTCTACTTTGTCCACATTAAAGATGCAAATAAACCCAACCATTAACATGATTTTGTTCATGTACTTACTCAAATTAGTTATGTTGCTATATTCACAAATCAGATGTATTCATGAATTAATGTACTTTCTGCGGGCTTATACACGAGGGGTTCTTCGTATTTGGATCCGGCAAGAGAGATGCTCCTGTAGGGCAGGGAAAACAGGAGTGGAAAAGTGTAAACGTGGCGGTGCCCTCAGGAATCATAGGGCTATTAATTACTAAATGGGCAAAGTACTTACAACTGTTGGAGCGTTTGGTGTACAGAGAATTATTTCTATCTGCGGCCACCAGATATAACTCTGATACTGATCTTACAGCGGGATCTGCAAAATAAATTGTGGAAAAAACTCGAAAAAACTAGAAATTGACCTTTTTTGTTACACCCTTTCAACATTTCGCTGTTTTAGCCCACTCCCTCTCATTTTTCAAAAGCCCTCCTATTAGCTTGCAGTTACAGTATTTAAAAGCCAAAGTCCAGTGCTTCAAGTTATCCAGTACACGGCCCCCTCCCTCTCTTTATTATTTTCCTTGTTTCTACCTGGGCTGCCGTCAGGCCATTCCACTTACCTTTTCCCTTCTCTCTCTCAAGCCCGTCTGCAATGCCGTATCGCGTCTGTCTTCCAGTGCTAATTCCTTGGGTCTCGCGCGCGTTTAAATACTCGTCCATGCATCGAGCAAGAAAGAGGACTAACTCTCTACTGACGAGTGTGATCACTTAAAAAGGACTGTTTGACGTTTGCAACGGATCACCCATTAGTGTGTGATAAGAGCTCCCCATTCAACTGAAAGATTGAGGCCATTCCTTACCGTATCTAAACGGTATATCCAACGTTGTTCCATTTTATGAAGCTGGGTGGATATATCTCCTCCTCTTTTTTGGATTTTTAAAGTTTGTAACACGAACCACCTCAGATCCGTGTCTTTATGTTGTTTGAGGTTAAAATGATCCACCAGAGGTTTTTCCGCTACCTTATTTCGAATGCAACTGCGGTGTTCTCCTATGCGCTGTCTGATCTCTCTTGTGGTTTTACCCACATAGAGGAGATTGCAAGGACATCTAATAATGTAAATCACATTTTTGGTGCGACAATTCGTATGTGTATTCATCTTCCATTTAATCGCCCCATGGTTGAACTCCTTTCTTGTCTCTGATAAGGGGCAAGACACACAATTTCCACATTTATGGTGGCCTCTAACAGGGGGAAGATCCCATTGATTTAATATAGTTTGTTCCACACTTGAGTCTCTATATGTGTGTACCAGTCGTTGTCTCAGATTTTGATTCTTTTTAAAGGCAAAGATGGGTTTCTTTGACAAACTTCCTGGTTGTTTTATTATATCCCAATTCCTATTCACAATTCTTTTAATCTCGTTACTTACTGGATTAAACGTTGTGACACAGACTAGTCTCTCCTGTTTCTTTTTCTCTTTGGGAACCAGACATTCATCTCTGTTGCTATTCAGTGCTCTTTTCAAGTTATCCTTCACTAGTTTTTTTGGATATCCTCTACCTTTTAGATCTTCTGCATGTTTTTTATATTCAGTTATTTCGGTGCAGTTTCGCCGTATCCGTGGAAACTGCCCGTAGGGTAAATTCTGACGGAGGCCTGCCGGATGAAAACTAGAATAATGCAGCAGCGTATTCTTATCCGTATTTTTCCGGAAAAGAGTCGTCACCAACCGCTGGTCTCATTTTTTAATGAGTAGATCTAAAAAGCTTACCTGAGTGATATGCCATTCCAAGCTTACGGATACGGCGAAACTGCACCGAAATAACTGAATATAAAAAACATGCAGAAGATCTAAAAGGTAGGTTACTGAGTGGGATAGAACTTAGCTTGCTGTCCAGAGGTCTCTCGTGTGTGCCTGCCACAAGAGCAGACAGTTTTGATACGGAAGTGGAATTACATAAATTCTTCCGTAACATACGATTAAAACACTACTTTGAGATCTTTCTGCCAAGCCAAAAGAAAGATAATCAATCCTCCAATCAGGTGGAAAGTGTGCCCAACATGACGGGATTGAAAACTAAGTCAACTTTCAATCCCCCCATATATGCCTGTCCTCCCGAGATTGTTACCTTTGAGAATCGGGTAACAAAAGAAGTTTTAAAAGCCATCAAAACTAGGGAATATACTCCAGATAATTTGAGTTCCAATGAGAGAGAGGCTTTGAAAGTTTTATGTGACCGAAGAGATATCACAATTAAACCCGCGGATAAGGGGGGTGGGATTGTAATTATGTCAACAGAAGATTATGAAAAAGAATGTATCCGCTTATTAAGCGATGAGGATTCTTATCAAAAACATTTGCTAGATCCAACTCCAAGACTAGAAGAAGAAATAAAAAGTCTGACAAACCATGCAGAAAGGGAAAAGTGGATAGGTAGCCAAGAAGGTTGCTTCCTGAGAAAAAGTCACCCTAGAAAGGCGGCTTTTTACACTCTCCCCAAAATTCACAAAAGGATGATCAATCCGCCGGGCAGACCCATAGTGGCGGCCATAGATTCTCTCCTAGAACCACTCTCGGTGTACGTAGAATTCTTTCTTAAACCTTTTGTGGCACAAATGCCATCATACGTGAAAGATTCAGGTGATATGATCAGAATAACCCAAAATCAGACTATAGAGGCCAGTGATATTCTGGTCACAATGGACGTAGAGTCCCTTTATACCTCCATTCATCAGACAGAATGTCTGGAGGTGTTGGGTACAATCCTGAACAAAAGAACAGAACCACATACTCCACCTACAGAGTTTATACAAGAATGTGCACGTATCGCAATGACTGAAAATTTCTTTCTGTTTAAACAAAATCTCTTTAAGCAGAGAAAGGGAGTCAGCATGGGGGCAACATTCGCCCCAGATGTAGCGAATTTATTTATGGCCGAGTACGAAGACAAATATATTTTAGGCGAACAGAGCCTGCTTAAACAACAAGGGAATCTGTATCTGGGCCTTCGGGCCTGGTACAGATACATTGATGACGTATTCATGATATGGAGGGGAACAAGCGAAACATTAAATCAATTTCACCAATGGCTAAATACATGTGATAATAACATCAAATTCACCATGGAGTGGCATATCACTCAGGTAAGCTTTTTAGATCTACTCATTAAAAAATTAGACCAGCGTTTGGTGACAACTCTTTTCCGGAAAAATACGGATAAGAATACGCTGCTGCATTATTCTAGTTTTCATCCGGCAGGCCTCCGTCAGAATTTACCCTACGGGCAGTTTCTACGGATACGGCGAAACTGCACCGAAATAACTGAATATAAAAAACATGCAGAAGATCTAAAAGGTAGGTTACTGAATAGAGGATATCCAAAAAAACTAGTGAAGGATAACTTGAAAAGAGCACTGAATAGCAACAGAGATGAATGTCTGGTTCCCAAAGAGAAAAAGAAACAGGAGAGACTAGTCTGTGTCACAACGTTTAATCCAGTAAGTAACGAGATTAAAAGAATTGTGAATAGGAATTGGGATATAATAAAACAACCAGGAAGTTTGTCAAAGAAACCCATCTTTGCCTTTAAAAAGAATCAAAATCTGAGACAACGACTGGTACACACATATAGAGACTCAAGTGTGGAACAAACTATATTGAATCAATGGGGTCTTCCCCCTGTTAGAGGCCACCATAAATGTGGAAATTGTGTGTCTTGCCCCTTATCAGAGACAAGAGAGGAGTTCAACCATGGGGCGATTAAATGGAAGATGAATACACATACGAATTGTCGCACCAAAAATGTGATTTACATTATTAGATGTCCCTGCAATCTCCTCTATGTGGGTAAAACCACAAGAGAGATCAGACAGCGCATAGGAGAACACCGCTGTTGCATTCGAAATAAGGTAGCGGAAAAACCTCTGGTGGATCATTTTAACCTCAAACAACATAAAGACACGGATCTGAGGTGGTTTGTGTTACAAACTTTAAAAATCCAAAAAAGAGGAGGAGATATATCCACCCAGCTTCATAAACTGGAACAACGTTGGATATACCGTTTAGATATGGTAAGGAATGGCCTCAATCTTTCAGTTGAATGGGGAGCTCTTATCACACACTAATGGGTGATCCGTTGCAAACGTCAAACAGTCCTTTTTTAGTGTTCACACTCGTCAGTAGAGAATTAGTCCTCTTTCTTGCACGATGCATGTACAAGTATTTAAACGCGCGCGAGACCCAAGGAATTAGCACTGGAAGACAGACGCGATACGGCATTGCAGACGGGCTTGTGAGAGAGAAGGGAAAAGGTAAGTGGAATGGCCTGACGGCAGCCCAGGTAGAAACAAGGGAAATAATAAAGAGAGGGAGGGGGGCCTGTACTGGATAACTTGAAGCACTGGACTTTTTTTCGAATTTTTTCCGCAATTTATTTTGCAGATCCCGCTGTAAGATCAGTATCAGAGTTATATCTGGTGGCCGCAGATAGAAATAATTCTCTGTACACCAAACGCTCCAACAGTTGTAAGTACTTTGCCCATTTAGTAATTAATAGCCCTATGATTCCTGAGGGCACCGCCACGTTTACACTTTTCCACTCCTGTTTTCCCTGCCCTACAGGAGCATCTCTCTTGCCGGATCCAAATACGAAGAACCCCTCGTGTATAAGCCCGCAGAAAGTACATTAATTCATGAATACATCTGATTTGTGAATATAGCAACATAACTAATTCGAGTAAGTACATGAACAAAATCATGTTAATGGTTGGGCTTATTTGCATCTTTAATGTGGACAAAGTAGAGTGGCCATCATGATGAGATGTAGATAGGATTTATCCGATTATCAATAAAATGGGTGTCATCAAGCTTATCATTCATATATATTGATATAATGATTACTGATTAGAATCATTTCTCTACACATTTACTGAGATTTAAATAAGAGGGAATAGCTTGCTAATGAATTGGAATAGATGACTGATGAATTGATATTTTAGCTAGATATGTTGATATTCTGTATTGTATTTTAGGTGGTGATACTCACCCTACTTGATGTTTACGGGAATAAGGCAACTCCCGATTTTCTGTCCTGAAGAAGGTTGCAAGATCCAAGGGACATGAATGGGGATGTCCCGAAAAGACAACCAAAACACGTTTAGACATAAGTCTGTATGATTAAGAACACGCAGGCAGAACCATCACAGAATTTGATAGAGGACTTTTGTTGATCACTGTGTAAAACAAGTAATTGGAGGCCATCCAGGAAGGTGGCCATGAGACAACAAGACTTATGTGTTGTGATAACAAAGTAGGAAGTTGAAAGAGTGGTAGGAGTGAATCAGTATGAATGTGTGATGCAGATAGTTGTTTTTGATAAAATGTTCGATTTTATATTTTATGAAATTTTGATATGAAAATAAAGGTTTTTAGAAATCAACAAACAGTACATGTATTGATATTGATAAATAAATAAATGTTGTGATTAGCTATTCCCTGTTCCGTTGGTCCAATATTAGATTTATTGTTGTTTTGATTTGTCCCAGGATTTTTATTCTCTGTGTTTTTTTTTATATACTGTTTTTACGTGTGTGGGACCCAAATGTAGGAGTCTAGTGAATGTATACAGTATTTATCATTGCTTGTTTATAATGTATTATTTTTATTTTTATTTATCCCCTGCAATAATATACCTGCACACATTGTTATTCTTTGGTGTGCTATTTTTCTTTGTTATGAGATACAGCGTTTCATAGCCAAATTTCAGTTTTGACCACTAGAGGACATGTCCCAGAATGCATGGGGCATACCTTTATGTCCTTAACACAACACACACATTCGGAGCGTGCAGATGCCTCTTGTACTGTACACAGAAACTCATGTCTTAATCAATCTACCCTCCGCCACAGCATGCCCAAAAGCATTAATCCAAAGCTGCCTCTCCTTCACCAATTTACACCACAGTGTGGAGGCCTATAGTTGTGGGCCCATCAATCATACAGTAATTGGTGCCACGTCCATTTGTGGAGTATTTATTCTTCCTGTTGTTTTTTTACAGGGGACCAGATGTCTTTAAAGGTATTAGGAGCTCATATATAGCACATATTGCATCAATGAAGGAGTACACTTGAATCTCGATGTACTGGGACACTGGCTAAAGCTGTTTAGGTGAGAACAGAGTGAGGAGCACTGACACTGGAGGGTGCTGTGTTGAAGGTAGGGAATTTGGAGATAGAAGTCATGCGCAGGGTGTCAAACAGGAGCAAGGGGCACTGGGAGGTTGGCTCAAGGGGTGCAGGTGAGGGCAATGTGAGGCGCACTGGCATTCATATTTGAGGGTGCTGGTGTTGAAGGCGCAGAAGTCTAGGTGTGAAGTTGTGGGTTCATCCTCCTCTAATTCATTCTTGACCAGCCACTTGAGCTCTGCAGCCAGCTCTCCATGCTGTTTTTGGGCAGTCTCTCCTAAAAGGTGCACATTGTTAGGAAGCAGAAATCCTGTTTCTTGTTCCACAGTCCATCATCCTGGAGCATGGGGTACTGCAGGTGCCGGGTTCATTTATGGGCACAGATATGTCCTGGTAGGTAAAGTCTTGCTGCTAAAGAAATCAAACATGCAGTATGGTAATGTCATGGCCCTTCACAAATGGGAAGATTACAGAAGTAACCGTTGTGAAAGCCCCATATCAAAGTCTTCCAATGCCAGCAGAAAAAGAATGACACCCTGGCAAATTGGAAGCACTCGCATTCAATACTGCACACCCGTGCCCGCCCCCTCGCCCCCGAATTATCAAACCCTTGCAGGCCCTATATTGCAGGTAAGGTATGGAAAATACGCTAGCTAATAATGTAAAAAATGTGAGAAATAAATGCACTCTACATCACAGTGACTTACCCTCCACAACGGAATTTGCCCGTACTTACAGCGTAGGTAGTCTTGATTCTATTAAAGACACGGAGGCAAGCATTATGCTTAAACTTCCTTTAATACTGCAACTCACAGCATTTCACATTTTCATATTTTGAACTCAACATTTGTTTTTTTTTGTTTCTCCAATAAAATCAAATGAAATGTTAAGAGTTTGTTCAAAAACTACAAGTCCCCATAAGCCTCTAGCTTGGTGTAGTCATGAGGCTCTCCCTGTCCACCTATGAGTGTCCGGGACCCCTGTATATTCTGCTTCCTGTCCGGGTCTCTTCCTCTTTCTTTTGGCCCCTGCCCGAATCCTGTAACGAAACACTTTAAAGTTCAAACACTTTTCCGTAACACAAACTTAATTTTCCTTTCTTGGGAGGGCAACGGCCCTGTAAAGAAACTTCCAGCGCTGTAAGCTGGTCCTGAAGTAACATAGCCTGTCAAGGCCCTTCTCTCCTTATTTCTCATGGCGTCTTCTGCTTGTCCCCTATAAAGCAATGAAAACGACACTGTGAGGGTGGGAATACGCTTGTGCGCACTACACAGTAGAACATATTATTCAATCATAAATTCATCCCGCATATTCTGGGCAGGATATAATGCTCACCTCCATGTCTTTAATAGAATCAAGACTATCCTGCGCTGTAAGCCTGGGCAAACTTCATTATATGTCAAGACCGGAGGCAAGCATTATGCTTGTTTAAAGCTATCTAACACAACATTAGCCATTTGTGACAACGTCTTGAATGTAGACTCTGAAGACCAGTTGACTTCATATTGTCCTGTAGTGACACCCTGCGGAAAACGCTCTAGATGCCATCGCTCCTCTCACAGAATGTGCGCCAAACACAGTTAGGTCTATACCTGCCCAATGCATAACTACTATGACCCATCTGGCTATTGTGGCTGTGGCTAGCGCATGGTATGGCGTTCTAAGTGCTTTGTGCAGCTGGGATACTCTGCACGGTCTAATATCTGCTGTAGCTGCTTCGTAATCCTTGATACATTGTGCTACGCATAACTTCGTGTTATTTGGGAAATAGGGGTACGGGATTGCTCTACAATCACACTTCTTCCGCTTAGTGATAGTGAATGCTACGCCTTCAGGGTAGAAAACTTGTTTTATCTACTTCTAGAGCTTTAACGTCTGATACTCTCCTACAAGCCACTAGGCAGTGTAACACTGCAAGGTTCCCGGACAGCTGGGGCAAAGAAAGCCTCCCGTTGCCGGGCCAGTTCAGGAAAAGATGAAAAACGTCCTTCATGTACCACTGTGCTGGGACCTGGCTCACCTGGGCTATTAGCCTGTCTTTTCCTGAGAGCCCCTTGGACTGTCCCACTATAGCCAGTATAGCTTCTACAACTTCCAGGTGCTCTGTGAGGGGCTGTACTCCCTGTGACACAGCTACTGTCAGGGAGTCTCCCAGGACTCTCTTGAAGCTGAGGGAGAGACCCTTGTCATCCACTGTGGGCTCCTCTACCCACTCTTCCTCACTCCTTTCTGGCGAGGTGCTTCTTGAAGCCATTGTGCACTGATTGTCAGTAATTGATGCTTAGTATGCTTGAACTGTTGCAAGCTGTTATTGGAATCATCAGCGACTGCACTTTGACTGTATAATTCGCTTCATTTTTTAAAATGCGTTTATTTGCCTGCTGCAAGCCCCTGTTGCCTGCTGTGTTCCCTGTGTCGGGAATAGATGGCTGTGGACTGGCGTGCTGACTGTAACATGTCGGATAAAGATACGCTTGTTTGGAGCGTTAGTGGGAGGGAAAAAAGCAGGGGATGCTGGGAGTGACGTGTTGCGTTTGAGTGAACAATTTGTTAAGTGTAAGAGGGCGGGACCGGTTGCCAATGTGGGCACATTCGCTCACGGCTCTGGTCCTGACCCCCTGAAACAATACTACGTGTTGCATAGCTGTATTGAAACACGGGTGCGTGTGGGCTGGCTCTGGAGCCACTGGCTTTTGAAGACACCTGGCGAGTTAGACCAGGCCAGAAAGTTAGCCCAAGAATACAATGCTTAGGCCATAAATCACAGAATTTAATGAGGTAACAGATTAATGCTGTAAAAGTGCAATTATACACAGAGGAGAATCTCATGTACTTATCTGTGAGAGCAGCAAAAAGAAAGAGCAAGGGATCCGGACAGTAAGCAGGATATAGAAGGGTCCTGGACACAGATAGGTGGACAGGGAGAGTTTCAGACTACACCATGCTTATGGGGACTTGTAGTTTTTGAAAGAACTTTTAACCTTTCATTTGATTCGATTGGAGAAACAAAACAAAACCAAATGTTGAGTTCAAAATATGAAAATGTGAAATGCTGTGAGCTACAGTATTAAAGGAAGTTTAAGTATAATGCTTGTCATTGATTTACATAGAATGAAGAAGACCTGTTTTTTCTGCTTAGCCTTTGAATATCAGGGGAGTGTTCTCCTTAAGCAGTTTGGTCTTCACTCAGAGATCAGATCTGTAAACAGATCTGCTCAGGTCAAGTACTGTGCCAAGGCATGAACTGGCAATAAGGGCAGTGCTTGGAATCTCTACCTCGGTTTTAATTGTTTCCAGGACCATGGCCACATCTGCCTGAGTTCCATCATGTAAATTCCTAATTGCGTCAATTTGAAGAACATTCAATGTGCTGAACCTGTCCATCCCTCACTGCTCTTGCCAACCCAACATGTTCACACCTAAGTGCTGAGGTGTACAGGTTTCACCCAACACCCTAAAAAATCAGGACCTTGAGTTCGACAGAGCTTCTCAAAAAAGCATTATTTGTTCACAAACCTGACTTATATAAAACCCTGTTAATGTTTCTTTTTGCGTTCCACGCTTTTATGAGATATAGCAGATTAGGACAATTCCTTGGTTCACATTGCTGGAGTGATGTAAAATCTTTGATTCCATGTGCCATTTTGCACCACAGGTGTGGGTAATAAGTGTGGGAACACGGCGAATGCCTTCAGGATTGTTGTTGGTTATTCCCTGCTTTCTTTGGGAGAAATGGATCTGTTGATATTGAATTGTGTGACCACCATACTTAAAACGAAATATATTTGAGGCCGACATTGAATTCTTTGACTTCTCGCTAGCTTCCTCAAAGAATGGCTTTTCTCCTGCTTTCCCCTCGCTCCCATTCCCATCTGGCACAAACCAAAGAGACAGTGTACAATGTGAGACTAATACAGGATCACCTGTTGTTTTACTCCATCAAACAACTCTGTGACTCAGGCTGGTATCTCCCATAATGGCCCAGGCCCTCTAGTTATCTTTGAAAGCATAATGAACATAACCCTCTTCAAGGAGCACATTGTGTGTGGTCTGTTGTCACCACATGTGGAAAAGTATTTTTTCCAGGACACCTGAAATTCTGAATAATATAGGCCAATGATCCCGAACATTTCTCTGCTGCAGGATTTCCAAAGAGCCAGGGTACTGTTTGGGTGCAGCCACCACATTGTCCCTTGATTAGGTCTTTTGACCCTATAATGATCATTTGAGACGTTTAGTTAAACTAGCCAGGGCTTTAGTGACAGGATTGAGGTGGTCAATTTGAATGCCAACCTGCCCAGGTTTGTGTCTAGTACTTGCTTCTACTATCCTCCTTTTTCTTTGAAACCAGTCATGTGTTTTTGTTTAATTCCTATTGTATATTTATTGTTTGTTCTATATGCTTAAAGAAACGGAGCGGTATATGTTTGTAATCATACACAGTGAGTAATTATTCTGTTGAGATTAAATAAAACCTTCAAATTGTAAGGAAAAAGCTTACATTGCGACTTGTCTATCCCACATTGAGTGGTCATGTCTCTGCCGCTTATTGTATCGGGAAGATTGGAGAGGAATCATATGTAATGTTCCGTCACCACTTCACCAAGATGTTTTGAGAATTTATTTCGAAACAAGTTATTTGTCTACCTGGCGGGGTAGTTCTTTTTGTATTTGGGTGCGGCCACCACCGGAACTGCTGGACATAAATCTGATGAAAATGAGCCAGGAAAACCTCAATGGCTATTTAAAATAGGCCCTTGAACCAGTCAAAGCTATTTGATGTCATGTACAAGTTTTGACAAGTACTTAGAGAAAGCATTTCTTGCCTGAAAATCGCATTGATTATAAAGGTGCGAGAAGTGGTCATCGAAAGGAATAGCATAGCGACGAATATGTAATGTTTGTCCATTTTTTAATACAGGCTCTTTTTTCTAACCCTTAACTTTGATGGAGTAAAACAACATGTGATCCTGTATTAGTCTTACATTGTACACTGTTTCTTTGGTTTGTGCCGATGGGAATGGGAGCGAGGGGAAAGCAGAAGAAAAGCCATTCTTTGAAGAAGCTAGCGAGAAGTCAAAGAATTCAATGTCGGCCTCAAATATATTTCGTTTTAAATATGGTGGTCACACAATTCAATATCAACAGATACATTTCAGCCACAGAAAGCAGGGAATAACCAACAACAATCCTGAAGGCATTCACCGTCCTGGCCCTTATACAATTTAATACAATGCATAGAGGAGGTGGGGGACTGGATGTCCCATAAACCACTCCAATTGATCCCAAGCAAAACAGAGGTAATTCTACTTGGACCCAAAGACCTTGTAGCAGACGATTCCAAATGCCCCCTGCCACCTTGTTTATTGGGATCTAAACTCGCTTTTGCATACAAAATCAAGAATTTGGGTTGCATCTGGCAATCGGATCTCGGCATGGAGCCAAGGTGCAATCAGCGTTTAATGCCCTGGGGCTGTTGTGCCATGCTCTCCCACTCCTCCCAAAAAAAAGACCACTCAATCCTGGAGGTGACATTGATCAATTCATGACTTGACTATGGCAATATCATGTTAGCAGGCATTCCCAAAGGTCAAATGTCAGGGCTGCAGAGGGCCCAGAAAGCAGCAGTTTTACGTTTTTTTAAAGTATCTAAAGGCACTGCAATTTCGCTGCGGCATAGATCCCTCCACTGGTTGCCTTTTAAAGAAATTATCGATTTTAAAATTCTTTCCCCTAAATACCTTGCTGACAAACTGACTCACTACGAACCAACTCGCCTGCTTCGTTCCTCAGCTAACCTACTTTTGATTTTGCCAGCCACAAGATGCGTCTCACGAGGGGATAGGTGCTTTGCGTTTTATGGCCCCAGACTCTGGAACTCCCTGCCCTGGGAGCTCCGCAGTGCTGCAAAGCTCCCAAAATTTCTTGAAAGCCTTAAAAACGTATTTGTTCAAATAATTGGTATCAAGGGCCGTCTGAATTTTGCATGTGACTGATGTGTCGATTTACACAAGTTTCCTCTTTGTTCATCCATATGCGCCCAGATGCAGTTGATTCTGTAATGTGAACTATACAAATGACTCAAATCAAATCAATGTGGAGGGACCAGATAAGGGAAAGGAGAGAGATAAACCAGGGAAGAAAGAGTGTGTGAGGCGACAGGCACCATGTTGAACATCACTGATCACATTGTGGGGCCCAGGAGATTAGGGAATTCTTAGACAGTCCGGGTGGGAGCAAGATAGACAAGGCCTCAGCCTTTAGGCCCTCCCATCAGATTAGAATA
Source organism: Ambystoma mexicanum (assembly GCF_040938575.1). NCBI lineage: Eukaryota > Metazoa > Chordata > Amphibia > Caudata > Ambystomatidae > Ambystoma > Ambystoma mexicanum. The sequence continues at coordinate 995,720,199 of NC_090921.1, forward strand.
TTTTAGACAGTAGGAGTTACCGATTGCTAGTTTTGTTACACCACTGGGGGAAAAGGGCAGTCTAGTTTAGGGTGAAGGGAGCCCATGGCAGGTCGAGCAACCAGTCAGGGACACCCCATTAGCCGGATCAACCTGCAGTCTTCAGGCATAACAAAAACTTGAGAGTCGAAATACAACCACTTGAACTGTGTTTACAGGCGTTTGTGGAATTATTAAAACCATCCGTGACACCCCAGGCCCTAGATATGGATTTTCACTGAACACTTCGGTTGTGTGGATGTCTGGTCCATGTACAACATGTCATAGATGTCCTCACATGTATTGATCCGCTGTTTTGCATAGGGCACCCACGTCCCGCTGTTCATGTTACAGACCATAGGTGATAGGCTAGACAGACACACCATTATTGGACCGGTCTACACACAGAATTTCTAAACACTGCATAGATTTTAAGGCTGCTTTTTTATGCCCTGAGGTTACAGCTTCGGAACCCTGGTTGCAATGTTCCACATTATAATATCAGGACTCCAAGTCCCAGAGTGTAAAGCAAATACTGCAACTGGAAAAGTGGCAACAGGCTTGAAAGGATTATGTTGGCACATACACAGTAGACTACTGTAGGTGTACTCCAGAAAAACTTTATATGTACCCATCACAACAAGCCCTGACGACCACTAAATCTAGGAAAACTGGAAAGTCTAATTTCTATCTCAGTCTGCCATTTCCAACCAAGAGCTCGCCGAGCTCAGCAGATTACTTCATCCATAACTTTCAGTGTGTGATGAGCCAACAGCAGACATTTGAGCTGGGTCATGGTTTGCTTGTCACCCTTCATAATCGGAGAGTTGATGATCTGATATAAGTCTCTAAAATTATGGCAGAAAAGTAATATAGGGGAAATGTTAGCGTTCAGAAGTATGCAGACTTTCTTGGGGAGATTTAACTAAACTGAATGTGCCAATTAGTGTGAGCGAACTTCTGAAGGCTGAAAGCAGAAATTGGGTGTCTGTCCTCCTACTGTAAATAGGGATGGTTGGCGTGCCCACCTTCTACAGTATACAGTGAGAGAAGCCCCTCTCCCCTTCAGCTACAGTGTACAGTACACCACTCCTCTTGATGCTAATTAACCTCGTCCAGTGTGCTTTTCGATTGATCCGATAGTAGAAGGAAGACCACTTGGGGTAAATTCATACGATGACAAACCATTGCTGGGTGTCTTTAATGGATTATCCTGGGTATGTAGCAATTAGCCCATGTGAAAAGGTTTGACCGCCCAGCAAACGTTCAGAGGCTGTACTGGGCACTATGTAGGCGATAAAATCGACATACATGTGGGGAATCCTCAACTCACAGAAACCCAGACCAAAACTCAAATGAAAGATCTTTCGATGAATAGAATATGCAGATCCCTCCAATCAAACAGAGCCTTGGCACACTAACTGATCACATTGTAATGTATGAAGTAAGCTGTACGGGATTTGCCATGAACCCACAGTACCCAACCAGAATTCACATTACAGCTACGGTGGGCTCTTCGACATCCCAAGATTGCCACGGATCCAGTATCTGTGAGAGTAAATGGGCTGGTGAAGAGTCAGTTACACGTAAAATGATCCTCTTGAAGACCAGTACGACTTGAGCAACTTGGGGGGAGTCACTGCGTCGGTTATGCCTGTGCATCTGACAAGTATGAAAAAGGTGGCTCAAAACAGTAACATTAATTAATAAAGCAGTATGGTATTTTAATTCTGTAGTAATTAAAAGGTATGACTGTTGGTGGAGATGGAACTAAAAAGGGGTCTTGGGTGTCCAGGTGCACCAAACCTGTGCACTTTGTTTCACAGACAGATTTGATGTCTGGATGTATTACCTAAACCATCGAGCATCATTCCACAGACGGAAGCACTTAACCTTAACCGCTAAGCGTTAATGCTAAATGCCACCCATTACACAAGCTTCATCCCCATACTGGCTATGTTTTCTACTACTTGTAAACAGGCAACGCATAAACAAATGATAGAAAATTAACTAACATTCTTAAAAAAGCCAATTCAGAAAAGCGTTGGTGGAACTTGTATTCAAAACCAGATCTGATGATTTGTCCCTCTTCGGAGGCCATTGTCCTCAGCACTTCACAACCAACACTGTAGGTATGAAACCTGTAGAGTCTAAGAGAGCATTAAACACATTCTCGTATCACTTTGCACTCAGCCAAAACCTTGAACATGAGCAGTGCGTTCCTCTCATCCTGCAGAGAGTGGGGAGGTGTTATTAGCTTCCTTATGGCAAATCGGCAATAACATTTTTTAAAAAGGTCACTTTCCGAGACAATGGATCTTGCATGGAAGCGAAGGGTGTGTCATTAAATATTTTAAACATCTATGGCAAGTGCTTTTGTGCATCATTGAACTCACGTGTTACATACACCTTGTATCCTTTCTGTTTCCTTACAGCCTCGGAAAGCTTGTCGTTTTCTTCCCATCTTTCTCTTAATCGGTTATGCTACCATTTTTGACAAGGTCAAGGCCAGGAGTTGTAAGCAGATTGCTCAAAAAATTCGAACAACGGATGAAGAGAAATGGGTCGTAGTTTGCTGAAAGGCATTGGTCAAGAGAGATTTTTTCCAGAATGGGTAAGGAAGCATAAGCAATGTGTTATTATGATATATCAAGGCATTGGAAAAGAGCAAGAAACACGCAGCACTCCTTGTTTTGATATTAACTAAGGATACTAAACAAAGAGTGTGTTCAGTCAAAGTGAAACATCTTAAGGTGCAGGTGAGAAATAAAACAATCCTGGCACATAGTTTGTGAATTCATACAAGACACTAGGATCCCAATGTTAGCAATACCTCCATCCCCTGCACTCTATTAAGGCAAAAAGCCAAACAGTTGAGATAATTCAAGCCAAAATTTCCATAAATGGCATTTATCAGATACAAATGTAAAAACAAATGTTATTAAAAAAAAGTCTCAGTCCATAATTTCCTCTCCCAAAGAGAATTTGAATACAGCTCAATGCTTTTCAGGACACTCATCCCTTCTTAAGGAACATATGTAAGATATATCTGCAGAATAATAACAATTGAAGACCATAAGTTTGGTAAATAAAACGAATTCTTGTAAATATCAATATGGGAAAATGAGTTGGTCATTTACCTTATTCTGGAAGCAATTTCTTCACAAAATGAAATGAGAAAGTGTCTGTTAACGGTAATGGTCCAGGATGTCAAGTAAGAGATCTAAAAATCACCCGCCGCCGCAGCAATCAGGTAAGTGGGAATTCGGGGGGGGAATAAAATGCATGGTCGGCGGGGGGAAGATGGCCGGCAGGGGAACCGGCCATCAGGAGGCTTGGAACGAGGGTTTACACTCGCAGTTTCAGTCTGTGTTCCGTGCCTCCTGATTGGCTGGATCCCCCGCTGAGGGTGCTGATTCCCATTAACATACATTTAGTAAAAGAGAGTGATGCTCATTGCTCTGAAAATGTGTAATCATTCATCTCAGAAAAAAACATCGTACACGAATTAGCGGTGATGCCTGTGTATTGTGGCAGGGTCACTTGGGGAGGAGCCTCCATGATCTGACCCCTGGAGGTGGAAAATGGGAAATCGCCCTAGAGCTCCTCCACTCATGCTCCCTTGGACGATTCAGGGGACAGCAGGTGTTCAGTTCAGAGAAGACCCCTCAGTGTGGTGTTTGCACCTGTAAATCAGACAGTCGCGGCAGAGTGACGCAACTCCGCTGAGTGTGGGTAAATATAGGGGGTGGATCACGCAAGTGCCATTGCGCCTGTGAGCCCGGACAAAGAGCATTGTGCTCCGTGTGCTCATTGAGAAGTTGCAAGGTGCCAAGTTCTTTGCGAAACTGGACTTGAGGGCAGGGTACCACCAGGTCGTGTTGCACACTGAATCGAGGTACATTACAACCTTAACTACACACCGAGGGTTGTATCGGTACAAGCGGCTGAGTTTTGGTGTGCCTTCAGCGACAGAGGTTTTTCAGAACATCATCCGAGGAACCCTGGCATATCTAGACAGCGTTCAGAATATCAGCAATGACATCCTGGTATTCGCCAGAACGGAGATTGAACACATGGCATGCCTGGTGAAGACCCTTGAGCGACTCCAGGACCTGGGGCTCACATTGCACAAGGACAAATGCAAATACTTGAAGACTAGCATCAAATTCTATGGGTTCGTATTTAAGGAAGGAGGGGTGTCCCCAGTCAAAGATAATATGGAGGCGAGACCACTGGAAAATGTGACTGAGGTCTGCAGCTTCTTAGGGATGGTGACCTACTGTGGTCGGTTCATCAGTAATTTGGCTTCTAGGTTGGAGCCCCTGCGGAGCCTCAGCAGAAAGGATGTCACGTGGCAGTGGGGCCCGCTGGAGCAGGCTACATTTGAGGACATGAAGGGGGCACTCATGGCAGAGGACACCTTTTTTCTGACCCCTCTCTCCCATCAGGGGTGGTAGTGGACCCATCCCATTAGGCCTAGGCGTGGTCCTTACCCAAACGGATGTCCAGGGGAGGTCAGGCCAATTGCCTATGCGAGTAGAGCCCAGTCGGAGACAGAGCATCGTTATTCCCAGATAGAACAGGTATCCCCAGCAGTGCTATGGGGATGTCAGCATTTCCGGCTCTATGTGTTGGGCCAGCCGGTGACTATTGTGACAGACCACAAGCTGCTGCTGCCGATCATGGCTGGATCCTCCTCGAAACCCCCAGCATGTATTGAAAGGTGAATGCTGGCACTCCTTGAATACGGTGTGCCATTGGTGATCGCCCTCGGACCAATAATGCAGCCGACTACCAGTCCAGACATCTGCCGAGCGAGGCTGAAGAAGGGGAGAACATCAGTGTGGACGAGGCTGGGGAACATGTGCAGTTGCTCGTTGAATTGGCGCCCCGAACTCCCTGCCCCGCCAAGAGTTGGAGGGGGCTGCGGAGGCAGAGGAATGCTACCAGGTTCTCAAGGGAGCACTTCAAAAGGGCAAATGGAGATCGTGGTGGAAACCCTTGGGAGAAGAACCCAAGAGGCACAGATGACACTGATACATCTATGGAGAGTGAGGGATGAACTAATGTTTGTGGAGTTGGGGCTTCTTCTCCGCAGAGACCGCATTGTGGTGCCGGCAAGTAAAATTCAGCTAGTCAGCAAGCTAGCACACCGGGGACACCAGGGCATGTCCAAGACAAAAGAAAGACTGCGGCAGAAGGTGTGGTTCCCAGATCTCGAGAAGCGAGTGGAAGACTTTGTCTCTGCCTTTGTGTGGTGCCAAGCAGCCTCCCCAGTACAGCCGGAGCCCATAATTGAAGCCATGCCCCGAGGAACACAGCCCTGGGAAATCGTATATGCAGACTTTGGGTCCACTGGCAGAGACGTTCACTTCCTCGTGGTGATGGACGAGTGGTCGCAGTACCCCGAATTTGATTTTCTTGAGTTGGTGTCATTTGATAGTGTCACGGTGGCTCTCGAGAAGATCTTGGCCACTCATGGGCTGCCGCAGACTCTGTGCTCGGACAACGGACCACTGTTCTAAAGGGACAGTTTTGCACAGCTCATGGATGAATATGGGATCTGTCACCAGAAGATCACACCCTTCTGGGCGTGTGCTAACGGCGAGGTGGAACGATTTATGAGCACCCTTAACAAAGTCTTCAGAATTGCCCATGGACAGGGCCAATGCCTTCAGCTGGCACTATACCAATTCCTGAGGGAGTACAGAGCTAACCCTAATGCGTCGACCAGAGTGGCACTGGCAGAGGCAATGTTTCAGCGATGCTCGAGGGGGCTGATACCTGATGCAGGTGTGCGGGAGCCAGCAGTGATCGATGATACTCATGTCGAACAGGAAAGAAGAACAAGGACAGACGGCGAGAACATAAGGAGGGGCTACCGACAGCATCAGCTAAGTCCCGGAGAAGAGCTACTGGTGAGAAACCGCTGCCCTCAAGGCAAGCTGTCCCTGATTTATGAACCCAAACCCCTGGACGTTGTTGCAGTCAACGCTCAATGGTGACGGCATCCGATGGAACTGCTTCTGTAACCTGGAACCCCAGCTTCTTCAAGATGGTGGGGGAGACCAGCCAAGCAGAGGTGACTGTAAATGCCAGGCCGTGGTGACACTGAGGAGAGACTGTGACAAGGTGCCCGATGGGGGCGGTGGCTCTGGCCACCTGCCAAGTTCCCTGGGTCGAGGAGACGCAGGTGAGGAGAGTCTGAGCTGGGAACGGGGGTAGGAGATATCCCAGAGAGTGGGAAGGGGGAAGCCTGCACACCTCCATGACTATATATTGAACACCTGAACTTGTGCAACTTGTCCATCGGACCGAGTGGGGGACAACGGGTGCCTGTTGGAATAAAGCAATGGGGGGGGGATGTTTACAGTGAAATGTTATTATGGTTACATGTTCTATACCTGTTTGTACCTTATGTTGTGTTTGTTGTTATGAAAAAGGAGGAGTGTGGTGTCTGTACCTTTAAATCAGACACACGCATGCATCTCCTCCGTGTGTGGGTTAATAAAGGGGGCGGACCACGTGAGCGCCAGTGCGCCCGTGGAGCCCAGACAGAGAGCATCATGTGCCGTGTGCTCTATTGGCTGGGGGCTCATGGAGTGCCAGATGACCACGGCACAATGCAACACTCAGCACCAGCCCCTCTCCAGAAGGCCATGCCTGATATAGAAAGTAACCCCCGTCTGTCACTCGTTGTGTGCAGCCCAATCATAGGAACCCATCCCGGGTTTACTGCCTGCTACTCTGTTTATAAGATGCCCCATCCTGAAGTGGATAATTTTATCTTTAGTAACTGGGATCCTTGTTGAATTCCTCTGTACTTGGCTGATCATTCTGGTTTGGAGCTCAAATTATATCCAGCGTGTAATTTTGCGGCGGGGAGCTGTTATGTTAGCACTGCAACTTAAATGGCTCCATGCCACCACATTTTGGTCATTTGCATGCAGAGTGCAAAAGGTGACATACAAGCATCTATGCCACCTTTTCTCCTGCACTTCCGCTGTGTCATTTGAGTAAAAGCTGCCTACCATGTGCGTGTAGCAGGCAGCGTTTAAAATGGACTTCTATGGGGTCCGTCTGATTTCTGCTGGCGCATAAAGCCTGCGGACCCCATGGGGATCCACAGCATTTGCACCAGCATGAAAATCCATACTGGTGCAAATGCTGCTGGATTTACATGGCAGAGAAGAAGGGATGCAACAGAAACGCAAGTTGCGTTCAGTTCCCTAATTGCTCCAATCTCCCTTGCCACGCTGGTATTAAAGGAGGCAGGGAGATCCAGGTGAGAGGAACGAGGTTCAAGAAAGAGCAGGGGCCTGGCCTGCTGATATTGGGGCTAGGAGAGACTATATTGTGTTACTCTGATGTACCATTACCAGAGAGAGCATTTTGGTTTTGTCAATTTCCATTACCTTAATTCATTTCTTTTTGTTCTAAAATACACTTTTCTTGATCTTCTTTCTTGTATTACGAGAGGCTTCCCTTTCCCTCTTCATGACAGTTTTCTTCCCCATTCAACTTTGGATAACATTTAACATGCCCTTAGGAACAAGGAACAAAACATCAGCGACCTGAAGGTTATTGGGCCTCAGCTTGAGTTCCTAGTGGCTCTGTGCTCTGTGGCCCGCAGTAACTGGCAGCGTGATCTGCGAGTCATCAGTCTGTTGGGTTAGTGAGTACTGCCAAAAGCAATAGCCTGGTCGTAGGATAGAACCGTGATAGTTTCAATGCTTAGAGGGGTGTAAGAGGAGTGGCAATGCTATGGGATTTTTCCCTAAGAAGATGGGGCTCCTGTACCCAGGTTCACTGATAACATATTGGCCTTAGGCCACCGCATGAATATAACACAGGATGGGGCTCCTCTACCCAGGTTCACTGATAATGTACTGGTGTTAGGCCACTAATTTATTTCACCTTGTTACATAGGCCCTCAAGAACACACTATCTCTCGAAGACAGTAAAAGGGTTATTTGTTAAGTAGTCAAGGGGTGCCCCTGAAGTGCATTCTTCTCTGTTTAATCTAGGAAGCGGCAGCCTCAACATAATCCAGGCATCCCTCAACCCCAGGTAGGTCACTAGGTATCCCTAGCCCCTACTTCCTAGAGCATGCCTAAATAAAGGTGATCACCTGAAGACAAACACCTTCTCTGTCTAAATCTTCCTCAGGGAACAATCTAGGTGATCAATGCTCTCAGACACTCCTGCCCCACTCTGTTTTATCCTTTTAGCCCATATATTCCTCTTCTTATATCTAGATATCACCGTTCCTTACCTCCTCCCTCCTACTTTGTCCACTCTCTGTACTCTCTCCCACACACTTCCCCCCCTTTTCCCTCCAATGTTCCTCTCTCTAGGAACTGCCTGCACTCTTTGCTATTACTCACTAGTATTTTCTGTCTCCACTACACTCAGTACTCCACACCACAACCACTCCCTTCCAGGACTACTACTCTCACTCACTGCCCACACCATCTCCCTGTCACCCTCCTTCCATTTACGCTGTCACTCACCTTTCACGATCTACTCCCCTACTAGTATTATCTCTCACTCACCTCTTTCACACCCTTAATCTCCAAAGCCACTCTCTCCCACCAACCAATACCTCGTCTTGTTCAATCCTTCAGCAAGTCTTCTCCACACTCCTTTGCTCCACCCTTTCTTCACCAGGTGTCTTGGTCCTCCTGCTCCTCCCTTGACCTCACCCGAATAACCCGCAACTTCCTGTTTCTTGTCCTACCTTTTATCCTCTCCACTGGCTAGCTGCCTCTGGTGGTTCCTGGGCCAACCGCTGGCTGTTCTTCACCCATGAGAGTGTTACCAAATCAAAGTCTTCAAAAGGGGGCTAAAGCCCTGGCCCATTATCGTACACGGGTCCGCCAGTCTCCCACCATGGTGGCCCACAATATTTAATGTCTCAATTTCTGTAAGGATCTCGCAGCAGGGAGATACCTGTTTGCCAAGGATGCCACACCATGACGGTTGTATTGGTGAGTTAAAAATCGAGAAGCAGGCAGAACCTGCTGGGCGCTCTGCACCCGGTCTGACACCAGCATGGTGCATGGTGAATGCGTTCTCCGTGTGCTGTCTGACATCACTACCTTGCTCCACATCTGATTGCGTAGCAGCTGGCAGCTCCCGAGCGGGTTCTCAGATTCCTCTAGCAGGCTCAGACTGGCCTAAAGGGCAATAGGACCATGGCCGAACCAAAAACCCAAAATGTTGGTGTTGGCAAGTTTTTTGGGTCAAAGTGGGCCACTTCTTTGGTCAATGTGGGCCAGTTTGATGAGTTACTTCACTATGTGGCTAATAGTTGTGACCAGTGTTGCTGAATAAATATTCTTTAAAATGCAGAATGTGCATCACATTTTATCAAACAACTCCCCCTTGGGTACTATTCAAATAGTGTCACAAAAGGAATGAATAGCCACTTCCTCATTGGTGCCCGAGACAATTTTATGGGCCAGTCCGACCTTGTCCTCTAGTGCCAAGCGGTCTGGTTGTGGTGGTGGTTCTGTTGTCATGGGTGTTGTGTTAGTTGGACCTAGGAGGCAAAGAGACACTGGTGAGAACAGGGCTGTGTAGTCATGTGGTGATAGAAAATGGTACCTCTGACCTTCAACCAAGCACAAAGGAAATAAGAAGGAACTGGGCCCATTAACTCCCACGCCCCACCTCTGTGGAAGAAATGGCTCTGGCGTGAACCCAGGTAGGCCTCCTGCCACAGGCTGAGGGGGTCTCTACCTACCAGGGGCAGATTGCTGGCCCTGTCACAATCTTCTGCGGGAAGGGGCACACGCAACCTTGCGATACGGGCAAGGTGATAAGTCAAATGATCAGTGGAACGGCACGCTCAAAAGGAATTGTCCCTTCATCTGCCTCTCTATGAAAGCAGGTAAGAGACCATACGGAAGCGAGGGAGCTGGCAGCCTCCTCCACTTGGAGACCTGCAATATTTCTCCAGATACCGCTCCTGAACCATCTGGGTTATTGACCCTAACTTCTGACTTCCCTGCTTATTATTCTACCCTACTACTATAGCCCCTAGGATGAGTAGTTTCCCATGCTCTCAAACATGTTGCTACACATTTTACTAGCATCACACGTAATTACCATGTGCCTCTGGCCTGGCTCCAGGGACGCCAAACTTAACTTAAGGTTTTCCATCCACCTGTATTCCCTACGGCTCGACGGGGCAGGCTTTTCACATGTGCTCCATTGAAAGCAATGCTGCTTGGTTACCAAGGTACATTTTCAGTAAAATAGCTAGTGACTTGCCCTAATACTCTTACAGGGTTACAGCCATTACGTCTGCAGACTTACAAACATTTGGGGACTATCTGGTTGTAAATCACCTCCTCACCTGGAGGTGATGCATGCAGGTATTGCAGAAAGTTCCAGGCTATTGGTGCAGGAGCAGTTAGAGTGGCACTGCATGCTGCTCAGTGACCAGCAGAAACCGAACTTTCAAGCACCTGCACTTTATACAAAGAAGCACCATAAACATTTGATGTCAACCACAATGTCTGTCTACCTCCACAAAGCCATCGGATGTGTACGTGGTTGGGAAGGATGCAAAGTGACATTGTCTAGGCCCCCGTTAACCCTGCCTTCTGCCTGCTGAAAGATTCTGTTCCATGTACCAGCACCTTCCCAGATCCACCGTCATGCAAAATTAAATAGAGCCATTCCCAGCGACTGCAATCTGCATGAAATATGGATGCTACTATTCTGGGCACCAGGCAAAGTGCTGGCCTGTCAAATGCTTATCAGATCATCTTCAAGCATATTTTATTTTTTGGCGTGGCGATCAAGCCTTGCCAACGCTAAGTGCGCCTCTGCTGTTCCACAAACATTGCCACTCTGCCCATGCCCCTTCAATGCAAGAGAGCCAGATGTTGTTCTATTGTGACATTCGACTAAAAACCAGGGTCTTGGTTTGAAGTGGGATGAAGGTAGTCTAAGTGTACCAAAGGCGCTGTTGCCACACTCGGTGTGTGCTTCATGCCAAAGTAAACGCCTTAATCAGATATGTTGGCTACACATGGAGCAGCGGCTGGCTGGGTGCCATCAGCGGTCTCTGCCAATTTAAGCTGGGGCATGCATTTTGGACTGTACCCAGAGATGGAAGTGCAATATAAATCTTTGGTAGCTGTACCACTAGTTCTGTTCACTTTTACAGAGCGTACATTTAGTTCAAAGGCACAAGAAACTCGTCCTTGACACGGATGGCGGTGGACCAAGGTGCTATTAGCACCTTGGTCCATGCCGGTAAAATACCGGCACCACCTTGGAGGAAAGGGGAATTACCGCCCTATTCCAGGGTTGGTGGGGCAGTAATTCCCCATTGCCCTTCGCCATTCCCATTTTTGCCCCATAGGGCATATGGGAATGGGGAAGGTGCTAATTACGGCACCGAAAATTGAGGTACCGTAATTAGCTCCCTGGTCCCTTTGCGGGTTGGTTTTTAACGCCTGCAAAAAGCAGGCGTTAAAGTCTCCAACCCGCAAAGGGACCTCGTAGTAAGGTGGTAATGGTTAACGGTCACCATTACCATTAACGGTGACCGTTAACCCTTACCGCCGTCCGTGTAATGAGGCCCTTTGTCTTTCTCCTGAGCCGAATCAGGCCGGACATTCAAGCGCTGCCAGCTTCCCCAGTCTCAGCGAGGCAGACTCACACACAGCGTCCTTGGCTCTGCAGGTCCTTAAAGTGCTTAGGTTGCGAACACATCTTTTGTCAGTGGCCGAGCCTTTCATGTTCATAAGAAAGACTGAAAGAGCTCGCAAAGTACCACTTACCTTGCAAAGCTGTGCTAGTGGAAGTGAGCAACACAAAGCACCCATTTAAAGATGTGTTTATATCCATGGTGTGTCTACTATCTTGATATGCAAAACAGTGACGTTGTTTTAAGTCACTAATCAAATGTTTTCAACATCATGAATAGCACTGTGCTGGCGTTTTGTGAGAAATAATCTGCATATCTATAACGTCTTTTATTACATGTCTTAAATCGCCGAAGGTACTGTGAGGTTAAGAAGATTTCTCAGGATGGCATTATCTTGCATTCTTGGCATTATAGTTTGCTATTCAGGAGGTGGAGGATAAAGCCACAGTGATATTCTTTTGGCTTAACATGCTGCTATAAGAATTTACATGCTGTCCTGTGGCTGTATTATGTCTATAGGACATTATTAGTGTAGACCTTGAAATCCAATTATTTGAGCCAAAGTTTGTGATCCTCGCCACTTACACAACACCCCCAGGTGATGTTGGTTTGGAAGCTGTGCTGTTGAAACAGGGCGCCAAGGCAGGGGGTAATGGCACATCATAGTAACCCATATTGCAAATTGCAAATATTGGTGGAAGAAGGAGAGGGGGCTCCAGGAATTTGGGGCACAACACCACTGTACCGCACAGCCTGTAAGGAGTAGACACTGGGTAGTTTTCCAGAACAAAGCCAATGCAGTGGCTAATGTTAGAACATGTAGAAAGCATGGCCAAAAAGGTCACGCTTTTCTCTAAAAGCAGTGGCGTGTCCAGACTCTTTTGACTGGCGTGGTCCAAGTGGGGCACTGCCTTATGCAGGGTGGCATAAAATATGATCACACAGACACACACGCGTATGAATAGCATTAATTTACTATTTGTCTCCAGTACCCATATCAACAAAAGGTTGGTTGGTCATACAGTTCAAATTAAAGTCCTGCCAGATAATGATTATAGTTTAGGATAATGGGTTGGCACCTGGGGCGGCCAATCAGATTCCAGGGGAAGCACGTGCCACCCCAGGCCACTCCCTGGACACGCCATTGCTACAGAGCAGGAAAATAGTATCTCCAGTCGAAGGAGCTCAGGGCCACTGTGTGCCACGGGCGAATACAGAGACCATGACTCCACTTCTGGACAATTCCCTCAGTGGCTGCCAGTGCCAGGACCTGAGAGTTCAGTTCAAAGTCCTGTTCCTTTTACATAATTATCGTTATCGAAACTCACGGCTGCGTGAGCACACACATTCCTGCACTACTGCCCTATCATGCTTTGGTCCCTCTCTGGTAACATTCACACATCCCAGTCTGATCAGACACAAACTTGGGTGGTAGGTTTTCCCACATAAGGGGATTCGAGCTTTGAAATGTCCTCTGTAAACTCAGAGAAAGACAAAACCCACCTACATTTGGTTTTGCAAGGCTTTTTGAGGAGTAAAGGCCACCCTCATCAGTTATTGGCTAATCAGCATCATGAGATTCGACAGTGAATGGAGCACGATTTACAATTATTTCACTCACTCACACTGGATACTTGAATCATCACCAGCGGATGAACCAGTTAAAGAAGAGCTTTAAATGTGGATATATTGCGAGAAAGGCCAGAGCAAGTGGGAAACCACAGCGGTTAAGCCCCCAGCCCTCCCCACCAATCAGGGAGAGTAAGTTCTGCACCAAAAAATGTCAATTGAAACCAAATTGGCCCCGTGAAACCCATTGACAAGAACATTCTCAGGGTCTGGAGCCCCTTAGCTACCATGAGTGAAGGTTGCAGTGCTAAAGGCGTGTTCATCCTCAAACAATCAGAGCAGGGCACTCAATCATGGGCAGATTTAAAGCAAGGAATTTTGAAAATACTTTTTGCAACAACTTTTTCACCTTCATTCTGGATGTTATTTGGGCAGGTGAAGGGGTCTTAAATCACGCGAGTTCTGGCAAGTGCACATCTGTTTGTCACCTTTTGCCCTGTAAGAGGGAGGAGAGTAGAGATTACCCTTGTTAACTGCGCAGGGAGTATTAATTCTATTAAAGACTAGGAGGCGAGCATTATGCTTCAACTTCTTTTATTATTACTCCTCAGAAGTTCAACAAACTTATATATATAACAACTCTGAAAAGTGCTCAACAGTAACTTTTCCATCTTAAAACTAAAATCCCCATAGTCTCTGTAGACCATCTCCTTCCAGCCCAGCTATGACACACTTCCGGTCTCTGGGCTCCTCCTCTGCTTTTACGTGCTCTGAACTGTCACTTTAAATCCATAACACTGTCCCGCCAACTATGCGAAGACTCTGAAACTTGTCAACTTAACAGCCGTTGACCTCTCGGTTTCTCGAGCTAACGTGCTCCTCACCTTTGAACTCAGCTATTCTTCCGCTCTTCCCCTATGGAATATACAATAGAGAAATTCAGGGTCGTGTCCATGTAGTGTCATAATCCATACTTTAATATCACTTATTAGACAATACATAATCGGGTGGGAATTTAATGCTTGCCTCCTAGTCTTTAATAGACTTAATACTCCCTGCGCAGTTAGCTGGGGTAATCTCTATTCTATGACGAGACTGGAGGCAAGCATTATGCTTGTTCAAAGCTTCCCCAACACCATTACTGCCAAACTTTCGGTTGGTTTAAAGTAAAGTTCTTTAAATGTACGATCACTTGACCAATCTGCTGCTAGCATGATCTCCCTTAGTGATACTCCCGCCATAAAGGCTCTGGAGGTCATCGCTCCTCTCACTGAATGCGCTCCATACATTCCTACATCCACACCTGCTGCAAGCATTACTTCTTTGACACCTTGTAATAGTGGCTGTCGTAACTGTGTGAAAAGGCCTTCTACGCGCTATTAACAAGTGTTGTACCAGCTGGCCTGCTTGCTGCTGTTCTCGTCTCATACTTCTTAATACATTTTACTACGCACCATTTAGCCTTACTCGGGAAGTAGGGGCAATGGACTTTCATCATCCCTGTCTTCTCTTTGCAATTGAGAAGGTTACTGCTTCTGGTCCAAATGATCGCCTGTTAATCTCCAGTGCTCTAACGTCCGGCACTCTCTTACAAGATATCAGGCATAAAAGCATTGCCAGTTTGCCTGACAGCTGTTTCAGAGACAGATACCTATCTGTTGGCCAATCCTCTAACAAGCGGAGAACTGCTTTCACATCCCACACAGTATTATACTTAGGTTCTGGGAGTACTTTGTACTTTGCCCCTTTGATGAGCCTGACTACTGCTGGGTGCTCTCCCGCTGGGACTCCCTCAATTGGCAGGTGTCCAGCCGAAATGGCTGAAATGTATACTCCTATTGAATGAAACGCTTTCCCATTCTGTAATAATTGCGCTAGGAAATGTAATATCGCTACTACAGGAGCTGAAACGGGATGAAAACTTCTCCCTTTGCACCAGCTTGTCCACTTGGCCCACGCCGCGTCGTAGCTCCTCCTAGTGGATGGAGCCCAGGATTCAGCAATAAACTCTGCAGCTTGCGCCGAAATTCCAGCAGCGCCCATCGTCTTCCGATATCCTGCACGTGAGGAGCGGGAGCGTCCCTCTCACTCTCAGAGGATGACACAACCCAGCTGGGTCTGTGAGCAGTTGGTCTCCTACGGGGAGGACCCTGGGGAAGTCTGTCGTCAGCTTCATCAACGTCGGGAACCACACCTGTGATTTCCACAATGGTGCTACTAAAATTAAGTCTGCTCTCTCCCTCCGACATTTCGCTAGAACTCTGCTCAACATCACAAAGGGGGGGAATGCATAGTGAGGACCGCCTGTCCAATCCTGTAGGAAAGCATTGGTCCCCTGCGCACCCGGGTCTAGCCTCCAACTGAAATATTCCCTTGTCTGCGCATTGAGCCGCGACGTATAGAGGTCCATGTGTACTGGACCCCATCTCGTGTTCAGAGTCTGAAACACTGCTGGCTCTAGCTTCCAGTCGCTGGAGTCCGTTAGGTATCGTGAGTTCCAGTCTGCCACCACGTTCAAGGTTCCTGGCAGGTATTCTGCAGTTACCAATGTCTCTGACTGTAGGCAGAAGTGCCATAGGTCCTTCGGTAGTTCTGCTAGCAACTTGGACTTCGTCCCTCCTAGATGATTTATGTATCGGACTGCTGATATGTTGTCCATTTTTAGCAGTACGCATGACTTCACCTTTCCTTTTGTAAATGCCTTGATCGCGAAAGAGCCTGCTAGGAGCTCCAGACAATTTATATGTAGGCGAAGCTCCTCTTCGCTCCACTTTCCCCCGGTCTCCAGATTCCCACACCTGGCTGGCGTCTGATTCGATTATTAGGTCTGGCCGGTCTCCGAAGACGGCGCGCCCATTCCAGGTGACCATATTCTTCAACCACCTTTCCAGCTCTGTAATGGATTCTTGATCCAATGGTACTTGCTGATGATATCTCAAGCCTTGTTGCAGATGGCTTATCTTCAGCCTCTGCCGTGCTCGATAGTGTAAGGGGCCTGGGAATATGGCCTGAATGGATGCTGCCAATAATCCCACTATTCTCGCCAGTACCCTGAGCGAGACTCGCTGTTTGCTTAAGCATGCTCTATCTCTCTTTTGATATCTTTTATCCTCCGAGTAGGAAGTTCTAATGTAGCTTTCTTGTGTCTAGCACAAATCCCAGGAAATCTAGTGGGGTCGTTGAGCATCTCTCTATCGCTCCTTTTCATTCTAACTGTGCTAGCTCGCTGTCTAAACATTTCTGTTCTGCTTGTGCTAAGCTTTGCTGGCATGCCAGTACGGCTGGACTGGTGTCTCTAAGAAATCCAGCTGCAAACCTCGGACAGTTTGCAATATCCAAGTGTCGTTGGAAAGAGCATGCTAATTCTCCCAAAACATGCGCGTCCCCCTCCTACCGGAGGATATACTATTGCTCTCACCTGGGGTGAATCCTTGACCTCGTCCTGATCCTGTGGGCCTGCGACCTCTGGGGAAACGCCCTCTGGATGGGAAGAATGTGTCCTGCTGTTTATTTTCCCAGTATTGTGCTCTGGGGTTAGAGGGTCTTCTTCCTCCCTGACCTCAACCGGCTGCACGACCCCTGAAGCGGCCAGTCCCGCCAATTTTTTTTTCGAATGGATGCTTCAGCCTTTTCTAAGGAGGTATAGGTACCGACGAATTGGCCCATTTCTTTCCCAAAGGTCTCTCCGAAAAGGAGTCCTTGAGCTGCTTCTCTGGCCTCATAGGATGACAGATCACTCAGTTTCGGGTCAATCTTTATAAGCAGACCTCTCCTTCACTCTGAAGCGATCGCGCAGTTTGTTTTTCCTAGAAGGCACACCGCTCTTTGTGCCCAGTTGCCAGTGCGTCGGGGTCTACTTCTTCCCCTGTGTCTTTTGCCCTCTCCGCTAGACCCATGATCTTCGCGAGGGGCCCTGCCAAGTCCAGTACCTTCTCCTGGCAGCTCCTCCATGACCTGTCAATACCCTTGCGGGGGTCCTTGCTGGTCTTTGACACGAATGTCAGCATCTTGGGGTTCAGCTCGGGGGTCTCTGCCACCTTCCCCGGGAGATCTGGGCGAGGGCATTCCGCTCGCAGGCGTTGCCTCACCTCTTTATCGAGGGTCTTGTGTAGTTTCACCGTCGTGTATTGGGCCACCCTGGGGGATGGTTGCCACTCTGTGGACCTTGGGTTCCGGATACTATCTGGATCAAACATGTCCTCCTGCACCTCCTGGAGATGCTTCTCCTTACAGGCTCTTTTTCCTCTGCTGGGCTTCGCCCAATCTTCCTCTGTAACCTCCTCTCCCTCTTGTGAGGAAAGGTCTCCTGCTGGATCCTCTTCCGAGCCTGGGTCATCTCATGCATTCTCTTTCCCTGGAGTGGGGGTCATAAGGTCTGGCACTGCGTTGTGCTGAATACTCCCCTTCGACTCTGTTCTTGAGGGTTCTTTTGGCGTGCGCTCCTTCTCCCTGGTGCATTCACTGGGCTGTGTGAGCATAGCTTCTAGCGTCTCCAGTCTTTCTTGTAGGGGTCTCACCCCTTGAGCCACAGCATCGACTAGGGAGCTCCCCAGCACTTCTTTGAAGCTGGCCGCGAGGTCCAGAGGCTGTTCCTCCTCGCTCCACTCAAATTCAGAAATTTCCTAAACAGTGCTGTGTGCCTGATTACCTGGATCAGGTGTCTTAGCACGCCCACTGCTCCTAGTGTGATGCTCAGTATTAAAAAATATTTTTTAATTTGTTTAAAAAAAATTGTCATTTTATTTTTTACTTTTTGTGGCTGTACCAGGCTGTCAATCTGGTCTTTTCTTGCTTAATGAGACCGTTTATGAGAAAACTCGCTTTCTCCTGCGTTTTTCGCTGTCTGCAGCACGTGGAGCTCTGTTGCCGTGAGGGGAGAGATCTCCCGTGTTGGTAGCTGGCTCGTGGCTCAGCTGATGCTCCTGAGGTGTACCGCTACTCGCGTGTCCTCTGCTGCTCCCACGATTCTTGAGATCGCTTAATTTAACTGTATATCTGTGGAACTATGTAGAGCCTATAGGCATTCACTGCCGGGCCCGGTGTTCTTTTTACTTCTCGTCGCCTTGTATAGTGGCGCATGCGCCTTCGCGTTAATACGCGAGTGCTCTGGCCCCGCCCCCGCGAGAGTGGGGGCTGGCGTGATGTGAGCGCTGCGAGTGCTGCGAGCGATTACGCTCTTTCTCCCCATCTGAGGGGCCCGGTAGCACTTAATGTGCGAATATGCGAGGACGAGCTGAGCCCCTGGAGTGACGAGATTACGGCACGGGCCGCTCGCCTCGCGAAGGATATAAACGTTGCTTACCTGCTGTCCACATCTCCCGGCGGTGCTGCATCCCTGGCGCCAATTGCTGCCTAAAGCTTACACACGTACCATATTACTATGTTAAAAATATACATTTGTACTTTGATAAGCCGTATCTTTCATCCATGTATCTTGTACACTTCACACACAAACGCTCTCTCTCCTCAGTCAGCTTTATATTAACCCAAACATCTGACACAGAGAGAGGAATAGAAATAGTACGTATCTGCTTGAAGAGCAGTAAAAGAAGAGGAGGAGCCCAGAGACAGGAAGTGTGTCATAGCTAGGCTGGAAGGAGATGGACTACAGAGACTATGGGGATTGTAGTTTTAAGATGGAAAAGTTACTGGTGAGCACTTTTCAGAGTTGTTACATGTAAGTTTGTTGAACTGCTGAGGAGTAGTAATAAAAGAAGTTGAAGCATAATGTTCGCCTCCTGCCTTGTCATAGAATACCGATTAGTGAGACAGAGAGACGAAAGCAAGGTCGCTCAAGCAAAAGCAGTGATGCGAGGCAGATAGGAAAAATGGTCTTCTGCAGTGGGTAAGTGGCTACACGTTAGTCTACGTGCAGTGATGTTTATTACTGAAGAGGGGATGTGAGACCAATCAAAAGAAACTGTTGTGATGCTGAGAAGAGTATGTGCTAAGGAACATATGGTAATATGTGTATTGCAGGGTTATACCTCAGGATTGTTAAGACTTGGACAGTGCCAGAAGACACTTTGGAATGTTGGTTAGTGTGCATGTAAAATGAGAAGACGAGGGTGCTGATGTGGGTTGGAATGTGTTATTTTCAATGGTTGGAGCCAGGCAGAAGATGGTGAGGGCTTTTGTAGTAATATGGGTGTCAAGGTGGGAAGTTAAACACTTGTCAAAGAGTAAAGTAGCTAGCGTCACCTGACATAAGCATCACAATGTCATGAACATCGCATAAGTTTGTGTGGCAAGTCAGAGGAGCTCGCAATCCTTTATTTAGAGGTAACAGAGTCACAGGGGACTGGGGTGGTCCAGCCACTGTTTGTTAGGAGCCCCAGAGGGTGGAAGGAGCAGGAGTCCCTGGGCCCTACTCTTCCCCAACCCTGAGACACAGTAACCACCTATCAATCAAACTCAAGGCATAAGGAGAGGTACAAGCCCCAGCTGCTACAGGGGACTTGCAGGATTGTGAATCATGGGTTCCATGTGTTAAAATCACAGCAAAAATGGCGGTGGACACAAAATATAGCGTCAAAAAGGCTGTGGTTTTGACATCGCAGACCATGTAAAGGAGGTGGGGGACACCCTGCAACCCCTGGACCCATTTTACCATTTATGGGCAGCGGGGGACACCTTTACCAGGTCAAACCACAGCATTTTTGCTGTGATTTTTTGCAACAGGCGATATTTTTGCTGCGATTTTATCACTGCATACCGAATCATGGAGCCAGTTCTGCTTGAGCAAGCCGGCACATGAACATGAAATCGGACAAGAGGCCCTGGTAGAAAAGACGAGCGCCAGCGGCTCGCTTACCTCACGAGTGGTGACAAAAGCAAAGTCCATCCATGTTTTCTAGAGCATAGAGCCACCGAACAGTATCCAAAGATAATGTACCTGAGGACACAAACACTTTTAAAGCCTCACACAGAGGTAATAAGAGAATACATGCAGGCTCCAGTGGCCCTTCCCCAATTAATCAATTTCAGAGAATAATTATTAATTCCACAAGAGATGCCATTGAAAACTCAGTATAACCAGACCAATCACAACAAGCAAACGCAGGTGCCTGGGGAAAGAGCCAGGCTGGGAAAAGAGCGAAGTAGGAGCCAGCTTGCAGGAAAGCCCACAACCGAAAGGGTATAAAAGAGGCTGCAGGACACCATTTGGCTTCTTGGACCCAGACGATGTAGTCGTATCTACCACTGTTCCCTGTCTGTATCAAGGAAGCCCTGGAGAAGTAATTGCCAGGACCAGCTGGAAGGTCTTTGTACTACAAACCTGAGCTAGGAGGAAGAACCCACCACAGAGAAGGTGGAATCATTGTTGGACATTTTGAGACAAGGATTCTGGCAACTACAAAAAGGAAGGGAAACCCCTAATGAAGATTTGTTTTGGGAGTCTGAGTTCAGTGTGAGTGAAATTCACCAGCTTGGCCTTGAGATAACACTGGAGGAAACCTGTTTGGAAAATCTGTAACTTGTAACAGCAAGAACTGGTGGAGAGAACACCAAGAGAAACCTGGGAGACATTGGGTGAGGCGGAACCAGAAACCTGTGCATACCTCTCATTGTTGCGAGTACTCCCAAGAAGGGAGGCTGAAATCTTGTGCAATTTTGGATTATTTTTAGTATAGGGCTGGGCATTATAGTATTGTGGATCTTTCTGTTGTCCTGAACATTGAAGTTTGTGTTGGTTAGCCTGGGAGCCAACGGGACTACTTAAGATGAGGTTTTGGAACATTTTGATTGGACATCCCATAGGGATTTTTGTTTGGGATAGTTTAGGACATCCTTTGGGGGGCAAGGACTGATTGAAAGAAGGTTTGGATTCTTTTTAAATTAAACTACATCCTCCAGGTGGGGAACTCCTCGACCCCCTCACTTTATGTTGGCCCATCCGCAACATATTTTCCACAGTAGTTCCCTTTTGTTTTTTAGCCATTTCCTCTATGTACAATAAACACTTTACATCCATCCAAGGACTAACACAGCCAAACATGGGTTCCCTTTGAAAGTTTTGGTTTCTGAGTAAACATGCCTAATAAGCTATGCAAGGCCAGGGGCGTTTTGCTACCTCCCCACCCCCTGTTTGTGTTGCCCATTGGGAATGCACGCTGGAGACCTACATGTCTGACTGTGAGTAGGGGATACTACCGCAACTACCTGTACATCCAGACAGTTTGGGGCATTGTGCTCAGAGTGGTCCGGCTCCTCCACGTATGTGCAGGAACCAGGAAGTGCTTCTGGATTCCTGTTCTTGCTGCACGAGCATGAAATAATATGTGTGTATATGTATGCATGTAGGTGTGAATGAGCAAGTGTATGGTTGGTGAGTGCTGTGCCTGAATTTGGGTGTGCCTGAATTAGTACTGCCCAGAGATTGCAGATTTGAGGTGAGTGAAGGTCAAAGCATACATGTCATTATACTTTTAGGTAAGCCTACTTTCATACAACCAGTCTGGCCATTCATTATCACTGTGGGTCATGGTATTTTCTGTTGGGCGAAAATGATAAAGCAAACATGGTAAGTGTTATTATATGGCTAGACTGCTCTACTGTTGTGTAGTTAGTTTGGTCCTGAATTATTACTGTGGCATGTTATTTTCTACTCGTCATTAATGATAACTCAAACAGAAGTGTTCTTATAGGGCTAGACTGGCCTACAATAATGCAGCCAGTCTGGCCATATATTCTTACAGTGGGAAGCCATTTTCAAGGTAAAGCAAACATGATGATTGTTATTATGTTATGTTGATTTATACCACGCACCGCTACCATCCAAGGGCAGTCTCCAGGCGCTCAATATGTAGCTAGATGGGCCTACTTTGGTGCAGCCAGTCTGGCCATGTATTCTTACTGTGGCATGGCCTCTTACTGTTTGTGCCTTGAAACACTTGTTTATAGGTGCGTTATAAATGCCATATCATATCATGGCATTTTTCCTAGCAAAGCCAACAAGAGTTTATTTATTTATTGTTGGCTTGTTAGGCACTTATACAGGAAGTAAATACTGTTTCAAAGTGCCCACAGGGCAACAGGGAGGGGACAAGGAATGAGAAACAATTAAAATACATAAATAATATTAAATACAGTGGGAGGGGGAATTAATCTACTATGCCTTGGGAGTGTTCAGAACGTGCAAGTGCAGAAGGGAGAGGGAATGGGATAGGTGCTGAGTGCTCATGGGTGAGCAACAGGTAAAGTGCAATGTAAGTTAAGTGTGAGCCACCAAGGGTGGAGCGTGAGCCAAGGGAAGTGCTGAGGATAGACAGAAGCTGGGGTGATTTGGTGTGGGAGGTTAGGGCCTCGAGGATGCATACGTGCCCTGAACACCAAAAAAGCAACTGTGAGATTAGCAGAGGAGAAAAGGAGGGAAGGAGGTGGTAAAGAGGAAGGTCTTGAGGATCTCCCGGGAATTTAAGAAGGTCCTGCTCAAGACAAAGAGGGAGGGGGAGCCTGTTCCAAAGAATGGAGCCAGCTGAGGAAAACGATCAACCTCCTGCCCTCTGTTTAGTGAAACGCTTTACACACAAGGAGTTGGTGCCAGAGGAGCACAGATGTCTAAAGGGGGACTATTTAGTAAGAGAGTTGTGGATAGTGAGGTCCCCGGCCCCAGACAGCCTTGTGGATGACACAGAGGGATTTGAATTTAATCAGAGAAGCAACAGGGAGCCAGTGAAGACATTTTAGGGCAGGAGAGATGCGGCCCCAGGGCTTGAGGCCAAGGATAAGTTGTGCTGCCCTTTTCTGGATTAGCTAGAGGGGTTGCAGAGTGGAAGACAGTAGATTCAGGAGGAGGCTATTGAAATAGTCAAGCCTAGAAAGAACCAGGGCAGGGTAACATTGAAATTCTGGCGGAAGGTGAGAAAAGGTAGAATTCCTTTGAGAAGGAAGAGCTGATAGTGGGACTTCTTGGCAATGTGCTGAGTGTGAGGGAGGAAGGAGAGAGGAGTCGAAGATGACTCTGAAGTTTCTGGCTTCAGAAGAGGGAGCAGGGGGAGAGCCCATGGAAGAAAGCGAGAGTGAAGGGAAGAAGTCGGGTGCAGGGGCCCCAATTGGAAGGATATCCATGTTGCTGGCATTGAGGCAGAGATCATTAGCAGTGCACCAGGCCTGGATGGCAGAAAGGCAATCAGAGATGATGGAAGGTGCAAGAGGGTCAGCAGGAAGTTTGAAGAAGAGTTGTGTGTCATCAGCACAACACTGGAAGTTTGGGGAGAAGGAGGGGATGAGGAGTGCCAGATGAGTATGGTAGATGTTAAAGAGCCAAGGCGAGGGAATAGGGTATGTTCTTACATGGGAATACTGGCATATATTGGCAGAGCCAGCATGGATATATTTCCTTATAAAATAACTACTGGCATTATGCACAAACAGGAGTTTGCTCTTATATGGGAATACAAATATCAGTATAGCCGACATGGAAAGGTTTGGGCACAGCCAGTGTGAAAATGGTTTTTACAGTGGCATACATGTATATAATGCCACTGGCATAAAAAGACATCATGAAAATGCATTGGAAAATGCTTATACGCACTGTTTGTGACTTGCATTTACTGGATTTACTCATAAGAGTTACCCCACAGAACAGATTGCAAACTGTGTGGCTTTTTACCCAATTTTTCACAGAGAAATGCACCATTTTAACCCCATTGCTGGTTCAGGATCCCTTGCTACATTTGGTCACGCCTACATATTTGTGGGAAATATTTGCGCTCCTTATGCTCCTACAATTAAAACATTTACAAACCACCACTTGTCTTCTGTTGCTTTAACGTAGCCCTCGACTGATCCAGTAAACTATCAGCCTGTTTCTCTCCTCCCTCATATTTATTTTAAAATGTTTTTATTGATTTTAAGGACCTTATCGACACAGTAACGAACAGTATAATGCCAGATAAGGCAAATCTTATCAGCCGTTCAGTACAAGCAAATTGAGTACATTTGCCATTTTCACAGATGTCGAATCAGTTTCACAAGATCAGCAACAAATTATAGAGAAAACAAAACATTAATAACTCCAAAAGGGAGAAAACAATGTCTGGACACTGCATATATTCTGAGGGCAGGTCCATAGCTAGGAGGTGATTCAGAAATGTGATAAACAGGTATCAAATAAACCTTTTGTGTCCGGATTTGGCCGGAAACTTCAGGTCAGGACGAGATACTTTTACAAATGTAAAACTACAGCTTAAACAGCAGTGGGTTGTAGTGCTCAGGGTGGCATATCATTCGATGGATGGAACATTGAAAGAACAAGGGCGTTTCAGGCCTCAAAGTTATCGGAAGTCACACTGGTGTCATTGCTCAAAGATCAAACCCTGGTCGTAGTTTCAGCTAGGGACCATTTCTCAAATTCCTTCCGCCGTACCGTATATTGGGGGCCCCTCCTGAGTTTCCAAGATATGTTTATGCACCTTCTTGCCAAAACACACGCAAGGTCCATGTGGCCCAAGGGACAATTTGACGATGCCTTTACATCGAATATGGCCACTCTATGCAGGGTCATGCAGGTGCGGTGGAGCACGTTTAGCTAGATTAATCAAAAGCATGTATTTCTGGATACATTTTTAATAAAAAAGAAGTGCATAGTCCCATTGTTGATCAGTGATGTTCTGGCCAACATCCATCTCCCACCTCGCTTTCAATTGTGCATTTCAGTTGCTTGTCAAACCTTGCAAATATCCATACAACCTGCACACAGGGTGCCAGCCGTCTTCCAGCTCATACAGTAAAGAAAGAAGCGCCAAAGCCTCAGGCTTAGCAGGCCACCCTTTCCACTTTCTCTTAGCCACCTTCGTTATTCTCAGATACCTGAGAAATGGCCCATAGGGAGTCCTTCCCTCCGTGTCAGAGTCTCCAAGTTCGTAAAAGCCCAATTTTCATACAAATCTCCCCATGACAAGTCTCCACCTCCTAGCAGCACTCAATTCAGCCGTGCTTTCACAGACATCCGGTACTATGGGAACATGTGGCGAGTAAGGATTCTGTAGACATAGTAACTTCAGCACTCTAGTCCAGACCTGTCTACCCAATTTTACCAGTAGGGCCTGGGTACCTATGCAACTTTCCGAAATCCACAGTACCTCTTTTAGCCATGCAGGGTGCACCAGCAACTGGAGAAGTCTACCACCCGGAGTGAGGTCATCAGATAGCCACAATGCCAAGTGGTCCATCTGAGCAGCCAAATAATAAAGCTACATTTTTGGTAACTGCATGCCCCCATCTCTATAGGGTAAACATAAGTTGTCAAGTGCCATAGAAAGTCTCTGATCACAGCATCTAAGGCGTGGAAAAATGTGGCTTCTATATAGTAATACACATTAGCAGCAGCCTTGGGAGGATGATCATCTTAACTATGGCTACCCGACCCATCAGGCAGAGTGACAGCTTGGCCCAGAACTTCATAGATCTCTTAACACC
The DNA here is from genome assembly GCF_040938575.1 of Ambystoma mexicanum. Lineage (NCBI taxonomy): Eukaryota > Metazoa > Chordata > Amphibia > Caudata > Ambystomatidae > Ambystoma > Ambystoma mexicanum. The sequence goes on from NC_090921.1 coordinate 995,745,880, forward strand.
ATCCAATACCTTGAGTGTGTTACCAGCATGCCTTTCCCTGGGGCTGTGTACTATATGCATGACAAATATCTAAAGGAGTGGATTTCCCACTTCATTCCCGGATCAGGAAGATCTGCAGCCTCATATTCCCGATATCCTGCTAGAGGAAAAAGACATGTTTTTTGCTTGCTAAATGAAATCCCTGAACGTTTTGCCAAGTCATCTAACATGACAAGGATAATGGGAGGATTGTGCTCTGGCTCACATATATACAAAATCCCATCATCTGCATAGAGGGACACCAGGTGTATAACCCCTACAGCCTCTATGCCAGCCCCAAGGTATTCCTGTCATAAATACACTGCCAGGGGCTCCAAAGCTAATATGTACAGCATCAGCGGATAAAGCCCTCTCCAAACCCGAAGCCCTGAAATGCTGCACACATACACTCCCAGAAGACACAGTCGAAAGCCTTGATAGCGTCAAGGGAAGCCACAACATGTAGGACATCCCTCGAGTTAGTTTTATCAATAATATACTGTAGTCGACGTAAATTTAGTGAAGTGCTGCGACCAGGCACAAAACCTGTCTGGTAAGCATGGATCAGAGTGTTTATTACTTTATGTAGTCGTCCAGCCAGCAATGTAGTGAGGAATGGGAATCACCATTGTTTCCCTCGTCCTGGGTGGGAGCAAGCCCTTCTCATAAGATACTTCAAATACCTTCAAAAACACATGGGGCAAACGTAGAAACGTTTTCTTTATAAAACTCTGCCGGGAGTCCATAACTACCCAGTGTTTTACCAGAGGTGAGGGAGACAACAGCTTCTCGCATCTTCTCTACCGTAAAGGGCTGCTCCAGAGAAAGGGCCAGATCTGGTCCGAGCTTCGGGAGCCGGATCAAGTAGAACACAGAACAGATCTCCTCTGGGTCAACCAACGTGTCATGTCTGTACAGCTGGGTGTAGAAGGCAGTAGACATATAATGTATTGTCGTCTGGGATCTCTACGGGGCACCACACTCATCGTGCATTAGTGCAATAGTAGTTCTAGGTGTCTCCTCCTTGCATAACCAAGCCAACAACCTGACTTATCGCCCTCAGCATGTGTCCTCGCCACCAGTGCTGTGTGGTCAAATTTACACAGTCTTCCCCAGGCTTGGATGCATTGTAATCGCATCCCAATAAAGTCCACATCTGTCCCAGGCCCCTCAGAGAGCATATATTCCACTATGCAAATTTCGTCCTCCATAGATCCCAACTCATTTCGCAGTTATTTCCTAATACCCCCTACACCTGCTATCATTTCCCCTCTGACAACCACGTTCAGGGCTTCCCAGATTGTCCCCCAGCCATCAACGTTTCCCACATTAAGTTGAAGAAACTGATTCAAGGATTCCTGCATCTGTTAAAGGAAACATCAGTCAGTGCATCGGCATGCATGCGCGACGTCGGTATAGGTGACATAAGCCCTCTGTCCCTCATGTAACCAATAGAGGAGAATGGTCAGATAATGATCGCCCGTATACTCTGCATCAATACATTCTGTAAGGTGCTCAACCCAACAAACAAATAATCTATTCTGGTGTGAAACCCATGGGGAGTCGAATAAAAGGAATAACCCATGGTGTTGGGGTGCAGTTCCCTCCAAATGTCTGCTAAAGTTAGTTCAGACAGTGCCACATTTAGTGCCCCATTAGCAGGCGAGGCCCAACCTCGCAGGGTGAGAGGCGGGCAGATCTATCTAGTATTGGATCCCTAACACAATTAAACTCTCCCCCGCCCAGGAATAATGCATCCCGTCTTGAAGCCATCAGGCCACACAGGGAGCGCACATGAACCAGGGTCGAATGATTAGGAAAGTAAGAATTCACAATACACAGCTCATGATGACCCACATAACAGTGCACCATCACGCACCTTCCCTCTGTGTCCGCCTTTAACTCTAATAATTGGAATGTGACCCCTTTATCCATATGAGTACTCCACTAGCAAACCTAGAATATGTAGAGCTGCTCCCCACAATCTACCTGCTACCATCTCCTGGTCTGCAGGCAACAAGTGGGTTTCCTGCAATAAAGCGATGGCCACATTCTTTCGACGTAGGTAAGAGTGCATTCGATTTCTGCGCATGTATGAACCCAAGCCACTTACATTCCAAGTCAGAATTCTAAGTGGTGCCGTAAGTGGGATAAAGTACCCCCTCCAGTGATCCCTGCCAGCCTCTGCAGCACGCTCCCCACTTTGCCGCCACCCCCCCGTTCTCTCACCCCCCATCCGCACCCACTCCCATAGACATTCGCCCCTAGCATGAACCTGTGTCGTACTTTCATTCCCCTCACTAAGCCACCCCCAGTTTTCAAGCAACAGTACATTTCAAGCCATATAGAACAAATATAACCACACCGTAACAAACAGCCCTCAAACCAGGGGCCAAAACTAGACCCAACAGTAGTACACCATTCGGGTCTACCAGTGCCTCCAAAACCCTTCAGGGCCATTGAACACTGGAGCAGGGCACCAGCAACAGGTCAGTGCCAATACTCCAATCTTATCGGGGTCGCAGAGTCCCACCCAGCAGTTAGCGACGCCCAGCTCCCACCTCCTTGCTTTCAATAGTCTACGGGTAGCAAAGCAACCATACCATATGTGGTGTCCTTAACTGCAACTGTTAATGTGTGACAAAAATAAAAACTCTTATCTCCCGGGCAGAGCAATCTCCCCCATGTGTCAGCTCAGCCCACAAACACAGCTGGATCACATCAAAGTGCCAATTCAAACCGCAGTGGGCATCGCAGGTCATCATCGTTCCATTTGTAAGCAAGAGCTGTTCCTTCAAAATGGTGAATGATTCCTACATCGTCCTAAGCTACTAAGAAGTTGCATCTTTATCAGTGTGATGCATATTAGCTCCTTCAACCAGCATTCCGTTGTGGTCCATCCACATGTTCACTGCCTCGGGGCTATCAAAAAGTGTGTCTTACCATTGTGCATTACTTTAAGTCTAGCTGGGTACATGAGCATATATTTAAGACCCATTTGAAGCAACCTTGACTTAGTGGGGACAGAAGTATTCCTCTTCTTTTAGACCATAGGTGTATGATCAGGATACACAGTAATTTCTGAGCTACCTGTCGGCATTGTCCCCCCATCCCTGGAGAACTCTAGTACCACCTCCCTGTCCTTGAAGTTCAAAACCTTGGCAATAACAGGACGGGGATGTGACCCTGGAGGGGGGGGTCTGCTCTGAAGGGATCAATGAGCTCTCTCAATCGTGAACCCTCAGATAGTTTCCCAGGGCCCACTTCCTAAAGTATCAGGGCATCAATATAAATGGTTGGGTCCGCGCCCTCAATACCTTCCGGCAGGCCAAGTATGCAAATGTTGTTCCTGCATGACCTGCCCTCTGCATCCTCAGCACGCAGTTCCAGTGCGACATTTATCGCCTCTAGAGTCTTCAGCCTTACTTCCAAATCCACGGTAGCTGTAGCAGTCTCCTTCAGCAGTGTCTCTACGATCGGGACTCTCCGCCAATGAGCGTACGTCCTGCTGCAGGAGTTGTACGTCCACCTTCACTTCATAAACACTATTTTCCAGCGAGGTCCGTAAAGCAGCAAAGGCGGTCAGGATTTTACCCTCCTGAGTATCTGGATGCAACTCCGGGCCCACTGCACCCTCTGAGGACACAGTTGGCGTAGAGACTCGTAGCCTCCCCTGATTTGTAAAGGAGTCCATGACCGTGCCCTTGCTTTTCTGTTTGGTGGACGGCATGGCCGAGTGTGTCTGGGGTATAGGTCACAACTCCTAGATCAATGTCGTAGAAGATGGGGCAAGTGTATTTCTAATGAAGACTGTCACAAAGAAATGTCTGCTCCTTCCCAAACAGTAGCGTATAAAGTGGTAATGTCACAGGAACCGCAAAAAGTCCAGTGCAATCTGCCAAGAAGGTGCATGATATACCGACACAAACTCCAGTTCCCCAGGGTCACACAAGGGTAGGAGGCGAAAGCAATTTCTGCCCCAGTCACTTAAATAGGTAACTTCCCAGCAATTATGAATGGCAGCATACATGTGTTGTAAATGTGGCGCTTCAGCAGTCTCCAGTGTTGTTCACTTCCAGAATATCACCTACCAGGTTTGCACCCGGTGTCCATCTATTCAACTTGGTGTAGACACTTCCCTGGCTCGAGAATGAGTAGGCATGTTGACAATTGCCCAATACTGATTTTATCAGTGTACCCAAAACAGTGGGTTTCTTGTTATGAACCCAGCTCCAATTCCGCCAGCAAGCCCTTCAGGCCACTCCCTCGCACCACTGCAGGTGATGCCAAAGTCCCTGTCAATCAGTGGCAAAACTTCCAGTATACATAGACCTCTTGGTGCCTGTCCATGTGGGCCAACATGTAACTCACAGGTCACAGTAATTCGATTCTCCCATTCCGCCAAAGCTAATGCATTAACTTAGTTCATGCCCCAGCCAATGGTTGTCCAGCTGAGTTGCACACAGCTATGAGCGTATCTTCAGAATTGTCTCCAGCAAGTCCTGTGCGTCTCTCCTGGAGCCCACCTATATGCCCCTGCGCCCAGCCTTTAATTCACAGTATCCCTCCCTCCTGCATCTCCTGCGTGGCTCATCATGGGGAACAAGCTCTGCACCAGAGCTGCCAGGCAACAATCACAGGGGTAGGCAGACTGAGGTGCTCTCCAGACACCCAGGTAGCCTTGCCAGGCCAGGGGGAGAAGTGCACAAAGTTGCACACTGTGCCGCAAGAGTGCAATCTTTATTAGCAAGGTGTTGGTGTTCTTCCACCCCGTCCGTGCCAGCTCCAGCGTCCCTCACACTGATCCCCGGCTCCTACCAGGGATCCCGGCCCACAAAGCAAACAGGGTCCGTGTGGCTAGCCCCCACCACCATAGCCCAGCAATTTGCAGGCTCAGTCCAGGGCCGCAGCATCAGTCCGAGGCAGCGAACGGGCACAGGAGTTCCCTCACCGCCAGCGCGGCTGCCATCTTACGCAGCAACCACCTGTTCTTCACCAAAGGATTTTCTGAGCTCTCCTGGCCAAGTTAGAGCTGGACCAGGCAAAGAGCAGCAGATATCTATAGCGAACGCTGATGGGCCAGCACCCTGCAGCCCCTCAGCACCCCCACATGCAGGATCATTCGCAGGATCAGGGTGAGAGCTCAGACAGATCACGTCCTCTCTACATGAGCTCTAGCCACACCCTTTCTCTCCTCCCTCTTTATGCCACGATCCTTGAGAAATTAGTATTTAACAGCATCCACAGCCATAATACACCCATGTCTCCAACTTTCTAACCTCTGATCACCATCGTAAACCCACCCTCTTATCCTAATCTTCCTGGAACTATCAACCATCTTTGATAAAGTTGACCACCCTCACTTCTCCGAACCATAGCCAAACTAAGAATACAGGACATTGCTGTGTACTAGTTTGACTCCTACCTTTCTCATATGTCCTTCGCCATCTAATAGAACATTGCTGCCTCTGACAACAGGTCTGTGCTTGGGCCCTTTCTATTCACCCCCAACACCTTTCTTGGTCCTGCTGTCACCTCTTTGTGGAAGACGCACAAATCTTCTCATTCTCTGCTTATACTGCTGACCTCTCTGAACGTATTGGTGCCTACCCCTCAGCAATGTCTCGCTGAATGGCACTTTGTTTAACATTTGACTCCTCCAAGAGCAAAGTGATCTACCTTCCTGCATTCAATAACCCCCTTTTCCTTTCAATCCTCACATTTTCACCAGACTAGCTATCCCCCTCTCCTAAAGCACGTAACTATGTGGGGTGCTTTTTGATAGCGATCTCAACATCCACTACTTTATTACTTCTACCTCTCCAACAGTAAGGATAAACTGGCTCATTATCTAGGCCGCCCCTCTTCACCCTATCTGAAAGAGTAACCCTCTATAAACATCCATGCTCGTCTCACCACCTCCCAACACTGATTCATCCAGAGATGGCCATCCATGAAAAAACAATCCTTCTGATCGTTAGTACCTGGATTCAAATCCATGCATGAGCTTGCAACCCTGTCTAGCTGACACATACCTCCCACTACTCTCCTCTGGTTCACACTATAATTTCCACATTACCTTACCACCCTGTGGCTTCTTCATACTTCAGCTCCTTCTCCATCCTTGGACTCCCCATGTCAAAATCTCTGACCACCAATGACTCATTTAAATCTGCACTAAAACTCCTTCTCTTCTTAACAGGATAACCCCTGTTTACTCTCACATCACTCCCCTGGACTAGCCTGCACCAAATCATTGTAAATAGGCAGTCCCTATGCAGTACTGTGTGTTATGTCACATCCTGAGCTGGGTTTTGTGCCACACATTCTCCATCATCTTCTGGTTAATTGCTCAGTATCATGTCTGGTTTTGACATGGTGGTCTTGGTGAATCCACAATGATACTGGCCAAAAACCTATTGACATAATTTTATGATCAGCTTGATTATTGCAACCTTCCTGGTCAACGGCTCCTCTGTAGGCACGGTCTGGAACTGAGTTTCGCGCACAAGCCACCAGAAGTCAAGAAACTGCTCTGGACCCTGTTATTCAGCTTCGATCCATTTGAGCCTGCTCCACTATCTCGAATTGCTTTGAGCCGCTGCAACTATCTGGAGCTACCTTTCACACTCACCGCATTTTGATCCACTGAGTCAATCTATTATCTGTCTGTTCTCCTTTTGTTCGTGCCAATCACCACTGAAGAACCGCATCACAGGATCTTTTTGAGCATACTCGACCAAATCAAGACTCCAGACTAGACCCATTGTTTATTTATTTATGTAATTGTTTTTTTATAACACGCCTAATACCTTTTCTGAGTTTGGTTTCTAAACGCGGATCTGGGATTCATATCACTGGACAGTCTCGAGCAGACTGGACATTAAATGCCTACAATCCATTGGGATCAACTGACTCGAAATTTCTCAAAAGACTCTACACATTGAAAGCACTGCGAAACCTTGGTCAATGCTGTTGAGCCTCGGAACAAACATTAAAATGTGTCTGAAGTGGTTGTGCTCCTGGCCTGCATTTAAGTGCTATAGAGACCGCACTCCCTACATTTTTCAAAGCCCTTTTTTAGTAAACTTGACATTGCGGCTAAAACGATTTAAGGTCTACCCCAGTCTTCAAAACCCAAATTGCCCTCTCATCTCAAAGTGGTGGGTTGCAGTGTTTTTGGTTAGTGTGTTTGTAATTGTAGTTTCAAGTATCCTGTTTTAATTCATCCTTGGCTGGATATTCTTTTAATTTCGTACCAAAGTACTATTATTAGTTGGACTGCTTCTGTGCTAGCTCACACTGTCTACTTAAGGAGGCATAGGAGATCTACCTTTTGGGCTCAGTTCCACAATACTACTAAACCGGCTGCTATCCCATTCATACTGTGACTTTCCCAGATGTTGCCTTTGATTGATAGCAGCAATACGCACCTCTTAAAAGGTTTTGCTGTACGATATCCACAGGACCCTGCCAAAAATGACAGGCCCCTCAAAAGCGTTTCCTCTATAGCACCAGTCGTATTGGCTCTCTGGCTGACTGCTAATCTGGTTGCCCCTTAACAGGTCTGTGAGCCCATGTTTGGATTCCAGGGAAGAGTATCCACAGGCATGAACCTTAAGTAGCCATTGAGCAGCCAATTCACTACATGTGGCTTAATGGACTGTAACCTGAGGAACCTAGATATAACAGACTTTTAAATGAATCTGCTGGTTGGATATCTTGAGTCTATCCAGACACGAGTTTGTAGTTAAGGTTTGACAGAAATCCATCAAGGGGTTCCAAATGAGAGTGATTAAAAACTTGTCTATGAAGAATGAAGGGGAACACTTACACCCCCCCCATCACTCCCTATTACTATAAAATCTCCCCCACCCCTTTCTGAAACTGCACAAAACGTTCCCAAGAAATTCAGGGTGTGCCATTTTTTTTGGGAAAGATTTCTGCAGATACGAAGTAACAAGCCGCCCATGGGACTCCAATTTAACCACAAATATAGAGTCACTATTGCAGACTCCCGTATGTATTTGAGTTACAGGAGAACAGTATAGTTAAGATTAGAAGGTTTGCACATTTTCCTATGTCGTTTTGACTTCGCCAATGCAGGCACACTTAAGGTGGCAAAAATATTTTGGCCACGTCCAAAAATACATGCCAAATTTGAGGAACAGATTCATGTTTTATTTAAAAAAGGTATTAAAAACGAACAATAAAATAAAAGAAGAAGTAGTTTGTTTTCGCCTTGGCTTATTAGGGTGCACATGTTAAGGCTGACATTCTTTTCACTGTGCATTTGAGTAAGAGGGGGAAGGTCTGAAGTAGCAGAAATGTGGAAAAGTCTTTGGGAGGATGTAGCAATCCTGTTATACAAAACATCCATTTGCCCCCTCTCCCGTTAATGGTGGCACATGGTGGGGGGTCCTCTTGGCCTCCTTCCACCCCTCCAAGACCATCGTTAATGTCGATCGGCCTTTCCTTGTTGAGGGCCCTCAGCCCAATCTCCTCATTTTTGATGGGCGTTTCCCCTGTCTTATCAACTTCCTCCCTTCTCTTGCTACTCCTTCTACCACCTATCTGGAACCCTCTGATTCCTCCCCTGCCCACCCTTGTGCCCCTCTGCCACCTCTGCAGGGTGTACTTCAAGCCTGTACCCCTCCACAGAAGTCTTTCAAATGTGGAAACCTGCTCAACGTCGCTACTCTTGACTCTCATTCTGCTGTCAAACACTCCTGACATCTGTCACCTCCTTGAAGAACTCGACCTCGATGTCCTTGTTCTCACCAAGACATGGTTCACAGCCAGTTCTGTCAGGAGTTTTGACACCCTGAGGGTTACAAGATCCTCTACAAACCCAAAGCCAGCCGTCCTGGAGGCGGGGTAGCCCGGATCTTTCCAGAGTGGATCCCTGCCTACGTCATCCCTAGGCAGGCCTCCTGTTCCTTTGCATGCCTGATCTGCAGGACCTCTATCTCTCCTGGCCTCACTCTAACTGGGGCCACCATCTACAGGCCACCTGGCCAGGTTGCCCCCTTCCTCTCTGAATGGGCTGACCTTGCATCTTCTCTCCTTGCCTCTAACCTCTCAACTTCTCCTACATGGAAACCTCAACATCCATCTGGATGCTTCCAATCCCTCCTCGGGGCTCTTCTGCAATCTCTGTGACACTCTCTCTCTCTATTCTACCTTCTAGTCTGACAAACTCTGCGGGGCACACCTTGGATGTTCTCATCTCCTCTGACATTCCCCTCTCTTATGCTTTCGCCATTCCTCTATCTTGGACTGACCACTTTCTGCTCTCCTCCCACCTGACACTCTCTGTCTCACAATTGAAGCATACCCCAGCATTGCCACCAACCTTCTCAGTCATCCGGCCCATGAAGCATGTGTCATTGGAGGCCTTTGCTGCTACTTTCTCTCCTCCTCCTAGTCATGTGGCTGACTCACACTCTGACACAACCCCCCACTAGCCTCCATCTTTCTATCACTAACACGCTCGATGTCCTTGCCCGTCATGAGAATCTGCCTGAAGCCTACCTCCAAGTGCAAATCTTGATATGACTCTGACCTGGTCACCCTTAAACCCAGGTGTAGGGTGGCCGAGTGGAAGTGGAGGGTATCTGGCACATCCTCTGACAAACTGGCCTATCACTTGCTCCAAAGGCAATACAGGCTCTCTTTACTCTCCAAGAAGAGAGCCTACATCCAAGCCTGCATCCCTACGGCCTCTAACAACACGGCCAAACTGTTCAAAATCTGCAAGGAGCTGGCCAATCCTGCTTCAGTCTACACCTCGCTTGTTTCCTCCCAGGTGCTCTGCATGGCTCTGGCCTCTCACTTCGCCACTAAAACCCAGGACATCCAGTCCCCTCTCCCCTCTTCTCTTTCCTCTTCCTCTCCCTCTACCTCTCCTGGCCCTATTCTGGCTATCTCTCCCTCTCCTCCTCCCTTCTCTCTTTTCCTCTTTCTCTGTGATCACTCCTGATGACAAGTCTGATCTATAAAAGTGTCATCCAGGCAGGTGCTCCCCTGCTCGTCCAGAACCATCAAGGACCACATTGACACCCTCAAACCAGCCTTGGCCAATTCCTGCAATCATTCTTTTGCCACTGGAGTTTTCCCCTCTCCCCTTAAGCACTCCCTTGTGCATCCCCTCCTGAAGAAACCGTCCGCGGATCTTTCCTGTCTGACAAACTACCACCCTATTTCTATCACTCCTTTCTTGGGCAGACTCTTGGAAAAGCTTGCCATCCCCCAGATCACTCTCCACACTGAATCTGTTGGCTGTCTCCATGACCATCAGTCTGGATTCAGAGCAGCGAGAGGCACGGAAACTGCTCTCCTGAACACCGGTGAAGACCTGCTCACCAATCTTGAATCTAGCCTTCCTTCTGTCCTCATCCTCCTTGATCTTTCCTCCACTTTCGACACGGCCAACCATGCCATCCTGCTCAATCGTCTCCGTGAGAACCTGGGAATCACGGATCAGGCCCTCCACTGGTTGACTTCCTTCCTCCTGGACCGTTCCTCTCAGGAACAACTGGGGTACTTTCTCTCCATCACCTCTCTCTCCACATGTGGTGTTCCCCAGGGCTTCAACCTCTCTCCCTGGCTTCTCAACCTCTACGTGGCCCCTTTGCCCCACCTCATCTCTACCTCCTCCTCTAACTTTCAGTGTTATGCGGATGACACTCAGCTGACCTTTAGACACCCCTCTGCCTCCTCTCCTCTCTCGCTCATTCCTGACTGTGTATCCACAATTCAGGAATGATGCGCATGCAACGATCTCTGCATCAATGCCAGCAAGACAGAAATAGTCCGCATTGGGACTGCTGCACCCATTTTCCCCCCTCCTTAGGCCCTCCCCCGCACCTTCCTGTGAGACAAAAAACCTTAGGGTCATCTTCGGCTCCACTCTCCTTCTCCGCTCACATCACAGACCTCTCGAAGAAGTCCCACTATCAGCTGCACCTCCTCAGAGAAATTCTTCCTTTTCTAATTTTCCCCCAGAAGCTCAACATCTCCAGAGCCTTGGTTCTCTCTAGGCTGGACTACTGCAACAGCCTCTATCTCAACCTGCCTTCCTCTACTCTCCGCCCACGGCAACTAATCCAGAACAGGACAACAAGACTTGTACTTGGCCTCAAGCCCAGGGATCGTATCTCTCACTGGCTCCCAGTGGCTACAAGGATCAAGTTCACGCCCTCTGCATTGTCCACAAGGCTGTCTGGGGCCGGGGCCCGCATTAAATCCATCTCTCTCTTCCTAAAAATCTTCCTTCTCTAGCCCTTCGCTCAGCTACCTCTAACTCTCTGACAGTCAGTTGCTTCGCCAAGCAGAGAGTTGGATGTAGATCTCTCTCCTCTGCAGGGGCCTCCCTCTGGAATGGTCTCCCTACTCCTCTCAAACTCGAGCAGGACCACCTCAGGTTCCTGATGCAACTCAAAAACTTTGTTTTCGCTTCTGCTTTCTCTCTTGCTCTCCCTTGCTGACCACCTGTCTGACAAGCTAGCTGGTCGCCTGGTTACCCTCTGAACTCAATGTGCACCAGGCTTCCTCTACAACCTGCAAGCACCTGCACTGCCTCCGGGCCACCACGCACTTAGGAGCTGTATCTGTAAAGCTACAGTCCCTCCTCCCCCCTTTGCACTTCTCATGGCTGGTCTGCTGGCTGCACTTACTCAGAGCAACCGTCACCCTGACCGCACCTCCCTTCTCCCGCTCCCTGGCACTTCTCCTTCCCCCCCCTGCACGATCTGAATGACACAAGGCCTAGTAAGCTTGTTGTTTGGTCCTCCCTATGTTGCCCTACTGTGTCTTGTCGCATCTAGAAACACTTGTGTACAAGCGGGTTATGAATTACTCATCATATCATATCCTTCACGTGTTGGGCCTCGCTGTTCTTGTTAAAAAAGAAAAATCAGGAGAATTTGTTTCCTTTCGCTATGAGCAAACAAAAGTATTGAACATTTTCTGCCAGCTGCACCCACCCATTCCTTACAGTGAGAAAAGGAGTTGGCCCCATTGTCTAGTAGATACCCCATACGGCATGGGACCAGTGTAAGCTATCCACTTCAACAAAGAATCAATAGAACCCACAACATAAAAATAAAGTTCAACACCTTTAGTAACACAAACAAATGATGGGGTTCACTTAACGCTCACCCTAGGTGTTCCATCTAAAGCTCAAGAGGGGTCACTGTTCTAAAAATCAAAAAAGACGTGTTACTCAAAGGGTGCACAGTCCTATCTAAAGGACTGCCTGTCCTTCTCGGATTCACTAATTGAAAACACAGTCTACGGAAATAGCAACCAGCACAATTCTTGGCCAGCGTTTCCTCCCCTTGCTTAGAGTATATATATGTAATCCCTCTAACATATGGTTTTTGTATGGCTGCAATATGCTCACCCACAAATTATGCAGCCCTTAATAGGCATTAGGTTTTCTCCTTGCACTCTGGCCAGGATCTGAGATCTAGCCCTCAGTGGGCTTGCAGCTATCTGCTTTTCTTTGGTCCCGGTCTCAGCCAGTGTCTGATACATAGCCCAACATCTCTCTCGCCTTCTGACTCCTACTCTCCTATGGTCCCGGTCTCAGCCAGTATCTGATACATAGCCCAACAGCGCCTTCTGGTTCCTACTCTCTTTTGGTCCTGGTGTCAGCCAGTATCTGATACATAGCCCAACAGCTCTCTCGCCTTCTGGCTCCTACTCTCCTTCGGTTCCAGTCTCAGCCAGTGTCTGATACATAGCCCAACAGCTCCCTCGTCTTCTGACTCCTACTCTCCTATGATCCCGGTCTCAGCCAGTTTCTGATACATAGCCCAACAGCGCCTTCTGGTTCCTACTCTCTTTTGGGCCTGGTGTCTGCCAGTATCTGATACATAGCCCAACAGCTCTCTCACCTTCTGGCTCATACTCTCCTTCCGTCCCAGTCTCAGCCAGAATCTGATACAAAGCCCAAATGCTCTCTCACCTTCTGTCTCCTACTCTCCTTTGGTCCGAGTCTCAGCCAGTATCTGATACATAGCCCAACAGCTCTCTCGCCTTCTGGTTCCTACTCTCTTTTGTTCCTGGTGTCTGCCAGTATCTGATACATAGCCCAACAGCTCTCTCACATTCTGGCTCCTACTCTCCTTTGATCCCAGACTCAGCCAGTGTCTGATAGATAGCACAACAGCTCTCTCACCTTCTGGCTCCTACTCTCCTTTGATCCCAGACTCAGCCAGTGTCTTATAGATAGAACAACAGCTCTCTCACCTTCTGGCTCCAACTCTCCTTCGGTCCCGGTCTCAGCCAGTGTCTGATACAATGCCAAAATGCTCTCTCACCTTCTGACTCGTACTCTCCTTTGGTCTGAGTCTCAGCCAGTATCTGACACATAGCCCACCAGCTCTCTCCCCTTCTGGCTCCTACTCTCCATTTCCTATCTCAAGTTGTTAGGATCGATTGTGCCACTCTTTGCAGCAACCTGTGGCCTCACACCACCCCCACTGATTGTCCTGGTCGGTCAATGAAACTTTTAACGCTAACCTAACTCTGTTTACTGGTCAGACAATGACAAATATGGGGTAACCTCGGCACATGAAAATAGAACCATATTAACTCAGGGAAAGACAATGTAAATATCAATCTTTTCAACAATATTGCATTTTTACGAGTAAGAATACTTTATTTTAGCATACAGGAGACAACAGAAATGATTATATGCTCAACAGAAGGAGATATAATTGTTGACGAAAACATATGCAAGGAAGCATATACATCAATATAAAAAAATACAATACAAATCACAAGCACATTTCCGAAATTCTCAGATGAGAAATAGAAATAAACTAGAATAGGGTAGAGAAACAAATTCCATAAAAAATTAATTCAGCAGAGGAATAATGAGAGTTTCTAAAGCATTTCAATTTTTTATTCTACAGATTGTGCAAGAGGCAGTGTAAATGTGATAGTGAATAATTAGGACAAAGTATTTACACTATGACAGTAATTATTCAGCCAAAGCAGTAGTTATTTGGCCTTGGCTTTGGTTGACATATACATTTCAGCATATGTCAAAGATTCAACACATTGATCTGGATTGAAGGGGAGTAATGAGATGTGGAGGCCCGTATAAATCATAAAGGCATATGTTTCAGAAATAATTATGGATGACAAATCAAATTATACTTTGCTAAAGACAGAGGTTACACGAAGAGAATGTAATAAGCATACAGTCAACGTGCCTGGCAGTGAGGGTTAAAAAACAGACGTCTGAGGGACCACACTCTTGGCCTAAAAAGGGAAGCTGAAAGGCAAATAATACAGCAGTCTGGGTATAATGGGTAGGTCAAAAGAGAAAACCATTAGTGGATAGCACCCAAGCTTTAGAAAGGACCAGCGTGGCAGCATATGGATAGAGCTTCAAGGCAAACAACATGTCTCTCTTATAACATATTGCAATCAGTCCTCAAGGCAACTCGCCACCTGAAGGGAAAGAGCCAAAACAACGTTTATGATAAATTATATTGATGCCAAATTATATATTGATGAAAAGGTGTTGAAATATACCTTTAGGTTGTATTTTGCATGACGTGATCGAAGGAACAAAGATTTGAATACATTACTTCATCAGTACAGTAGCAGAGACAATTCGCATGTTCCAAGCTAAACTTCAAAGCAAAGATGTTAGGGCACTTTGTTGAAATGGTGAATGATATATACTTTATTAGAACACCCTAGCAGTGTTTCTGGGAAGCTGATTGGTCAATCTGTGGGCTATACGCACTTATGTAGCCTGCAGTTTGATTACAGCCAGCAAATCGGGTGTTTGCAAAGCAAGCAGCGTCAACGTTGTATTCTGCAACGTTGAAGCTGCTTGCTTTGGTGTATATGAATATATGAACACGTTCATACACACCAAAGTATCAGCTTCAACATTGCAGAATACAACAGCTGCTTCCTTTGGTGTATATGAATGTGTTCATATACACCAAATGGGGGTACAGAACACTTTCACATACATCAAAGGAAGCAGCTTCAACATTGTATTCTGCAACGTTGAAGCTGCTTGCTTTGGTGTATATGAATATATGAACACTTTCATACACACCAAAGTATCAGCTTCAACATTGCAGAATACAACAGCTGCTTCCTTTGGTGTATATGAATGTTTTCATATACACCAAATGGGTGTTCAGAACACTTTCACATACATCAAAGGAAGCAGCTTCAACATTGTATTCTGCAACGTTGAAGCTGCTTACTTTGGTTTATATGAATGTGTTCATATACACCCATGTTCTCAGCAGCATTTTTGTAAAATAACGAATATGTCGTTATTTTACAAAAATGCTGCTGAGATTTCAGGATTGCGCCCGTTATGACAAACCGGTGCAATCCTGAAGGTGCACTGTTGTGCACTACGACGCCCAGGCCCACTTGAAAATACTGGTGGAGGCAGGGCATACTGATTTGGCGCAGTGAATCCTGCTTTTTAGCACATTCACTGCGCCAAGTTCAGAATCGGGCCCTGAGGGTGTTCTAATAGCTTTATAGACCTGCAGCTCAGGCTGTACTGGGCGTTATGGTCTCTCATACCTCGTTAAAGGCCCTCGCTTCGCTCTTGCCATTAACTCGGTCTCCATAATGCCCGGTACGGCACTCACTGCAGGTCTATAAAGCTATACTATGAAAAAGCCAGAATTGAAGGAGGGCACATAACGATTCATAGAAATTAGTGACGTCAACAGTTCAAATATATAGCACAGCCATTTTGAATGGTAATTGAAGTCTGTCTCGACTAGTAAACGTGTGGTACCAGGGAAATGGCTTGCAATGGTGATGTTATTTAGGCAGGGTGCCATTTTGGGACAGAGTGTGCCATGATATAACCACATGGAAAGTAATCTGCCGACCTCCTGTTCACAAATGCATGAACGCTAATGCATGAATGTACTCTTGGCCAAGCGTAGGCAAAGCCATTAATATGCTGCCATATATTCTGTTTAACACACGTGGCAAGATTAATGTGTTCATATTTAAATGAGATTTCTGTACATAACCATACATTGCGTTTTGTGGCTATAAGCTGTTGGTTATTGAATAAATGTTAGGTCAACATTAATACTAGAGAGTGGTTTGCATAATATTTGCGGTAAGAGGTTAAGGTAAGGAGAATATCCCACGGTGATCATTAAAGCCCATTTCACGTGTCTTCAACATATAAAATTGGTTGTTTCTCCAGTAACAAGGTCTCTGTTCCCCCATGTTAGTCGAGATCAGATCAATAATCCACCATACAATGGCATCTTGTCGCATCAATGTTGAACTAGTGGTGCATTGGGATTCCTACAACTTATCATTTCTGTGCTCCAAAATTCGGGTATGAATTACCATGCAGGTTTCCCCACATATCTGAGATCACAGTGACACTATGAAGTAAACCAGATTTAATTTTACAATAGGACACATGTACAGAGGCCCAATCATATTCTAGGCTCTTGAATTTACACACTGCACAAAAGTCACAGGGAAAATGGCTGCTCGCTGGGAAATTAACTGAAGGTCAACCCAGGTTCATATTTTGAATGAACCAGTTGATCTTTGATGTTCTTGCCTCTTTTAGATGCAACCGCAGGAGTCTGTTCTAATGGCAAACTCGTTTGGACCACGTACCAGTGTTTTTTAAAAACGTTGTTTCTGATATGTTGTGTATCGGGATTAAGGGTGGTCACACAGATCATGTTGTCTATTTTCGCTAAATATGCAGCTGCAGCGAGTACATTTTCTCTTGCTGTAAATTTACTATGTTTGTTAGACCCCTTTATCGGTCATTAAGGGAAAGCCTGATTCAGCAGGTTATCCAGGTCTTTTCCATGGTGTTCCTATTCTTGTAGGGTACTACAAATATGAAATATGCATCGCATAAAGGCATAGCTTTATGGTGTCTGTTGGACTGTGGAGTATTACGCAGCACTGTGGGAGAAGGGCAGGGGAAACTCCACACCGGACCCCATTTACCACCTCCTGGTAGCACTTTATGTAGAGTGTGGGATGATCCATGCAATGTACCCTTATCACACCACCCAGACACAACAGGTGCAGCACTATAAACCTAACGAAGACAACTAGAACATGCATCAGTAAAGCAAGCGGTCCTAATATACAGAAACCTGGAACAGCAGTCACCAGTAAAGCAAGCTTCGCTCTCAGACCATAAATAGCACAAGCACTAGTAGGGACGTCATTTGTGGGTCGCTACGGGTGGCAAATGCAATGCCTAGCAAGCCCTGTGCAACCCCTGGCACTGCACCTGCAACCCTTGAGGGCTCGATTTTAAAAAGAGAGAATTTATTTTTGAAGTCACTCTGACCCAAAGGGTGTTATTTTCGGCTAATGTAGAGGACAGGTTTCCTTTACCATCTCCAACCTATAATAAAACTGCCCCTAAACCTCACGGTTGATGCATCCATTTGTAGGATGAATTCTTTGACGAAGTTCAACCTAATGGGACCAGGGCTTTTGCATAGAGCTTCCTTGAGTTGGTTGAAAACGGCCCAGGCCCGTTTATCGCATTCTATGAGGTTGGGGCATTCCTACTAGTCTGTTCGTCAAAGGACTTGCGTTCTCTGAAACCATGGTACGAAGTATCAATAATATCCAGCTAGGCATAGGAAAGCCTGAATGTCCTTTGTTACTGTTCGTTGTACCAGGCATAAGGCCTCAACTTTGGTGCATTGCGAAAGGACTTTCCTGTTTCCCACCTGGAAGCCGAAATACTTAATGGTGGAATTGGCAAGGTGACATTTTGCTGGATCCGTGGTTAAGCTGGCCGTTGTGCAGACAGCAGTGAGTTGTTGTACATGCTCATCCCAACTTGAACTATAGACCATTTTTTTCTGCCTAAGCGTACCCAAGAGACAGCTCGGCAGGGGGCCAGGTTGTGGTCCCTCAAAAGAGGGTAAATTGGTAGAGACGCTCCAAGGTGGAGATCGCAGTCTTGGGTTTGGCCTTTGGTGAGATCAAGTGGTGAAATGTATTTGGCCAGCCCCAATCGCTCCAACAGTTCGTCAACCCGGTGCATTGGGTATGAAAAAAATGTTGAGATTTTGTTCAGCCATCTGAAGTCAATTAACCTCCTGGTTCTGTCTGGCTTTGGCATAAGCCATTAGCGGCGGTGACCATTGGCTGTCGGACTTCTCTATCACCCCGAGGTCGAGCATCTTCTTTAACTCTTCCAGTGTGATCTGCTTTTGTGCTTCTGGTAGCCAACATGGTTTTAAGTGTATTACTCTTCCTGAAGGTATAATAAATGTATGGATGATACATTGCACCACTCTGATTTCTGGGAGAACATGTCTGCATATCAATTGATCCACTGTGATAAGTTTTGAAGCGCTCAGATGCAGTGCCCTTGTGAGATGGCAACCCCTCGTACTTCCACAGGTAGGGGGCTCTTGTGGGTATTACTGGCATAGAATATCAAGAGCCGAGCGTTGCTATTCTCCTGCCAGGCCTTGAGTTTGTTGATTATGGTGTAACTGCGAGAGTTTCTGCTAGTTGTACTTTATACATCAGTAGGAGACATTTTCAGTAACGATGTAAGTTCCATGCCACCTCTCCAATAGCTTGTTTTGTGATTTCGGCAACAGGACCATTACTTTGTCCCCCCACCTGGGAAGTACACAAATGGGCATTTTTATTGCAGGCCCACTTTTGCCGGCTCTCGGCATCTTACAACTGTGATCTCACCAGCTGTCTGACTTTCTCCATAAATACCTTTGCATTTTGGATTACAGGTTTTTCACTGATTTGCCGGCTGTTAGGGCCCTCCCACTCTTCTTGCAAAAAATCCAGGACATTCCTAGTATTCCACCCATACTCCAGCTTGAAGGGGCAGAAGACGGTTGATTATTGTGGAGTTTTCCATATGGTAAACAGGGACCAGGGATTCCGGTCCTCCCAATTTTCCATGCCTTCTGCTACCAGTCTTTGGAGAATCTGAGTTTTGTTAACCCTCTCAAGCTGTGGGTGATAAATAGTACACACGTACATCAGTTCCTCCATCTCGCCCATCAGTCGTGACATAAAATGACTTCACTGGTCTGTCAAGATGTCCGTTGGGAATCTGAATCTTGTACATAAAGGCACAAGTACTTTCAAGAGGGACTTTGTGCTTATTACTTCACACTGGAAAGGGCTTCGGATATCAGGTTGCATAGTCATTGATAACCAGCATATACTTGGTACATTTACTTGGTACCTGATTTTGAGGATTCAGGCTGTCCGATTACGTCGATTCTGATTCAATGAAACGGTATCTTTATGATGGGTAGCCATTGTAGAGGTGGCTTGGGTACATCATCCAGGGAAGTCTTCTAGCAGAAAAGACAACAGACGCCTAATTGTTTCAATTCTGCATACACCCTTGGCTAGTAGAATCTGCTAAGTAGGGTCTTTGAGTTTTCTCTAGGCCCAAGTGACCGGCAGTTCGGTTTGAATGTGCCATTCCCATCACTGCTTTCCTTAAGGCTTGGGCACCAACAGATGGTGACGATTTATGCCGTTCCCCCATGGATTCACACTGATTCAATACAAGACACATCCTTTCTCGATGAAATGTAGGCCTTCAGGGTTCTACTCTCAGCTTCGGAAACTAGGTTTTTCCAGGCTTGGACCACAAGGGGATCTATTCTCTATTCTTCTGCAAATTCCACAGAAGCCCGACTAGGAAAACCTCTCCGGATGTTTGCTCTCTTCCTCGTGCCTCACTCATTTCACAGAAATCCGCCTCTTCTGGGTCAGTCATGTCCAACGCCTCTACTTCATCTACAGTTGGAATAAGGACTTTATCCGAGTATAAGTTGCACCAAGGGTTGCCCTTGCTTAAAGACTGAGGGAGTGTTCCACAGGCTCAACAGGACCACTTCAACCTATCCCCGATAATCTCCATCAATCACTCCCTCTCCAACCTCCAGGCAAAGTTTGAGTGCCAGTACTAACTTCAGAGCCACTCTCTCATAGGTTCTCCATCTTCAGGCCTGTCCAAACCACAGCCTGTGCCACCTCATCTACATAAAGGTCCCATCCGTAGCTCCTCAGGTGACCCAGTTGGGCTTTCTAGCTGAACTCATCAGTCTCAGCACCTTGGTGTGGTGGTGGACCTCTCTATCAGGGGGTGACAGAATCCCATGTCTGACTCCACATTGTCACAGATGGCACAAAAATCACATCCAGTCTTAGTGACAGTTAAAGGATGTTTATTTATTTGTGGGGCCTGCGGCTGTCCCTCTCTCTCATGATATGCCCCTCCCCCCTAATCCAGGTGTCCATAACTCCCAGTTAGTGCTACTGTAAGGAAGGCACGCTATCAAGGTAAGACAGAAACACGTGATCATAGTTCAAGGGTGTTTATTGAACTTTATCAGGGTTGTGAAAAACACCTATCTAAGCCTAAATCTAAGATGGGAGCAAGCGACAACCATCAAATGCTAATAATACAGTCCTAGTGGAGTCTAGTCAAATAGAAAGAGTCTATACTAAAAAATAACTATTGCCAATCCTTATTGCTATGCTACAAAATAGTAATGTTCACAAAAAAGAAAGAAGGGTTCACAAAACGATAAGCCAGGATGTTTAGGCATTTGGCCTCCCTTTCCCACGTTTTCAGCATGGTACTAGGCGGGTCACTCAAGCACATCATACTCCTGGGCTTCTTTGGCACAAGATCACAGTTCCTTTCACCAACATCAGGGCCTTCTGTGCCCAAGTCTCTTTTGTGCAAAGTCTCTTGTCTCAAAGGACCTGATGTACCATAAACAACAAAGAAATGTTCCCTTTTCAGTAGTCACGTAGAGCGATTTACTCTTCGCCATGGATCCCCCTCAGCCAGGCTCTGATCCTTCTTTCATCGTAAACCTCTCCCAGTCGGTTCAGACCAATTTCAATTTGTAGGCATCCGTCAGTCAGGTTCACATTTGCCACCAAAATCTTTTCAGGTGTGTTACTGTTCACCCTAATTCGCAGGCATCCCTCAATCGGGTTCATATTTGCCACAACAATCATGTCGGTATTTTTACTGTTCACCTAGGATCCCCCTCTTTTGGCTCAGACCCCCTTTCTACAATTAGTTCCCCTCAGCCATGCTCAGAACAACTTCAGTTTACAGACAATTAAAGACTTTCAAATGTGCATGGGATTCAACGTAACCTGCTGCAGGACCACATCGATTTCACAGTACAATCATTCTTCCCAGCTCACGGTGGGTTTGCAGCAAAAAGAGACCTTCGAGTGAGCACCCAGGTGGCACCGGTTTTCTTTCTTCATACAATGTTGCCGCTTGCAACCTTGAGCACAACACAGTCCGGTCTACTGTCAATTTCTCCAACTCACCGGCTGTGCTGAACTCAGTGTTGGTTTGCTGTCGGAGTCAAGGACAGTACCACAGTGGCAATCGCTTCTCCCCGACTTGGCTATCAATGCGGGAGGGCACCATGTACCTTTGACACATGCTACACCGTTTGTCAGCTGCAATTCCCAGTCTTGTGTTTTTTTTCCTTGAGGCTTCCTGAAAGTCGCGGTTTTGTGTTGAAAAGGGCATGGGTAATTCCCTCCCTGTCCTCCTCTCCGAAATCGTCGCCTTTCTCCTCGGTTTAAACTGCCATTCCTGAATTGCTGCTTCCTCATGCGTTTTGCCTTGCTCAGATTGTGCTTTCGTGCTCTGCCTTTTATCAGTGTGGGGAAGTGTGAAGGATGTCATGTGTGTGTAATTATCAGTAATTGCCTGAATCTGCCTGACCCTTGTGTTGGGACATGTCAGGTATACGGCTCTCAGGTTAGTCCGTTGTTGCTCACGATGCACTGTCTATGTGAAAGTGCTTGTGTTGGGATGGGGGTCGGGGGTTGAGTTTCTAGGTATCCTACATGGTAGGATGGCGAAAAGGTGTTATAAGGAAGGGGCTACCGTGTCTCACCCTTCGGTGTCCCACTCCCACTCCCCAAAGACCACCCATCCAGAGGATCCTCCTGCAGTGGTCCAACCCCAGGAACCTAATCCAATAGCGATGGCCATGTCCGGCCACCGATACCAGAGGGCCACCTCTTACCATGATCTGGAACCTGGAGAAGCTTGCAAAGCCTGCAAAGTGTACCAGATCTGACAGCATCAAAACTAAACTGAGAATAGGGCCTGGAGGAACACCCCCTTTCATCCAGCCGGAGAGCCTGGAGAGGTAGGGCCCCATTCCATGACAAATCGGCAGCAGGAAATTGGCAGTACACCGTAATCATTGCAACACTGCCGTCAGAAGGCACAAGGTAGGAACCTAATGGGTGTCAGCAGCCTCCGTTTACCTTACTACAAAGAGGGTTTTTGCTCAGGAGTGCTCAGAGCATCCCTCTCCCTTATTACAATGCTAGATCCCAACATAGGATATATATTACAGAGGGCATAACCAGCTGCCCAATACCATACAACCACAACTTTAATGGGCCTACTACGAAAAGCTGACCTGTACCCACTAGATCCATCATTCAAGGTGAAGCAAGGGCCTGGCCGAACCACCCTAGGAACCTCTGCACATGTCATAGGCACCAAAACCAGCTTGTAGAAAGCGTGGATGCAAATATACATCAAACACCCCTAGAAAAGGCTACTTCCATGGCCAAGAGCAGAAATAGTCATGAGCCATACATGTCCTAAGCTGCAGTGGCACGGTGCAAATGC
Source organism: Ambystoma mexicanum (assembly GCF_040938575.1). Lineage (NCBI taxonomy): Eukaryota > Metazoa > Chordata > Amphibia > Caudata > Ambystomatidae > Ambystoma > Ambystoma mexicanum. Next base: position 995,768,606 of record NC_090921.1, read on the forward strand.
CTTAACGCTTAGGTAGAAACAAACTCCTCGGGTAGCATAGGCAAACCAAAAGGATGCACAGAAACGTAAGAAGACAAAGGCCATAGACCTTCTCCAAGAACAGCGACCGTCTAACTTCCACTACCTGCAAAGTCCAACAAACCGGCTGCTAGAAGCGGGTCCAGAAGGTCACCAAATCCACACCCCTTTGGGGTTACCTTCAAGTACAACCACAAGCCACACTATCTGGTCCAGAAAGGAGGCAGCGTGTATCACCCAAACCTGCCACTGCCCAAACAAGTGAGGGAGGGGAACACAATCCCTCCCATCACACAAGACTGTGGTCAGCAACTGGTGAATAGCAAGACCTGGAACCCAGAGAGCACTCAAGCCCACCCCAATTACCTTTTTGCAACTCGTATGGATGCCAGTGGACCGAACATGAATGGGCCACCATCACCTAAAGTGGGGACCTCTGTAGGCAAGTCTAGAAGAGGACCGAAGCACAACTCGCACCTGATAAATAAGCAGATGCCAAAACCTGCCGACAGCCCAAATAAAACAAAAGTAGCAAACACACCCCATATACCAGCCTCTGCATGTACCCTGCTTTGTGCATCAAACCCCACATACCAGGTCAGGAACATCAATGGACTGCATGTAGCGCTAACAGGGCTCAGCCCTGACCCTGCAGTAAGCACAGGATAACAAGAAATATACTACCATGGGGGATTTTTGAACCTAGAGCCTTTGATTCATTGTTCAGGCACATGTCCAATCTGCAAGTCCCGAGACCCGAGAAGAGCAAGATGCAATAGCAAACAGAGGACTGTTCGGAGACCTTCTGTAACCTTCATAACCTGCTGCCTTGCTGTCTTAGATGAAGCAGCAAAGTCCCTCCCCACTTCCAAAGGAACTGAGGATTTATAGCAATTTTGTCCCTGTTTTCCTCACACAGCAGTCAGGGATTCAAGAGTACCCCCATCCATACGTGCTAAAGCCCCACACCCTGATGGGACTTGGAGAAAAGAGGGAATGCAAAGCACATGAAACATAGAAGGAAAGCAAGGGACAGCAGTCAATTTCTCCCCTACTCAATATGACCTAAAGACTCCTTGGAGAGGTACTTCCAATACAAACATCCCCATGCAGCGGCGCCTCCTTTAGTCTAGGTCAAAGCTGGGAACTGTGACGAATCCATGGAATTTGTCCCTTCTCCACAACGGGAAGACCCCCCTGCCATCCCACCACTGTGAGGCTAGAGAGTTAGAGCTCATTCCGCAACACCCTCCATAGGGGTTCAGGCAAGTGGGACTTTACCAGGAGAGACTCCCCCTTTGGGGACAAGGACTCCCGTTCCGGTGAGGAACTCCCTAAGCCATTCACTTTAATGCATATTTGGGAATATCAGAAAGAAACAACAGTGTGAAATCTAGAGGCTTGCCTGAAGACAAAGCCACAATATGTCATCACGAACAAGAAAGAGAATCTGTCTCTTTAAGGAGAAACCTCCATTTAAACCTCCATTTAACTGGGACCAGTAGACTGGAAGAAGAGGAAGGAGAGGCAAAGCAGAGAAAGAGTGTAAGCAGGGGAAAACCCCCGACAGCCTGACAGCTGAGAGAGGTGGAGCCAAGGAGAGCTGTGGAGCCGGTGACTTTCAGAAGTGGTCGGAATGCGAGAGTGAAACGCCTAGCATTCACAGGCACTGGAGAACCAAGGAGACGGGAATCCAAGTCCTGGTGGTGACGTGACCACGAAAGCTTCATGTGGGCAGTATGTCTGCCCAATAATGGCGAAACCACCATGCTGAGCAAACAGCAAGGCATCCAGTTACCCGCAGCCATTCCTGGTCGCAGAGAAGGAGAAGACCAAGAGTGGGACACTGGCAGAGTTCAAGAGAGAGCGTACAAGAGGCAAAGAGGAGAACTCGAGTGGGTGCCGGTCCCAGAGAAATTTCCCTGCCAGCCCAGAGGTAACTGGGAGAACAGGAGAATCGTTATACATCGTTATACATCTGGAAAAGCTCACCCCTGTGAAACTGAAGAAATATGGAATAGAAGAACAAGTTACTTATCCTTGGTAATGTTCTTTCGACTGCTTGCAACTTGCTTCGGAAAATGTTTTCATAGGGTTAAGCATCGTTCAGCGTCAAATCTTGGTCTATGTCGGTCGACGGTCTACGCAGCATCTCTTGTGACGTAAACCCTGGTATATAGTAGCACACGCGCTGACCGTTAACTCAGTCCTTAGTTTGTTCCTCCTTTAATTAGCATGCTGTGGCACAGGAGGAGATAGTCTTGACGTTGCGAGAAAGGAAGGTGTAAGACACGGATTTCTAGGCAAGAGGGGATGGATGGGAGGGCGATGAGGAATACATTGGAGGAACATCCAGTCAAAATAACGTTTCCACGGGTAAGTAACCTGTTCTTCAATTGTATTGTGTACTCGCATGCATTCCTCATCTTTGATAGACTCCCGAAGCAGTTTGAGTTTGGCAGAGGGTACTAAGAATTTACTATATTTGTTAATGTTATGGAGGACAGCCTTGCCAAATTTGGCTTCCTCTCCTGAAAAAGAATCACACAGTAGAATTTACTAAATGTATGCAGGGACTTCCATGTTTCTGCTCTGCAAATGTCCCTCACTGGTACACCTCTTTCAAGAGCCGAGGAAGCAGCCACTCCTCTAGTAGAATGCGCGCTCTGACCTTTGGGTGAATCCTTGCCTGCCAACGAGTAATACTCAGTTATACACATAACAATCCATCTAGAGATGGTTTATTTTGTGACAGCTAAGCCTAATCTTTCACCAGCATAACCAACAAACAGCTGATCATCTTGACAAATATTTGCAGTTCTTGTGATATGGAAACTTAGTACCCTCTTTGGGTCTGGGTGATGAAGTCTCTCTTCCTCCTTCGATGTATGAGGAGCAAGATAAAAAGATGGTAGTGCAATACATTGTGCCAAATGAAATTCTGACACAACTTTAGGCAGGAAAGATGGCTTAACCCTTAAAAGTACCTTATCCTTGGAGAAGGAAGTGAAAGGCTGCTTGGAAGATAGAGCCTGTAGCTCACTTACCCTACGTGCAGATGTGACGCTACTAAAAATGCAGTTTTTATGGTGAGCATCCTTAAAGGGTACCAATGTAAGGGTTAAAAGGGAGCTCACATAACACCTCTTAGTACAAGGTTCAGATCCCATGATGGCACAATGCTGGGAGTAGGTGGGAACAAATGTGTCAAGCCTTTCAGAAATGGAGTCATAACTGGTACTTTGAAATATGATCCTCATCCGGAGATCTTTGGAAAATTGAAAGGGCCGCTAAATAGCCCTGCGCCGTGGCTACTTGCAACCCAGAATGAGTTGGATGGAGCAAGAAAGAAAGAACATGGGTACTTTACATGTGAAAGGATCTATTTTCATTTCCCTGCACCAGCTGCATAATCTATTCAAACGACAGCGGTACAGGGATTTGATTGCTGGTCTCCCAGCCGAAAGCAACATTTTCATTACGTCTTCCGGAAGGTCCCAATCCTTATATCTCACCCTTTCAGACACCAGGCAGGAAGGTTAAGAGTTCTGATCTCTGGATGAACAATGCGACCTTCCTCTTGCGAGTGTAGGTCCTTTCTTTGGGGAAGACGAATTGGAGGGCAGATGGCCATTTCCAGAAGGTCCGGGAACCATGTTCTCCTGGCCCAATCTGGAGCAATGAGGATCATGGTTTTCCTGAACTTCCTGAACTTCCGTATTACGTGGGGAATGACAGAGACTGGCGGAAAGGCATACAATAGTAGAAATTCCCAGTCCACTATGAAGGCGTCCCTTAGAGCTCTTCTTTGGGGAAATTCCCTGGAGCAGAACAGCTCACACTTCTGGTTGACACTGGTTGCGAACAGATCCACTTGAGGGGTTCCCCAAAGGGCGAAGATCTCTTGAAGGACTTCATAAGCTAGTTAATCGTGGGAGATCGTGCTCTTTTCTCCAGCTAGATGAATTGCCAGAAGAGTTATTCCTTCTCTTAGTGCCCAGAACCAGAGCTGCATTGCCTCTCTGCACAGGCACAGTGACCCCACATCCCCTCTCTTGTTGAGGTAATACATGGCCACTGTGTTGTCCGTCATTATCAGGATACTTTTCCCCTATATCGAGGGCAGGAAGGCCATCAGCGCTAGTCTGATTGCCCTCAGCTCCAAAAGGTTGAAATGGAGTCTGGACTCTGACTGAGACCAGTGTCCTCTTATTGAAAGCTCTCTCATCTGTGCTCCCCATCCTGAGAGAGAGGTGTCCGTCACAACTGTCATCTCCGGCCATGGTTGCCAAAAATGTCCCCCTCTCATCAAATTCTCCCAACTGGTCCCCCACAGGAGATCCTTGGTGACCTTTGTCGGGACCTGGAGAAGGTCCGTCATTCTGCTGGAGAATTGAGACCAGTGGGATCATTCTCAGATGGGCTTCTGGCACCAGAAAAATGCAGGATGCCATGAGGCCGAGCAACCTTAGAAAGTTGTAGGCAGGAAGACGTAGGGCACTCTGAAATTTTTGCACCATCTGCAAAAGATGTTGAGCCCTTAACTCGGGTGGCAAAGCTTTTTCCCCCAAGGCTGAATCCAGGACTGCTCCAAAAAATTGAAGCTTCTGAGAGGGTATCAAATGGTACTTCTTGAAGTTCCGGGAGAAGCCCAGCTCGCGGAGGAGGTGGCAGGTTATCCTGAGATGACCCTGACACTGTTCCGGAGAAACATCTCTGATCAGCCAGTCGTCCAGGTAGGGTTAGATCTGAATCCCCCCCTCCTTAGACTTGCTGCCATCACTGTCATAAGCTTGGTGAAAACCCTCTGGGCAGAGGTGAGCCCGAATGACAGAACTCGAAACTGATAATGAGAACCACCAACCGTGAACCTCGGGTACTTTCTGTGCTTCTGATGTATTGGCACATGAAAGTAAGCATCCTGAAGGTCAAATGACACCAACCAATCCTGGAGTCGAAGGGCATGAAGCATCTGCGGAAGAGTTACCATCTTGAACTTGTCCTTCCTGTGGAACATATTCAAGCATCACAAGTCCAAAATGGGTCGCACTCCTCCGTCCTTCTTGGGATTAGAAAGTAAGGAGAGTACCAACCTTGGTTAGTCTCTGCTACAGGGACCAATTATATTGCACCTTCCTCCAATAGGGTGAAAATCTCCTGTTGGAGGAGTGGATCTGGAACCAAGGTTGGCCTTGCTTTTGCGGTGCAATTGAGAGGTCTTTTTAGGAACAGGAGGCAGTAACCGTCTGCTACTGTTTGTAGGACCCATGCATCCAAAGTTATGCTTCGCCAACTCTGGACATGGCATGACCAGCCTGCCCCCTACCACAGTTTTGTGGTTGAAGGAGTAATTGTGTTGTTCCACCTGAAGCTGAGGGTAACTCAGCAGGTGTTGAACGTGGAGTCCTTGCTCCTCTACCTCTTCCAGAATATGGTCTTCTTTGACCTTTTTGTGAAAACTGACCTCTTCCTCTAGATATGGAGGAATAGAAACAAAAAGAACGACCCCTCTATCCTTGACCTGTAGCTTGAGGTTTTCTTATTGCCACCCCTAAAGATTTTGCTGCAGCTCTAGAAGCTTGCCATTTTTCTAGACTGCTATCAGCCTTCTAGCCAAACAGAGAAATACTGTTAAACAGCATGTCCAGCGAATGTGCCTGAAAATCCGCCGCAAATCCAGATTTTCATAACCAAGAACTGTGCTGGCAGCCATTGCTCTACTGACCGAGTCCACTGTATCCAAACTAGATAGTAGGGATTGTCTCATGGCCTCTTTGCCATCTCGTATCAGGCATAAAAAGACTTCTCTCTCTTCTCCCTTTTGTATGTGCTCTGCTGCTAGAGCAGTCACACCCCAAGGGGTATGTGTGTATTTCACTAATGCACTGGTAGCATTGGCAGATTTTAGTACCTAACTTCCTGCAATAAATACTCTTTTACCTAACAAGTCCACCCTCCTATCTTCTTTATCTGCGGGAGCAGAAGGATAGGCTGCAGCCTTTGAAGAAGCTGTTGCTGATTGAACCACTAAGCCTTCAGGTGTTGGGTGCCTGTTCAGAAATGGAGGGTCTACAGAAGTAGTCTTGTATTTCTTTGTTAATAATTTATTAACAGATGGAATATGATCTGACTTCAACCAATTCTCCATTACCCTACTCTCAAGGCTGCATGAAATGGCAATACAGCTTCTCTATTTGGCCCACTGTCTAAGATATCAGTGAGGTCATCAGTTTCCACAGTAGATGCAGGTCTGGACCATCCCAGATATTCAGCTACTTTGCCAATAACTGCCCTGTAAGAAGAATCATCTGTCTCTGGGGATGTTTTCCAGCTACTGTTTTCCTTTAATGTTGCCACAGGATTCTGCATCTTGGACTCATCTGAAATTAATTCCTCTGGAACATTTGGAGTTCCATATTCATACCCAAAAGGGGGCTGATCCTCTTCCTCCTTGTCATCTTCAAAAATTAAACCGATCTGCCTAAAGAAATCAGGTCTAGGAATGGGTTGGAAGAATTTCGGATCATCAGGAATAGACTTTGCAGTTTTCGAGAGCAAAGAATGCTCCAACAAAGCTGAAGGAGTTGAAGGCTTTAATGGCTTATTCAAAACTGTCAACGAACGGGTCGGCACTTTATGTTGCTTCAAAGGCTTAATATGTATTTTATGCCTCGAAGGTTCAGGTGACAAACATAAATGTTTTCGATTCCTTCGAAGAAGACTTCAATGCCGTTACTGAATGGTTCGAGGTAACAGACACTGGCTTTTGCTTGTGCGTCGAGAAATATTGCTTTGATTTATGTTGAGGAACCTCTCTTCTCAGGCTCTTAGGCACGTGAGAAGGGGACACACGGGACTCCCTACCGGTATCAATAGACGCTGAGGGGTGGACACTCTTCTTGGACTTCTTTAGAGGCAGACTCGGAGGAGCGTGTTTTTTTTAAAATATCGAACAGTTTTAAGCGGAAGTTTTCTAACTCCGCTGGAGTCGAGTTCTTTATCGGGAAATTAACTCTTTCAGAAGAGGAAGACGAGGACCTGAGATGTCTTTTCTTACCCTTTTTATGGGAAGAGGAGGATGAGTGTCGAGAACCTGACCTCGAACGTCTATGTTTTGAACTTTTTTTTTTTGTAAATTGAAATAATTGAAATGTATTAATTTTGAACTCAGCCAAGCATTGAACAATGCAATCAAACATGAGTGATGGACCCTCTACAAGCAATCCTGGTGTCATAACTTGTCCCCAACGTAGTCCCCCTCAACCTCTTCCTTCCCCTTTCCCTTCAATTAGACTCTTCATTTAGCATTTGGATTTTTAAAACTGTGCACACATAAACCAGTTGGTGTCCGAGTAGTCTCAAAGAGCTCAGGTCCCATCATACCATGTTCTGTGATGCGCCCCTATTGTCAATTGTCTGACCGGGACGAACCAGATCTCCCTTCGTAATCCATCTGCCCCCCTCCACCTCACCCAAAAGCATTAGAGAATTGTAGCCAGTCCATCTCTATGGATGCACTACCCCCATGAATAGCTGCAGTGATCTTTTCCATCTAATACATGCTTTTGCTGTGTTTGACCACTCTTTCAAGGTGGGAAGGACCTTCCTCTTCCATATCTGGCATGACATGCTCACACCGCCAGAAGGAGGAAATGCACGAGTGGCCAGATGACATGCCACTGATCCCTGCATCTCTAAACCAAACAGGACCAACAGGGGATCAAGCATGCACTCCCCCCTCCCCCGCATTCTTGATCCAACCCAGGATCTCGGCCCAGGAGACCTGCAACCTGGGGCAGTCCCACCACATGTGCCAGTAGTTTGCTTTGTTACTGCAACCGTGCCAACACTGGGGATTCACTGCGGGAAACATCATTGAGAGACGTGTCGGATCGTATGGCCAGCAATGTAGAAACTTCAAGCCATGTAGTTTATACTGGCACGATAACAATGTCTTGAAAGCTCTCCTACACATCAGGTGCCAGAGGTGTTCATGGTTTATAGTCATAATGTCGAAAACAAAAATGTCGAAAGTCATAATGTAGAAAAAAAAATGTCGAAAAAAAATGTCGAATTTTTTTTTCAATACGTTTTTTTTTCAAATGTGGGGGTTCCCCCCAACCCACCTTTTTTTTTTGTATTTTTTATACTTACCAAACCCAAAAAATACATATAAATAAAAAAATAATAGATTGGACTTTTTTTTTTGACATTTTTTTTTTGACATTTTTGTCTTTCGACATTTTTTTTCCGACATTTTGACTGACCACCGGTGTTCATCCAGCTCGATCCCCAGGTCCCTCTACCACCTTGTGCAAAGTCCTTGTATTGCCCCTCCCTTTGGTTCTAGTAGGGCCCCGTAGAGACGTGAAATGAGGCCTTTCATTTCTATGTGCCATATAAGAACTTTTTCGACGGGTGCGAGATCCCTCTGAATTCGCTGCTTCCACTTTTAAGCTGTGATTATCCCCTTTAGTCTAAGGTACAAGAGCACTGATAATTTGCCTATGTCCAAGGCCTCTTCCAAGTCCTGAATACTTAACAATTCCCCTCCTTTCCACAGCTGACCTACCCTGGGGAGTCCTCCCTCGAACCAGGACAGGTACCTCTCAACCTTTGGTATGACATCTCGCACAGAGGGGGCCCAGATATGACTTATCGGGGAGGGCCATGCAGTAATCACGTCCGTTCTCCCTCCCATGCTCAACACCTCCCAATGGACCCCGAGAATCAGGTGTTCTCGAATTCTCCTCGGAAGTCTCCCCTTGGGACCAAGAGTCATTCCCCCACTGTCGCTGGGAGCATATGCTGATTTTCTAAATACACCCCCTGCCTTCTGGGATCCTCCCTCAGGTGTGGGACCATTGCCCTAAGTTGTGCCGCCCTGTAATACATCATCATATCCGGAAGCCCTACACCTCCATGATCCTTCGGCAGTATTAACGTCACGTAACCCACCCTGTGTTTGTGACTTTGCCAAAAGAACATTAAGATTAGCGACTTTGCCTCTTTAAGAGCATTTCTGGGGCACGGACTGGCAACATTTGAAACAGGTACAGCACCCTCAGGAGGAGGTTCATCTTTATTGCATTGAGCCTCGCCATCCACGACAGCTGCCCCTTACTCCACACCGTCATTTCCGAAAACAGCTTGTCAAAGAAGGGGGGATAATTAGCAAGGCCCAAGTCCTCATCCTGTTTAACAATAGTGACACCTAGATATTTAACACTGTCAAGCTGAATTTGTAACCCCAGGGGCCTAAGCACTTCCACATCTCTAAAACCATCTGCAGCGAATGGAAAAAGTACTGACTTTCCCCTGTTGACCGTGAAGCCAAAAAAAAAAAAAAACATACTCCTCGATTATCTCCAAAGCAGTGGGAACAGAGCCAAAGGGGTTCAACAGATGCAACATTACGTCGTCCGCGTAAAGCCCCAATTTCAACTCTCTACCACCCACCCTGATGCCCTCCACCTGTGGGGCCCTCCTCAGCCACTCAGCAAGCACCTCCATCGTTAATGTAAACAGGAGGGGTGAAAGGGGCAACCCTGCCTCGCCCCCATCTGTAGGGCAAAGGGTCTCGACAATCGCCCATTAACTGTAACCCCGGCCACTGGGGCTGCGTAAAGGGCTTATATCCCTCTCAGAATCCGCTCTCCGAAATCACATTTCTGCAATACCCCATAAAGAAAGCTCCAATCAACCTGATCAAAAGCCTTCTCGGCATCTATGGCAACTAGCACTGGGCTCCCCTCCCTCCTTGCTGCGGCCTCCATTAGACGTAACATTTTACGCAGATTGTCAGCCCCCTGCCGACCCTGAATGAACCCCACTTGGTCTGAGTGGACTCATTTTGGCATGAGACTTACATTCGTATGGCCAGCACTCTCGTAAAGATTTTTGCGTCAACGTTAAGTAGAGAGATGGGATGGTACGACTTGCAACATTCTGGATCCCTACCTGGTTTTGGTATGACCGTTATCAATACCCTCCCAAAGGAAGGGGGGGGCCCTCCTTCCCTGTAGCCAAAATGTTGTTAAATAGTCTTGCCAGATGTTGTGAGAAAGAGATCCAGCAGAAGGTCTTGTAGAACACGACCGTGTACCCGTCATCCCCCGGAGCCTTTCCTAGTTTAAGCCCACCAATTGCCTTTAGTAATGTGCCTTTCCAGTTCAATGTACTCGCTACTTCGGATGCTCATCAAGGGTATCTCTCCCAGGTATCTGCCCAACTCTTCCTCCTCCGCTCCTCCCTCTCTCCCATAGAGATGTTCATAGAACGTGGCAAATTCCGTGGCAAAGGAGCGTAACTGCCCTTCTCTGTCCCTAACCCCCGATACCCACCGCTCTGCACGTTGACCCCGAAGTTTGGCCGGCAGTAGGGCATCAGCCTTGTCCCCCTTTTCATATCATCTTTGCTTCAGAACCTGCAGGCTAGCAATCACCTTGCCCATCTCTAGGTCCCTCAACGGTATCTCTCCCATGGCTTCCCGTAGAAACAGCATTTGTCCCACATTTGGTCAACACATCGAAGCAATGGTCAACTGTATTCCCTCAAGGGCCCAGAAATCAATAGAGCCCTCCCGGCGGCTCTCCTCCAAACCAATGGGTCAACTATCTGCGTTCTCTGGTTGAGGATGATACTTGCACCCCCTCTCATGGAGGGCCCATAAGCCCAAAAAACCTGGCCAACATAAGCTCCTGGGACGCGTCTTTCCTCCCCTGAACCATCCTCGTTTCTTGCACTAGTAATACATCAAGGTCACGATTCCGCATCTCCCTACCCAGCAGTGAGCGTTTGGCCCTTAACATTCAAAGTCCCCATCTTGAGAACCTCAGCCCAGCCCTCATTCTCAAAATGCACCAACTGGAAGCATGAACACCCATCCCGACCACTCGACCTCCCTTAATACAGAAATCTCCATCCTTCCGCTAATTTTGCCTTTCCGTGTCATGACCCCATGCCCCACCCAATCCCCCTCCTGTCTCCCCCTGAACTGCAAACGGTTTCCCATCCAAGACGCCCACCATATGGTGTGCCGCCAGGGGCGATAGTACGCCTCGCCCGTCGTCTCAATTATCCCCTCATCTCCCCCGCTGTCTTATCTCTTCTGACATAACATCCCACGTCCCACTATGGTTTTACTCACCCCTTTCCTCTGTCAAGAATCTCCATATTCCTTCCGGGGAGGTGGTGTTGAGCTTCTTAAACTTCCTGCCACCCGGCATCTTGTTTTTTGTGCTCTCGGGTCGCACCGGACCTCGTGTTCCAAAAGGCGCGGCCTCCGCTCCTTCTTGGCTTTCTGTCAGATCTTCGCCCTTGAGAACCTGGAGCACCTGCTGTGCCTTCTGACCACTGGTTACACGATAATCCGCTTCTCCATGCTCAAATGACAAGGCGAATGGGAACAACCAGCGGTATCTGATGCCCCTTTCGGTCAACCACTGTGTATGTATTTGTATTTAATTGGAGTTTATTTTCTTTTAGCCAAAGAGCTTTACATAGAACAACCGGTGATACAAAACTAAGCAAAGTGAATTCTTAACATGAATCATGTAGCAGAGAATATTATAAAGAACAATTTACAATGAAGTAGAGAATATAAGTTTGAACAGATTGGTGAGCAATCTGTCGCTGACTGTCAGGAGGGAGATTAGAGAAGGTGGGCTTTCAAAGAAGTGCGGAAGGAGGAGTAAGAAGTGATGGAGCGGAGTGAGAGAGGTAGAAAGTTCCAAAGAAGTGGGGCAAGAAGTTGGAAGGAGCGGAAACAGGATTGTGCACAAGGGGCGGAGGAACAGTAAGCAGGAAGAGATCGGCAGAGCGGAGAGAACGAGAGGGGGAATAGAAGGAGAGAAGGGAGGCGAGGTGGGGGGGGGTGCAAGTCCATAGAGAGATTTAAAGACAAGACAGAGGAAGTTGAATTTGAGTTGAGAGTGAAATGGGAGCCCTCCTAGTGAGGAAAGGGATGAGGAGATAGAGTCCTGGTGGGAAGGACGATAGAGAACGGATGGCAGAATGGTCGATGGATTTAAGAGGGGCTAAATGTGAGGAAGGTAGGCCAAAGAGGAGAACAGAGCAATAGAAAAGCTGAGAGAAGATTAAAGAAGATATTAGGAGCTTAGTGGCGTAGAAAGTAAGGAAAGGACACATTTTGCATTGGTTATAAAGGTGGAAGTGGCAGGATCGGGAGATAAATGATGTGATGAGTGAGAGAGAGGTTAGTGTCGAGGTAGAGACCATGATTGCGGGCAGAGGGGGAGATAGGGAGATGGGAGGGAGGAAAGAGAATGGAGGGAGGAGGCAGAGGAGGAAGATGGACGTTAGCAGGAAAGAATAGAACTTCAGTTTTCTCAGATTTCACGGTAAGAAAGTGGGAGGACATCCAGGATTTGATAGCAGTGAAGCAGGATGAGAGTTGATAGTGGATGTCGTGAGTGAGAGATGAGAGAGAGATATAGCTGAGTATCGTCAGCATAGAAGTGGTGAGATACACTAAAGGAAGAGATGATGGGGCAAGAAGGGAGCCTTGTGGGACACCATAGTCGAGAGAGTAAAAGGAGGAGGTGCTGCCAGCCCAGGAAACAGAAAAGGTGCGGTTGGAAAGATAGGAAGTGAACCAGTTAAGGATGGTGCCCTTGAAACCGAAGGAGGAGAGGGAGCCAAGAAGTAAGGAGTGATCTACGCTGTCAAAGGCAGCTGAGATGTCAAGGAGAATAAGGATAGAGGAGTGTTTGGAATAGCGGGCTGTAAGGAGGGAGTTAAGGACATAGGTAAGAACAGTTTCAGTGGAGTGGTGGGAGCGGAATCCTAATTGAGTAGGGGGGAGGAGAGAGAGGTGAGAGACGTAAGATGAGAGTTGTGAGTAAATAAGGTGTTTGAGAAGCTTAGATAGGAATTGTAGAAGGGAGATGGGGCAGCAGTTAGAAACTAGGGGAGGGTTTGCTGCAGGTGTTTTCAGAAAGGGAATGATGATTGCGTGCTTGAAGGCAGATGGGAAGGTTGAAGTGGCAAAACAGGTTTTGAAAAAGGAGGTGAGGTAAGGTATTAGAAGCGTGTAGACTTTGGGGAGGAAAGGGGTGGGAAGGAGATCCCTGGGGGCTGCAGTGGGGCGAGTTTTGGAGAGAAGAACGGAGACTTCAAAGTCATAGACAGGAGTGAAGTTCGAAATAGTGGTGGAGGTGGATGTGAGAGGTGTAGAGGGGGGACATATGCAGGGGATTGCAGAATGTCTTGACTCAGAGTGTACCTTAGATGAGAAAACATTAGCAAGATCAGTAGATGTCAGAGGTGAGGTAGCAGAAGGATCAGAAGTGGGGGGAGAGAGAAGGCGGGTCAATGTTTGAAAGATGGGATGGGTAGATTGTGTGTGGAGAAGGTCAGAGAAGTTAGTTTGTTTGACAGATCTGATGCAGTTGTCATAGAGAGTGTGGTAGAAGTCGGTAGCGTGGTTAGCTGGAGAGCAGTGTTTGCGCCAGCGTCTTTCAAGGCGGCGGAGGAGGCGGCGCATAGAGGAAAGGTGTGGAGAGAGACAGGGTAGGACGGGTTTGCAGGAAGGACGGAAGGTGGTGAGAGGGTGGAGTTGGTCGAGACTGGAGGAGAGGGCTGAGGAGAGATTGGATGTGGCTTCATTTACAGAGAGAGTGGAGAAGTGAGGGAGGGGGAAGGGAGGTGGAACAGGTATTGTAGAAAAGTGAAGTATTGAAGTTGCACAGTTCGCGTTGGTAGAAGGAGGGGGAGGGAGAAAGGGGAGAGGGGAGGGGGATAAATGAGACTGAGTGGGGGGTAAAGGAGACAGAGTAGAGAGTGGTTGGACAAATAGCAGGGAAGTTCAGATACAGAAGAGGCCGTAAAAGAGGAAACAAAGATCAGATCTAGAGTGGAACCGGAAGTGTGAGTGGGTGGAGTAGGGAGAGGGGTAAGTAAGTGGGAGTCGAGTAATGAGAGGAAGAGGGAGGTTAGGTGAGAGGTAGAGTGGTGGACTCGCCAAGTAAGATTAGTGGTGCAGGACTAGGTGAGATGAGGCAAGATGGGGCCGACATTCTCTACGACGGGACATGACGAGCCCCGAGAGATCCTGGAACACCTTAACTGTGTCACCTTCGTACTGGAAGCTCTCCAGGTGCTTCACCTTCTCCAGCACCTCCATTTTCTCTCTGTATCTTAGGAAGCAAACTACTATCCACCTCGGGCCTTTACCTCCTCCACCTCTGTGGGCTCTCTCCAGTTGTACCTCTTTGGCTCCCTCCAGGGCAAAGAGCCAATTAATCAGTCCTTGTACTTTCCTCCCCACCTCTGCTGCCGACTCTCCCTTCTGCTCTCTGACTCAGAGGATGCGTAGATTGTTACAACGCTCTCCATTTTCCAAATCATCCAATTTCAGTAGAGTTTCTTCCTCCCTCACTTCCAGATCTGTCAGGCGTGCCTTTCCATCCCCTCCATTTTGTCTTTAAGTTTGTCGACACAGCCCCTAAGATCACAGATGGATGCCTGAGTGTCCGCCTGGATCGCATTGATCTCTTGAAAAATGTCCCTTAGGTCTTCACTAGTCAGGACCGGCGAAGGCGCACCTTCCCCAGCAGCCATTCTGTTATGATTGGTGCAGGTTCCCTTCTGGTCGCTACCTGGGCCTCTCCAAAAACGTTGAAGTGATAAAGCTCTGTGTGGGCATCACCTCTGTGTCCAAGAGGCACCCAGGGCTCCTCCAGCATGACTGTGGTGGCTAAGCAGTTGAATGTGGACCACCAGGTGTCTCTGCAGGGTTTCAGACCACCACCTCTCAAGCGCGCCAATTTCTCAGGCGTTGCCGGGTGGATCTGCATACAACTTCATCCAACGCCCAGCTCCAGACTCACTTCTCCATTGGGGGTCGCACACCCCACGTCCGCCACCTCTCAGTCCTGCACTCCAGCATGGTGACAGCCCCCTCAATGGTCCGGTTGGGCCTAGTTGTTAATGGGTTCCCCTTAATTTTTTGCTGGGGGGATGTCTGTCCTGCCCCACAAGGCTGATGTGGCCCAGGCGTGGTGCTGTAACCCAGCCCTACTCAGCTGCTCCCAATATATGATCACAGAGGGGTATCACAGCTCAGGCCCAGGTTGTGCCAGTTCCAGGCCCTATATTCCTCAGTCCCTGCCTGGGACCTCCCTCTGCAGCCCTATTGATCTCACGAGGGCCTCCGATCATCCAACACAGGTGCATGGTGGGGAGCGAGCCACCAATCATGCAGCTCCCTGTCCTGCGCCTCCTTGCTCTTCCCCCCTCTCACCTGAGGGTGTTCAGGGGTGTGTTCACTGCCACAGTCCTCCCTCCGCTTCTCTGGTTTCCACAAGGGCTATGGGGCGGTCGGGCCGGTCTCTCCTCCCAACATCTCTCTCCGTTACATTGTGCCCACGCTCCCGCCCAGGGGTCGGCATGCAGGACTGTACGGAGCCACGGGCAGGGGTGAGCCCACTCCAGCTGATGTCTCAGCTCCTTCACAGCAAGGTAGCACTACCCCGCACACACCAGAAGTGCTCTGGATAGTCGGGTCGCCATCCGCAACCACTGTCTCCCTCCAGACTGTGCGGTCTGCACTCCCACCACGGCTGCGCCACCGCGGGGCAGCACAGAGCCACCAGCAGGGATGAGCCCATTCCGATTTGTGATCTGGCCCTCTGCCACAAATATGCCCCCCTCCGTTCACTGTGGGGTTCCGGAATCTCCTACAGCTCGTTTGCAGAGCCCTATCCCACAGTCACAACCTATGCTGGGCCGCTGCAGTGTTTATCTCTTTGGGTCCTGCCGGGGGCGAGGATAGACAGCCACCACAACCCCCTTCACGGTCTTGGGGGTTCTGGGATGGAGCACCATGGTTCTACCATCGCTGTGGGAGGAGCCACGATCACTGGTACGTTTGTATGTGGCGGACATCTCTCGAATCAGAGAAGGTTTTCCTCTTCAAAGGGGTAAGGGCCTGGGATTTGGGGGTGGACTTACCTGCATCAAGTTTCCCCTTCATCGATTGGCACAAGCCACAGTCGTCTATCTTGTGGCACAATCCCAAGCACCACAGACAAACGGGTGCTGGTCTGTGATCGACATCTTGGCCCCATAGTCTGGACACTGCTTGAAGCCGGTCTTTGGTGTGGAGGCCATATCGAAATAAAACGCAATTTAATCACTGAGGCGAGTAGCTCAGAAGCATGCAGCAGTGCGGAAAAAACTGAACTGAGGTAACGGTCAGCGCGCGTGCCACTATATACCAGCATCGATGTTACGAGGGGCGCTACGGAGACCATTGAGGACCACGATTCGATGCTGCACGATGCTCGACCCTATGAAAAGATTTTCCAAAAGCAAGTTGCAAGCTGACTTGACTATATCAAAGATGAGGACTACGTGGAGGGCACAATTCATTAGAAATAGCTGTTCTAAGCTGCAGGAGTCCAGGATAGTCAGAGTGCTGGTGGCCAATCCCCCTTCAATTCAAATCTGCTGTAGAGTACCCATAGCGGTAAAGCCTGTCTGCTGTTAAAGGAGGCTGTTCTAAGCCAAAGGCTGTTCTAAGCAGAAGGCCTGTTTGTCCTAGAGGCTGTGCTGCTGCGGCCGGTTGATTCCAGGCACCCTGAAGAATGCCTCCAGCTGACATTATTACATCAAGCCAGCGGTGGGGTACGAGCGTTGTGTCTGGTGCTGACCGTCAGAGTTTTCTGTGCAGAAGCATTCTCTGTCATCCTTGCATGGGAGCAAAGGTTTGCTCTTTGTTTGCCTCACTGTGTGCTCGTCTGCTTTCTCCGTCCCTCGTGCCTGGCTATTCGCTTTTGCATTTTCTCTGCTTGCATGCGCTTGCATGTGGCCGTAGTTGTTGGCCTTGGAACATCACTATGCCTCGACCTAACAGGACTTGGACTGGAGTTGGACTTGGACTGGTGCTATGGAGGCGCAGGGCCCGGGAGGGGACACTGATTATGGCAGCCCCTTGAGCCGTTGGGCGTGCCTCGTCCTGCTGCCCAATAGTTCCTGCTGTGGGAGTGCTCTTATGAGCCAGATCCAGTTGCTCGGTCTGTGCTTAACCTTGCATTACTTGTGACTGCCAGCTGGTCTGTTGGGAAAAGCTCACTGCTGTGTTGTTTTGTATATCTGTTTACAAATCCCATGTACTGGTATCTTTATTGCATGTGTTTGTCCACGTAGCTGAGTACTATTAATAATATACACAACAAGCTGCATTCATCCTGTGTGTACCCCAAGTGCCTAGAGTTTTTGGACTGCAAAGCAAAAAAGGAGAATGACTAAAATAAAAGCGGGTTGTTCTCCGATTGACAGTACAGCAGGCAAGCAAGCCTCAATATTTATCAACCGGATAGATGAGGCAAATGCCATGATTGAGGAAATAGCCGGCCTGCTCCATGATATTGAACCTCAGGCCCTCCTAAACGGCAAAGTTATAGCAAGACCGAGCAGTGCGAGGAGCGAGGAAGGTGGGTTCCAACTGTTCGGTTATTGACATTGATGACTTGCTGTCTATAGCAAGTAGCAAGTGTGGCCCCTTCAAAGTCCCACTTCAATTGGGCAAATCAGCTGCCTGCAAACCTTCTGTGGAAGCAATGCGAAAGCTAGCACAGGACAGTATGGGGGCCTCTAAAATCACGCTTGTGGCCCTGGATGAGGTGGGGAAATTTATACCAGCGAATGAGGTTGCAAATCAGCCAGAGCAACAGGGGGGTAGGGTCTTGGTATGGTATCGTAATGTTCATTTGTAGAGCGCCTATACAAAGGCAAGTGTTTCAAAGTGCTCAAGGAGGGAAGGAACACAGGGAAAAAAACAACAGTCACTCAGAGTCCTTGAATATCTGAGACGATAAAGGTCTGACAGGAAGATTACGTGAATATTATAGATTTAACAGATTAGATACAGCAAATAGGCCTGCCGGCGATTCTGCGGTTTTTGCCAAGTGCACATTAGGGGGTGAAGACAAGGGAGAACAGACCAAACGATCGTCAGGCAAAGCTGTATACAGATTCTGCATGTCCTGGAGGGAAAGGGAAGGGCAAGGGAACAAGTGCGCCCGGTCAGTAGAGAACTGGTGAAGTGCGGAGGGAGTAGCTCTCAAGGTTTTATTACAGGTGCAGTGGGTTGTAGAGCCTTATGGCAAGTGCAGAAAAACTGGCAAGGGTGCCTGGAACCTGCAAAAATCTGAGGTACACCAGGCAGCCACTCGATAAGCGGTGTGGAAGGAGGGAGAGAAGGAAGAGCAGAGAGCTAGGTTAGCAGGGTAGGGTGGGAGAGAAGGAAGAGGAAGGTCTTGAGGAGTTTCCGGAACTTGAGAATTTCAGGCTCAAGACGCAGGGTGGCAGGGAGGCTGTTCCAGAGGGAGGCATCTGCTGAGGAAAGGGTTGTCCCTCCAAATCTCTGCTTGGAGAACCTGCTCACCCGCAGAAGGTTGGAGGTAGATGAGTTGAGGGCTCGAGAGGGACAGTATTTAGGAAGGCAAAGTTGAAGGTAAGTAGGTCCTCGGCCCCAGAATGCCTTAACATTCATGTGAAGCTAAACCATTCCCAGCACATGAGGTCTCAGATGGGAGATAACATCGCTTATTCTGCCACCATGGCTTCGACATAGTGGTGTCTTATCCCCCTGAAGTCACAATCTCTAATAGATATGTGGCATTGAGCGATTTGGGCCCAGAGCCCATACATGTCCATGGGCAAGATGTATATATCCCCTGTCTCCAGAGTCTAGAGATAGCCGAGGATCCAGGGGGTGCATGTGTTCCTGGGAAATGTGATGGTTGCTACAGATGGCCTAATGTCTGAAGTAATCTACTGGTACAGGCCAAAAGGCCCTTTTCCATAACTAGGAGCGACATTGTAGTATGTGAATGGTTGTAAGGGTCCACAGGCAGGAATACGAAATAAAGTCCAACGAGCTGACCCCAGGATGGTGCAAATGCAAGATGTTCTATTAATGGAGCAGAGAGCCCCACCCCGCATGACCCTGAAATGTCCATCAAATTCCCACCACCGAAAGAGCAATTAGGCGAGGAAGGCGGGAGAGCAATCATTGCATTGGGTGGGACAGATTGTGATATGCCCAATCCAAAGGGTCCCTCCAATTCAAAAGGGGTGAGGCTCAATGCTGGCCTGTTTTTGTCTGGTGATCCTTGTGCCTCGCTAGCTGCTGAAATGCACCAGAGTGGGATGCAAGGTGTCGGTACAACAGGGAGCAGAATGGAGGGACTCTCGTTACTAGCTGGGGGTCTCGTTGGTGACATAGGCAAGGGGAAGAGGGCCCCTCAGGGTCATCCAGATTAAGGGGGCAGGTACCCAAGCCCAATGTTGTCAAACGCTGATGTTATGGGTGAACAGGATATCCTGGGTCAAAAGGATGATGAAGTTGAGTCACCCACCGGTTCTATCGTACAACAAGTGCATGGAGTGCTGTGAGAAACCAGAAGGTGTCTCACCCACTAGTCCCCGGAGATCTGTCATCCACGTGGCCAGGACACGGCCATCGCTTTTGGATTCAGTTCCTATGGGTGGACCAGTGCGGGAGGATCACCTGGGTGAGGTGTCTTCAGGGAGTGGGACACCAGATGGTGAAATGCGGTATCCCCTTCCTTGTAACACCTTTACCCTATCCTACCAGGTAGGATATTTAGGAACTTTACCCCCACACACCTTTACAACACAAACACTTTCTCACGGATAGCTTGCTATGAGGGAACACAGACTAACACCCAAGCTATATACGTGACGTGTCCCAATACAATGGTCAAGCGAGGTCGGGCATTACTGACCATTACACACACCTGATTTCCATTAGACTTCCCCACACGGATAAAAGGCAGAGCACAACAGCGCCATCTGAGAGAGGAAAAGCACACGAAGAAACAGCAGTTTCAAGATGGCAGCTGAGCAAGAGAGGAAAGACGGCTAAACCAAAGGGGATCGCAAGGAGGGAAATTTGTTTCACCTTTTTTTGACAAGGAACCGTTATTTTTCCCGAGACCTCAAGAATAGAAAGCGTAAAACCAGGAAACCAAGCTCAAGGATCCTGCATTGTGTTTCAGAGATACCTATGCCCTCCCGCGTCAATAATCAAGGTGGGGAGAATCACCAGCCGCTTTGGCACCGTCCTTGGCTCCAAGAACAAAGCCGCTTCAACACAGCCGGTGAGTTGCAGATATCGATACAAAACTGGTCTGTGTTGAACCCATGGTAGCAAGCAGCAACATTGTATGGCAAGCGCTGGAACAAACATTGTTAAAATGCGTATAAGAAGAGACACGTGAAGTTGAACTGCTGACAAGTGATTGAAATTTAAGGAAAGCTACAATACTTTTGACAGAGTGGTCAAGCAGTACATGGGTGCTCAATCGAAGGACTCTGTAAGGTATCCAGCTGAAGTAGATAAACTTGGTCCGAGCCCGGCACAGGGAGACCAAGTGAAAGAACATGAATAAAGATGAATCGAAGTGGTCCTGCAACGGGTCAAGCAAACTCCTGCACACAGTCGAAAGTCTTCAATCTTGATGAAGTAGAGAAAGTTTGGAAAATTACATGAACTTGGTCCGAGCCCAGCAGAGGGAGACCAATTGAAGGTTTTGTGTTGAGAGCAGGGTCTGAGCCCAGCGGAGGTGGACCGGCAGAGGACAGTAACTCACCGGAGAAGTTGTATAAGTGAAAATCCTGAGAAGAAAGGAACTTTAATGTTTTGTCATGTTTCATCAGGCCCTCTGGAATAAGAGACTTTAAAGGGAAAAAAGACTTTGGCACAGAAGGCCATGATGTTGAAGTCTTGAATGGCATCATTGTGCTTGAGAAGCCAGAGTGTGTGCTAAGCTCAAGTGTGCCGCTTTGCCCGGTGCTGAAAACGTGTTGAAGGGAAGACAACGTCTTGAATATCCTGACACATCATTTTCTGAACACTTTTCTTTTGCATAACATTGTTTCCCACACTAGTTGTATTTAGAAGTAAGGATTGGCAATAGGTTTATTAGTATAAGCCCTTTTATTTTGACAGAGTCGACTAGGACTGCATTATTATTATTATTTGATGGTCGTAGCTTGCTCCCATCATTAAATTTAGAATTAGATTAGGCGTTTTTCAAACCCATTTAAAGTTCAATAAACACCCTTGAACCGTGATCGCTTGTGTCTGCCTTACTGTTTGGTACCATGCCTTCCTTACAGTGTGCCCCAGATCTTGGAATATTGGTGGTGTTAACAAATATTTGATGGACAACAACTGGCTTAGTTTCATTCACACTTTTGAGGCGATTAGCTTACAAGAAACTTAGGCTGTTGAAGCCTTCCACCTCCAGATTCCACCAAGATTCCAGATTCCCGCCACCAAGGGGCAACATGGCTGCCCTAGTGGTGATTTGGTGATATGGGTAAATGTCTCTCTATGGAAGTCAATTAGAGTTAGGGATTCAGGCTCTAGAGATTTCCTGGAACCGCATCTTAAATCCTGTGATGTGTCTAATATTCGTCTCCTAAACTTGTATAACAGGCATTTGCAGGGTCTAGGCATTGATCTTCTTCGTAGTGCTACAGAGCAGATGATGTCTAGAGGTCTAATCCAGCCAATTCCTTGAAAACTATTTTAATGGGGGATTTTACTCTGCAATATGAGCCTTTGGACAGTAGAGTGGATATCATGGAGGAGGAGGATCGCCATTGGGGTATAAATGCTTCACATTCAGTCAAACCCAAGAGGCAGTATTAGGGTCTGTAATGGTCGTTTTCCTGGGGATATGCCAGCCATTGAGACATTCATTAACATCCACTCACACAGTAAAATAGATTATATCTTGGTAAATGTAGAGGCCTGGATGTTTGTAGCTAATTTCTACATACACAAGAGAAGCGAGAGTGACCACCAAATCGCTGGGATTAGTCTTAAAAGAGTCGTTCTGGGGATTGAAAGAGACTGGTTCTACTGGTAGAAGTGTTCCACTGGCTTTAGTTGGCCATGCCCGGCGTAATATCAAGTGGACTAATGTGAACTTACCACAGGTCTTGCCATTGGTTTATGGGGACATTCCTCTTTAAGAACATACGGCCAATCTAAAGAGTAATGCACGTCTAACAGTACAGAATATCCATACAAACTTGACGAAGAAAGTTGGTCTGTTTTTCTCTAAATCTCAAAAAGCGGTTACTTTCCTTATGGTTGCTCGAACCCCTTGATATTATGCCGACTGTAAAGCAGCAAAAAGAGCTTTCAATTTACAAGCTGGGTTCCAACGTTCTGTGGGTATCTCGATTATTCGAGAGACCAGTAAAATATACCATCTGCTCTTGAAAAAGAAAACCAGCATGGACGCCAGATATTTGGGGCCAATTGCTGACAGCTATTGGCAGGGGGATTAATAGGGTTTCTGAGGAATCATGGGGTTATGATGCTCGAATGCCAGCAGTAATCTGCTGGGCTGTTTTCCTGAATCTTTGTGGGTCGATAATGATTCTCAACTATACAAGGACTATTGATTTTTTTGTCCAGTATACACAAGGCCCCCTGACGGGCACTCCTTGTGTGATTGACCCCACTGATACATCCTTTGTCTTCTCCTGTGATGAGGTTAGCAGAGCTCTATAGAAGCAGAAATTAGGCAAGGCCCCAGGCCCGGATAGGGGTCCAATTGATTTTTACACGTCAGAACCTGGAATATGGATTCCATATTAGACTAGGCTGCTTAACTCCGTTGTACAAACTAATGTTGGTCCCATCTCTTGGAAGCAGGCAGCGGTTCTGCCGATCTTTAAAAAAGGATAGACGAATTTAGTGGGAAACTACCGATCCATATCTCTGCTCGACACAGGTGGCAAAATATATGCTACAGTACTACTGAACCATCTGGAAGCCTGGATGAGTGATAATAACGTTATCGATCACCGTCAGGCAGGTTTTTGTAGTGTCCTAGGTACTGTGGATCAAAGCTTAAGCTGCGCTTAATATGTGAGAAGCATGCCGTATTAAGGAAAATTAATGTGTATGCCATCTTTGCAGACCTTCGGACGACTTTTGATACTGTGTCGAGGAGCTGCTTATAGGAGGTTTTATGTAGTTTAGACATCCCATCACATTTGCTCACGCCAACTCAAATTCTTTATGTAGGCAATATGCCAGGGTTGTGTGCTGGCTCCCAAGCTCTTTTACGTTTTCATCTATGGGATTATTACTGATTTAGTGTCTGCATGTACTGATGCCCCAAAGCTGGCAGGTGATAACATCTGTAAGGAAGACATGGCATCAACAGTAATACCGACACAAATGAGCCACAGTTCAAGGGAGTTTATTGAATTTTAAAGGGTTGGTTAAACACCTATCTAAACCTAAATCTAAGGATGGGAGTAAGCTACAACCATCAAATAATAATAACGCAGTCCTATTCGAGTCTGTCAAAATAAACCTATACTAATAAACATATTACCAATCCTTACTTCTAAATACAAATAGTGTGGGAAACAATGTTATGCAAAAGAAAAGCGTTCATGAAATGATTTGTCGGGATATTTAAGCTGTTGACTTCCCTTTCCCATGTTTTCATCATGGGACAAGGCGGCACACTCAAGCTTAGTAGACTCTTTGGCTTCTCTAGCATGGGGATGCAGTTCAAAACCTAAAAATCAGGGCCTTCTGTGTCAAAGTCTCTTTGCCATTCAAAGTCTCTTATTTCAGAGGGCCTGATGCAACACACCAAACATTAAAGTTCCTTTCTTCTTAGGATTTCACATGTACAACTTCTTGGATGATTTACTGTTCACCCTGCGTCCCCCTCTGCCGGGCTCCGACCCACTTTAACACAAAGCTTTCAACTGATCTCCGTCCGTCGGGCTTGGACAAACTTTATTTACTTTTCCAAGCTTTCTTTACTTCAAAAATCGAAGACTTTCGACTGTGTGCGGGATTTTGCTCAACCCGTTGCAGGATCACTTCGATTCACAATTACTCGCTCTCTTCTTGATCTGATCTCTTTCTCACTTTCACTTTGCCAATTCTCAGCTAGATACCTTACAGATACTTTCGACTGAGCACCCACACGGTGCCGGTTCTCTTTGTTAACAGTATTTATTAGCAGTTCAACTTTACTTGCGTCCGTTATCACACACATTTTAACTGCTCATTCCAGCGCTCACCATTCAAGGTTGCTGCTTGTAACCTTGGCTTCAACACAGACCAGTCTTGTATCCGTCTCCCCCACTCACTGGCTGTGTTGATTTCACTGACGCTGCTTTGTTTTTGGAGCCAAGGACAGTACCACGCCGGCTGGCGCTTCTCCCCACCTTGTTTATTAACGGAGGAAGGCCCCGGGTACCTCCGACAAACAATGCAGGATTGTTCAGCCTGGTTTCCTGGTCTTACGCTTTCTATTTTTGAGGTTTCAGAAAAGTAACAGTTTCTTGTCGAAAAGGTCAAGGGAACTTCCCTTGTTGCGATCCCCTTCTGTTTTTTCATCTTTCTTCTCTCGTTAAACTGCCATCTCGGAACAGCTGTTTCCTCGTGCTCAGTGTGTGCTCTCGTGCTCTGCCTTTTATCCGTGTGGGGAAGCTTAATGGAAGACTGGTGTGTGTGATGGTCAGTAATTGCCTGACCATTGTATTGGGACGCGTCATTATACGGCTCGGGTGTTAGTCCGTCTTCCCTCATAGCAATCTCTCCGTTTGAAAGTGTTCATGTTGTAAAGGGGGCGGGGGGCAGAGTTCCTAAATATACTACTTGGTAGGATGGGGTAAAGGTGTTACAGGGAAGGAGATGCAGCTTCTCTCCATCCGGTTTCCCACTCCCAAAGACCCCTCACACAGATGATCCTCCCGCACTAGTCCACCCCCAAGAAATGGTTCCAAAAGCAATGGCTGTGTCCTGGCCACCAAGATGACACATCCCTGGGGACTAATGGGTGACACACATTCTATTTTCTCACACATCCAGTCCTAATGTTCGCAGATGATGTGGTCCTCTAGCTCTTACATCAATAGGCACCAAGAAACAATTAGAGATCATGGTCTTCAGTGTGGGGAAAAAGAAGAAACAGAAACCCCTAAGGTTAGAACTGGAAGAGGGTTGCATAGATCAGGTTGATCACTAGGATTACCTAGGCTTGAGTGTGGCGTTGCCCTGCCGCTGGGACCTGCACTATGCCACGGCCTGGGTCTCCTTGGCTAGATACAGTATATCTATATTGTATGTTATATAAATTTATAAAGTGCAACATACGCCAAAGGCATCTTGGTGCTGGAGGTTAGCAGGTGAAAATAATAACTTAGAAGAGTCTTCAGAGCGCGTCTGACGGCCAGATGATTTGTGGTAGCACAAAGAGCCAGAGGAAGTTGGTTCCAAGCTTTGGCTGCTGCCACCGAGAAGGCGTTTGAAGCGAGGAACCAGAAGAAGTAGCGCAGTCTGGGAGCGAAGGGAGCGGGTAGGCACATAGTGGACACATTTCTCCTGCAAATACTCCGCTCCTACCATATAGAAGGCCCGGTGAACCAGGCAGATGGACTTAAATAGGCTCTGTTGTTCAACAGGGAGCCAGTGTAGTTGTCTCAGAAGGGTTGTCTCTGAATTAAGCACAGAACCACAACTCTATTGGAAACACACTGTTATTACGGACTCTACAAGACTCTGATTGAAACTTGAAGATGTGGAAGTTAATTCCATCACCTTGACCTACAAGCACGAAGAAGATGTGCTAGAATATGATCATATTCTCACTCAATTCAAAGAGAAAAAACAAGGTCTTAAAAGAACAGGTTTCGTAGCTAAACATACATTTGATCTCAAGATTCTGAAGCAAAAACAGAAAATGAGAACCCAAATCAGTTCTATTCAGAAACTAAATACTTCAGAAACAGAAATCAAGAAAAAAATCTTGCAGACGTACATAAATTGGCTAAAGTCACATAAGACTATTATGAAGCAACAAGATGCCAAAACAATGTTATCTAAACTCTCAAAGACAAACACAAGAGACTTCTGGAGCATTATTAACCAGCTTGGAACTTCGCAAAAAGCAATCCAGTCAAATGCGGTAACAGAGAAAGACTGGATTTCTCATTATACCTGTTTATACAGTAAAAAGGGAAAGACAAAAGAGCCACAATTTCCATCTGTGGCATCCTGGGACCTCAAATTTGACCGAGATGAGATTCTAACAATCATTAAAAATCTAACTGCCTCGAGAGCACCCGGAACAGATGGACTGTGCAATTACACCTTGAAACAGAATCCAAAAGAGTGGGCCAGCTTCTGTCACGTACTATTCAATAGAATTGCTGCATTTTGCTCCACCCCAGAATCTTGGAAAAGTGCAATCGTAGTCCCTATTTTTAAAAAAGGAGACAGAACGAATCCGAAGGACTATCGTCCAATTGCACTTCTAGATGTGCTGGGAAATATCTATGCAACAATTCTATCACGCTCATTAAATGAATGGAGCGGTAAAGCTAATCTTATGGACAAAAGACAGACAGGATTTGTGAAAGGAGTAGGATGTAATTTAAATCTGCTGATCATAAATCTCTTAAAAATGGAAACTATACGATCTGGCAGAAAAATCTATCTTGCGTTCATTGATTTTGCGCATGCATTCGACAGCATTGATCGTGAAATCATATTGACCAAACTATCCTCCTGGAACTGCCCCCTAAGACTGTTATTAGTAATAAGAGAGCTCCACACAGAAACAAACATTAAGATCAGGCTTGACAGAGCTGGCAACCTATTCAATGCAATATTCACTTATTGTGGAGTGAAACAGGGATATCCACTGGCCTCCATAATCTTCAGTTTATTTCTATCGGATATAGATGTTACTCTCAACGAAGCCCACTCTTTCCCTCCGAAAATAAATAGTCAGCATGTAAGTCGCCTACTTTATGTGGATGATCTAATTTTACTGGACCTTACCCCTGTAGGTCTACAAAGGAAATTAAAGGCACTAGAAGAATACCTCCAAATCAATGGCCTTAACATCAACACGGCCAAAACAGAAATTCTAGTGCTGGAGGATCTTAGAGGGAAAAAGAGAGGATGCTTGAGCAAATTTCGTTGGTCGTTAGAGAAGACATCCCTTCAAATTACCCCGTTCATCAGATACCTAGGAATGATCATTAATTCAAATATCAAGGATGCACCTTGAGTTGCCAGTGTGAAAACCAAATGCCATCAACTGGCTAACCAAGTATCTATCATACACAAAAAATATGGTAAATATTCACTTCTTCCGGTTTTGGCATTTTACAAACAAAAAGCAGTCCACGCGCTCATATATGGAGCAGAATGCGCTTTAGGTGCCCCCCATCAGCTGTGGAATACTCTTGAAAATACCTTTTGGTCCAAAGTACTACATCTCCCACAAGGGACACCGACTGCATGTATCCGATATGAACTTGGTTTAATATCCATTCATGCCAGAATCTGTTGGAACATGTTAAATCTGTATGTTATGTCATGTTATTTTGCATTTATATAGCGCCTTTTGTACCATTGGTATAGTCTCAAGGCGCTGGTAGGTTGAACGCCCACGGGAACCGAAGTTCAAGTCAGTAGAGAGAATAGAGAGAGTCAAACGGTGCATGTGAGCACCGGATATTTGTGCAGCTGGTGTGACATTCGTGTGATAGCTGCTTTCTAGCAGTAGATGTAGTGGTTGCAGATCAAGAGGGTGTATAATCAGCAGTGTTTAATTAGGGTGATGGGGAGTATGAGGCAGATGATGGTATGAGAACAGCTATACCGAATGGTGTCATAGTATCGCTGTGTTCTAGTTGAGTGGTGGTGCAAAGAGAGTATCATCGGTTCAACTCATCTCACTTGTCGTGCGCATTCGATCCGTTACCTGTTCTCCATCTGTCCCATGTACTACACCCGTCTCATGTACTTGAATTGTCTGTTCTGTACTTTCCATTTATACTATGCATTTATACATTCCATGTCTTCTGTCTGTGTATTCATCCGTCTCCTGCATTCATTTTCCCTCTTCTTCACTTTATTCATTTAGTCTATTTTGTTCCTTTCGTTCATTGAAGTCATTACACCCATTTCATTAATTTCAACCAATTTACTGCTTTCATACAATTTATTCTTTTTTGATCCTTTGATCTGCTTTGCTCATTTTATTCTTATTGTCCTTTTAGTTTACACTAGCGGTTATTAGTTGTTGAATTCTCGCTTGGATCTTGATGTTGTTTTGATTTTTGTTTTATTGTTATTTAAGATCTGGTATTTTTGTTTAGTCGAATTGTTGTTATCCATTTTATCCTTACGTCCACATTGTTCCTCTTGTCCATTACATTTATTTTGACAAATTCCTTAATTTCAGCCACTTTGCTGCTCTTGTACAACATATTCATTTTATCTACTTCGCAGGTTTAATTCTTTTTTTACTCATTCTATTTGTTTGTTCATTTTAGCTAACCAATAGATGTTAATTAGTTTTCGATTTCTCGTTTGGATCAAGGTGCTGCGTTGCTATTTATGATCTAGTATTTGGTAAAGTCATTGAGATGCTGTTATCCAGATTAAGTCAATTTGAGTTTGGGGTCGGTTTTAGGGGTATGCTTCTCAGCTTTGCCCTGATGTGGTCTGCGGGGAAGGATCTGCCTTGTGGTAGAATTAGGTGTGCTCTCCATCCTGCCTTCTTTGCAGGGGCGCGTTGTCTTTCATCGGCGAGTGCGGTCCAGTTACTTCACTGACGCCGGCCCGTTTGATATTGTTCAGGTAGGTCTTATTGCTGTTCTTTAGTTTTGTTGCCATCCTGCATGCCTTTCTTTGTTTAAAATGTCTCTTTTTTCTCCCATAGGTATGCAGAGCTTCAGCGCGGCAAACTGGCTATGGTTGAGCCCCGCTGGTAAATGATGGCGCATAAAGACCGCTATGATGCAGTAAGTAAGCGCTATGCGCAGCGCTGCAAAGTCTTGCCTTTGCTAACCTGTGTTTTCCTTCCTTGTAGGTCGCAGTGTTCTTCAGCGCAAGTGGAATGTCCGGAGTGGTGCCAGCCGAGAGGCGACCAGCCAGGTAAGCCTTTTGAGCAGTTCGTAATTTGTAAATGTCTCTACTGCTTTCTTTAATGTTGCCTCTATCTTCCTCTTTCAGGTCGTTCTGTCCGGGAAGCGTGCAGGAAAAGCCGTCCTTGTGCTCAAAACAACCTATCCTGGCCCTCACACCTATAAACAAACAACAAAAGGTGCAAGGAAATGTCTTTAACTTGATGTTAGAAAATGTGTTCAAAACCAAAAGTATAAGAATGACTTACAATGAAAATGTTCTCCAATGTGAAGACCCTTGGATCTAGATGTGGTTCCCTTCCCCTGGATTCTTAAACAGGATGGCAAAAATGTCTCTTTAGCTAACAGTTTCTTTGTGTCTTCACTAGACTCACAAAGTTTTTGTTCAAGCAAAAAAGTTCCGTAACAGTCTTTTTGTGATAGTTCTTGTAACTTTGCAGATTACCTTGTATACTCCCCAGCCAGGAATATTTATACATTGTCCAGCTGTCCGGTGTACTTGCCTGCCAGGACATCTCTTTACGGTTCTCAGATCACCCAACAGCAATCTCTGTACAATTTCAATTGCCTGGTATACTTGTCTGCCAGAACTGCTTATGTTTTTCACAGTTCTTAGATACAACTTCAGCTGCCTAGGGTATTCATCTGCCAGGACTTTTATGTGCTTCACAGTTCTATGATATACCACAATAGCATATGCCATGTGGTGCTTGGTATATCTATCTATGGTAATATTTGCTCAGCCGCCTCCCCCACATTGGCATCTGGTGCATCTGTTCTTGATTGGGGCTTGCCTTTATACTTTGCCTTGAGTCTTCTTATTAGGTATTGAATGTGTACTTTGCTTTGACTGCTGTGATGAATCAGAGGTGACATCCCAAAGACACTGGCCTGGGACCCTTCCCATGTGGCATGGGAAAGACAGACACTTCCTGATCCTAACCCTGGGGGTGGTGTTCTGTAGGAGGATCACATGGGAGGGGACACAGTTGTGAGAATTGTGAGAACCCTCTAACCAACGTCCTTAATGATCCCACAGTCCTATAATTATATGGCCTGTTGTAAAATTGCAGCCTTTGATGTTGAAAGGAACAAGAACCTTCGGGACTTCAAGTCCCATAATGCTCTCTAGGTACTGGGAAGAGGGGCTCAGAGGTGGAGTACTGTAGTGTGCAGTCTAGTGGTTCTAACAACCCACACCTGAGAGGGACTTTTTAACATTTAAAACCCCCTCAGGTGCAGGCCATTAGAGAGAAGTAGTGGGAGCATCAGAGATAGGAGGAACGAGACAGAGCTGCCACTGTACTGGAAGCAGGACACTGTCGCGGAAGTCGCAGAAGTTGGTAGTGCAGCAGAAAGCAGAGGACACGCAGTGAGATGCGGTACGAAGTCTGCTGTCCCAAGGGAGAGAGGAGCTCTCCTGGTGCTGCGTGGCATTCACCAGACTGCGAGTGTAGCGAAATAAGCTTCAGCCACAGGAGGTGCAAGCAAAGGAAATGTTACCGAAGCTGTCAGATGCCTGTATGAACCCGAAGAAAGAAGGAGCAGTGGGTCCATTGGCTCTGTACAGAAAGATGGCGAGTTGGCCTATGTCAGGTAACCCCGGGACATTCTAAACAGACTGCTGACACCAGATAACGTTTTTGAATACCGAACTATTGAATGGAAGCCAATTAAGTGCAACTCGTATATTGAGAGAGACAGAATTGAGGAACATTGTATCCACCATTGTCAAAGTAGGCGCAACTCTTATATAAAGAGAGATCAAGTTGAGAAACATTGTAGCAACCATTGTCAAAGCCAAAAGGGGATAACAATTAACCAATGTGTAAAAGAATATTGTAATCACGTTTGTCAAAGCCAAAAGGGAAGAATATTCAAAGTGGTTTAAAAAGAAGATCACTTGTACAAGAAATAAATGACAACCAATATCGCCAAAGAAAGGAATCAAGGAAAATCAATATTGCCCAAGCCAAAGAGAGGCAAGTAAGGGAAAATAAAGATGGCAGAATAGAAGCCCTCCATGTAACAAGTATCAAGGGGAGAGGAATACAGTCTGAATGAGAGACATTGTTCCTCATGCCGAGTTTGCTGGTGTGGAAATAAGGGTGCTGGTATGCTCAATGGCACCCTTGTTTCCGGACCGGCAAACTACAGGTTTGCCTGCCAGAGCTGCTGCCGGGCACAGCGGTCATGGTAGGCAAAGCCGCCACGGAAGCACCGTTATTATGTCCGGTGATTAACAAAATTACTGGTGCCTGACTTGTAATAGCCTGGTGGCACCGGGAAGTCAAGTATCAGTAATGTTTTAAGGGTCCGGCAGCAACCCGCCAGTAGCACCAGCAGGGTTACCGCAGGACCCGGAATGAGGCCCACTGTCAATGTGTTGTGACTTATTGATGAAACAGTTGTTGATTTAACTTTCCCCCACTGGAGATTGAAGTGTGGAAAGTTTGAAGCAGCCTCCCCATAGAGTACTTGTAGTGATAGGAGTTTTATCCTGGCAGGCGAGTATACCAGGAAAGGGATTATTAGTACTTATACTGATATCTGAGGTTATTAAGATCAACCAAAATTGAACACTGCTTGAGTCCCGTTTCCTTTATGTACCTCCTTTGTGTTCATGTGCGCACAGATGCCTGCGGGTTCCCAGCGCGTTATAAATAAATAAATTAAATAGTGGTTAGTCCTGGCAGGTTAGTGGAGCAGGACAAAGACAATTGAAGTACTGCAAAGTGGTAGAAGGTTGTGGTGGCAAGAAAGTGGTAAGACCATTAATGTGTTGTGATGAACTGTTGTAACTGTGGGCCCAACAAGACAGAAGGAACTGTTGTACAAAGAAGAATCCAGGGGAAGGGAATCACCCTCTGGAACAAGGACTCTTCATCCCAGAAGAACCTTTGAGCTGAATAAGTTTGTAAAAAAACCTATTGTTTTTTTAAAAAAACACCTTTTTTCAAAAGGCATCAAAAGTTAAAGACATTTCCCTTTTCACCTTTTGTTTTGTTTATAGTATGAGGGTTGGAATATAACTTTTGGACACAAGGATAGTTTTGATTATGACATCCTGACACAGGGAGTTACCCTCTGGAACAAGGACGCTTTATCCCAGAAGAACTTTTGAGCTGAAGCTACTTATTGTTTTTTAACAAACACTTTTTTTCAAAAGGCTTCAAAGGTTAAAGACATTTCCCTTTTCACCTTTTGTTTTGTTTATAGTATGAGGGTCGGAATATCTTTTGGACACAAGGATAGTTTTGATTATGACATCCTGACACAGACAGATCCTTAAGTTTTGGTTTAGGTAGGGACATTCTTCCTAGAGCAGGGCCAGCGAGGCCTTTTCCCAACCCTTTTATTTCAATAAAAGTCTTTAACCAAAAACATGGCTAACTCGTGTCCAGGTTTCATGCCCATCTCTTCTCAGTACCTCCGGTTGGCATTCTGTACCGCCCTGGTGCTGCATGGAAGCTGCAAAATCATGCACTTGCCTCTGACAATGTTTTACTTTCAACACATTGGTACAGTCTGCCATTCTTAGGCTTTGTTGGGAATTGCAATTACGACAGGTAATTGCTAGGGAGACACGTGAAACATTGTATTTGGAAAAACTGGCAAGTGGATGAAACAATGGGGGTTGAAGATACTGTACCTGTTAAAAACATTTGCCTATGTGGGCAAAGTGCGAAACAGCACATCCCATTTTCAAACTTTGTGTTTTTCAATCTTGCATTTCTGGATTGCTCTACAATACCATGGATGTTTTTTCAAACTTATTTCAGGACCCACCTTTGATATTCATTGTGCTTAGGGTTTGAATACATTACATGCAAATGTATTGGGCAAATAACATGGTCCTGCCGAAAATGTACTATAGTATTTTATTTTTCCATTGGGTGCCATTAAGTGCATCTTTCTGTAGCCCAAAAGGCAGCCATTTGCGGGCCTAATTCCATGCATACTCTTTCCTGCAGCCAGTAGTTTTTAAAGTGAAATAGTCTCTCTTGCTCTTTTTCTCTTTAAAATAAATATCCATTATAATGTTGATTGTATGCCCATCATCTGATTAAGTCTATGGGACACCGGTATGGCAAACCGCCTACAGGGTGTGATAGCTTGGTTCACCCGGATCAATGTGGGTTTATGCCATCTAAGTCCACCCGCATGAACTTAAGCAGGGTGCAGCTGGCCCTTGGTCAGGCCTCCGCTATCCCCGGTCCGCTGTCATTACTGTCGATGGATTTTGAGAAAGCCTTTGACTCTGTGTTCTGGTATTCGCCATGGGAGTCTATGGAAAAAATGGGCTTTGGGGAGAAATGTCCGAGTTGGGTGCGCTTAACGCTCAAGGTCTGCCCGCTTTCCCCCCCTGCTTTTCACCCTCACAATGGAACCATTGCCCGTGAGGCTTAGGTAAAGTGTGGAGTGGATGGGCTCTAGGTGGCCCTGGGGAGGAAATGATAGGATATCTTCATACGCAGATGACCTACTGATTTATATGGGCGACTCTACTGTGTCCTGCCCAGCGGCGACCATGATATTAACTGGCAGAAGTCAGTCTTTTTCCCTTTCAGGGTGGGGATGCAGCGATCCCACAGGACAGCCCATACCAGATATCTCAGACGGGTTTACGGTATCTATGTATTCAATTGGGAGAACACCTCTCAGACTTTACAGACCTGAATCTACGCCTCATAATCCAAAAATGTAGGGCGGATGTCATGCACTGGCAGTCCATTCCACTAAGCTTGA
Organism: Ambystoma mexicanum; assembly: GCF_040938575.1. Taxonomy (NCBI): domain Eukaryota; kingdom Metazoa; phylum Chordata; class Amphibia; order Caudata; family Ambystomatidae; genus Ambystoma; species Ambystoma mexicanum. Next base: position 995,802,365 of record NC_090921.1, read on the forward strand.
TGGGCCCTCATAAAAACGGTATCTCTACCCAGGATTCTCCATGTGTTGCAGAACACCCTGCTCTCGATATCTAAGAAGCTATTCAAAGAATTAGATGGGGTCCTCAGGGAGCTGTTGTGGGGGGGTATGCAGGCACGAATTGCCCTGCAAACTCTCCAACAGTCGGATTGTGAGGGGGCGGGGGGATAGATCTACCCTGTTTGCAACAATACTAATGGGCAGCACAATTGGGAGTCATTAACGATTGGCTACATGGAAACCCAGGGTTGCCTCACGTACAGTTAGACGTGAGTTGGATGGGGACAAGGATCCCTATGCAGGTCTTATATGCTAGATAGGGGGAGGGGTGGAGCCCTCCAACTCATGCCACAGTGCCTGAAACGGGTATGGGACGAGGCACATGCATATTGGTTGGAGGAGGAAGCCGACATTAAGTCAGCCCTTATGGAAGAATGCACTTATCCCGGAACTTCCTAAGATGGGCTACTTCAGGCACTGGGGGAGACGCGGGATCCGGAGCCTCGCAGATGTGATCCAGGGCGATAGTATCCTTCCCTTTGAGACTATGCAGGGAAAAATGTGTTCTGGGTCAAGGTGAGAACTTCAGATACATAAAGCTGTTGCATGCGGTTAGAGCCCAATTCCCGGTTCGGAGTGAGATCTCGCAGTACTTCCCGCTGGAGCTTAACTTATTGGCAGCATGAATTGAATCAAAGGTCACATCAACATTGTACCAAGTAATAATATCCACTTTTGGTGCCCAGGAATTGTCTGGCCTGAAGGGCAGGTGGGAAAAATATGTAGGCCCTATAGAGCCCGAGGAATGGGTGGAAGTGTTGATGTTTCTATGTGAAATTAGTATGTCTGCCATGCTCCGTCTCATGCAATACAAGATTGTACACAGAGTATATTATTCACGGACCAAGTTATATGGGTGGGTGTGGGCATACCATGATTGTTGCCTGCGGTCTGTGCGGCCTAGCGGATCGTTTTATCATACAATGTGGGAATGTCCCTTGATTCAGCTACTGTGGGGGAAATGTATCCACCGGTTGTCCAATGTACTGCAGGAAGTCCCTTCTGACCCCAAAATGTATGCTCCTTGAGGTATGGGGGGGGTGTGGTACTTTCAAAATATGAGAAGATATTCCTGGTGGTGGCCTTGGGACTGATCAAGAGAGTCATTGCCTTGCTGCTGGGGTCCCGGGACCGCCCCCCGAAGGGTCAGCTGGATTTTAGATGGACATGGAAAGAAGAGTGTACAATGCCAGTTTGCAAAGATCTGGAAGGAGGGAGGCAGCAGGTAGAGGAGACTTAAGGGATAGGGGGGATTTTCAGAGGGAACCTAGCAATTGAACACTATTATTTAATGTCTGCTTGTCTGTATTGCTATGCCAAGTTTGTACGGTTATGGTTATTGTACTCTTTTCTTTTTTTGTTTTACTGAGAAAACCGATGAAAAATGTTTTTTTAAGTCTACGGGGCTCGGACAGACGCATTACAAACCAGAATGTGCTGATACAATTCAGGCAAAGTCTCCATTTAAAAAGATTTTTAAAAGTTGCAATGCCGCAGTTAGTAATTTATTTTCACCAGAGGTTAGGTCAACATGAAAATACAAGAGCAAATAGAGACAAGTAACTCTGCACAGGTATTAACATGCAGTACGCCTGCAGGAAACAAATGGTTGCTCCAGCTGTTAGTTGGAATGTTTTGTAGATATAGAGAAATAAATGCCACCAGTGTTGCCACAGTAAGAACACACTCATGATAGATTTGCCCAAATACTGCCAATACTTGCCCTTATAAAAAGACACCCATGATAGCATTGCCTTAATATTTCCAGCATCTGCTCATGCAAGGACACCTCTGCAAAGGCTTTGTGCCAACATGCCAGCAATCAGCAAATTCCCTTGTAAAAATACGCAATTACATTAAGCATAGACCCAGTAAAAAGACTTCTGTTTTCGGTGAACGGCAGTCTCTTTACTAGGTCTATGCTTAATGTAATATTGTGCAAACCCCAAATTGCAGGTTGTGAAGGGTCAGAAATGAAAGCAGGACACAAAGTTGCCATGTTTTTGGTTAAAGACTTTTACTAACATCAACAGGTTGGGAAAATGCCTCTCTGACCCTGCTCTAAGAGGAGTTTCCCTACCTATAAGCAAAAACTGAGGCTCTGTCTGTGTCAGGATGTCAGCTATCAAAACCGTCCAAGTGTCCAAACGTTCTATGCTGACCCTCCCACCACAAACAAAATAATAAAGTGAGAAGGGAAATGTCTTTAACATGGTATTTGTAAAAAGGGTTCATAAATAAAAAATAGCTCCAACATAAAAGTTCTCCAAGGTAACAGAACCTTGGTTCCAGAGGGTGGTTCCCTTCCCCTTAGGTGCGTATTTAGGCTTTCTGCTGCTCTAGGCCTAAATAAGTGCATGCACCCCCGCCCTCAAGATTTGGAGAAGGCAGGGTGTTCTACAGTTGAGTGCACTAGAGGAAATTGGTACGGATAATTGTCTATTTTCGGTTAAGTCCAAAATGTCTACATCCAGTCTTGTCAAATGGTAAAGTTTACATATAAAATATACGCAAGTGGTACAGGCACGTCTTCAACCCTGAGTGTGGCAAAGAGTGTGTTGCCATGTGGGATCTCTCTTTTGAGTCTTTCTACCTTTTTTACTGATGGAAGGCAGTCCTCAGTAGTGAAAATACCAGACCAAAGCGAAAACGGAGCGAGTGCGGCAAAGAGTGTCTTGTCATGTCGGATATCTCTTCATTGAGTCTTTCTACCTTGTTTACTGAGGGAAGGCAGTCCTCAGTTGTGAAAACACCAGCCCGAAGTGAAAGCGGAGCGAGTCCGGCAAAGAGTGTGTTGCCGTGTCGGATCTCTACTCATTGAGTCTCTCCCTTGTTTACTGAGGGAAGGTGATCCTCAGTAGTGAAAACATCAGCCCGAAGCGAGTGCGGCAAAGAGTGTGTTGCCGTGTGGGATCTGTCTTCATTGAGTCTTTCTACCTTGTTTACTGACGGAAGGTGGTCCTCAGCAGTGAAAACACCAGCCCGAAGTGAGTGCAGCAAAGAGTGTGTTGCTGTGTGTTCCCGTGGAGTCCTGTGGGGTTCTGAGACGGCGTCACCCGGGATACTCAAATCGCAGGCACTTTCTGCAGGTAACCGATTTGTCGTACTTTGACGTACTTTGATCGAACAGTAATCTAACTTTTAATAAACCTCTGCACTTTTTAATTCGAGTCATCACGACGACCTTGCAGGCAAAGGTACGCCTACAAAATACTATTATATCAGCAAGTAAAAAGAATACGCCACCCCTTTACTTAACATAACTTAACACTACCCCTCGAGGTAACTTGAGGGCAACCATCTTAGAAAACTCTGGCTGCTATATCATAAGCAGGCTGATGCCCACTGTTACAATCTGAGAAGTGGCAGCCTGATCTGGAGAGAAGACCTAAAGGCACCAGGATTACACAAAATGCTAGGGGCTAAAGATCAAGAGCCTACTATGTCCCACTGTCTCGTTAATCCATCACAAACGGAAACTCGAATTGATCACGATCAAATACAAATGAATACATCAAGTCATTGCCCTGTATTGCATGCTATGGGTAACTTACTCAAGAACAATTTAGATTACACGCTGTCTACATCCACAGTGAAGCGGGTGATAACCAAGGGGATGACAAATAAAAGAAGATCGCTCAGTGACAGCATCCTTTGTGAAGGAAGACTGTTCGACCAAATACATCTGGTGATGGACGGTGAAGATGCGGACATACGGGAAGAGGCCCGTCTAACACCTAATGAGGAGGATGTAAATAAATATAACAGAAAGCGGGGATCCATTTAACGCAAAGAGGGAAACTCAATGGATTGAGCCACAGAGCATAGACCGGGCAACCCTCCCTCCGCCGCTGCTCCCACTCCAAATAACTCAATGCCTGACTCCACCTTACCAGCTCTGAGTTTTGTTTTGAACTATTTGGTTAGTGTATCGAATTATTGAAGACCGAGGTCCAAATCCACTCAGGAACCCTGATTGAACTAACCAGGGAGGTGGGGGCTTGGGAGTCATCAATGGTCTGATTAACTCCTCGATTGCGAAAGACCTGAGGTTCATAAAGGAAGAAAGCAGGTCTCGATCAACGAACTTGATGGAAATCAAGTCAAACTTGGCCATCCTGGAACAGGAATTCCAATCAGTGAAGCTTGGAAGTTACAAAACTTGGGAGAGAACTTCATGGGACGAAAAACCTGACTGTGGACAACTTTCTGGAAGATGTTCTGCTGGATGATACTCCCCGGTCTCAATCTACTTTAGAGGAATTTATAAGGTTGGCCAAAGTGGGAGACCCCATATCGGTTATGCCAAAGAGGGCACCAAACGAAATGGGAGCTAAGGGACCTGCACAAACAGATAAAGAGACCCCATCCACTTCCTATCAAGTGGAGCCACCCAGTAGTGAGACTCCAAGGTCTATTCCTATACTAAATGAACTGAGTGGAAGTCGTAAGACTAAAAAAAAAAGCAAACAGCCAAAAGCAGAAAAGACAAAGAGAGGCACAACAAAGAAAATCATCTATTTAGGAAACTCCTGAAACTCAGCCCCAGAAGTCCAAGAACATCAAACAAACAAAGCAAAATAATACTGGGAAAATAAATGTTTTCAAGGCACTAAACAATGCAGCTTGTAAGGAAATATTCGAGGCCCCAATTCAGACTTCCTCCAAACAAACAAATACCAATGACTTAACACAAGGAACAGACTTTGGTTCAGGTAAGGTAATATCCTCACCAAATAAAAACCAGCCCAATCTATCAACAAATAAGATTAGTGTGGGCCTGCAAACAGATGACTTAAAAATGGAGGAAAAGGCTCCCCTACGCCTGGCTCCTATATTCCTCAAGGAGTTAGCCAAGTCACGCCAAGTGCAAATTTCCATGAATAAAATCAGTGGGGTCCCCTCACCTGGAAATGCCACGTCTGTAATTGACCCGAAATGACAAAACAAAGGTGGGCCAGTAATTATGCTGGTAGAAGACCCAAAGCTTCCGGAGACAACCTGTGCCCAAGAACCGGGTGAGATGTTGGCTCTAGATGATGAATCAAACGACAAGAAGCAACCTTGCCCCTTCACAAAAGCAAGAATATGGCTGAAGAGGACTCATCCTACCAAAGGTCAAGCGAGCTTGAATAGGGGAAATATCCTGGCCGTAACAGAACAAATACCAGGACTATTCCTATTGTCTTCTCATGACATTAACTGCATAAGCTTTCCATATAATCAAATTACATACATAGTTGAGGTGGTAATGAAATCCCAATTGGGAGTAAGAGTCATGTTGAACGCATCATGGACTTTAGAGACCTGGGGTGGAAGGATCCTTGTCAGTGCCTTCAATTAAACACAGTCTGAGGTTGGGAGCATCACACACAATATTGCAAAGTGGAGGGTACTCTCCAGAAAAATAATCTCTAGTGGGGGAAGCAGGAGAGGATGCTGCAAGTGGGAGGAGGGAACAGGGTGGAGAAATAAACAAAAGTTGGGCTTTACTGCCGGGAATTCTCAGTGAGGTATTTCAGATGTTGAGCAGTGTTTAAGATTTGCTTTAGTGGAGGATACCCTCCGAATCGTCAGTTGGAACACGCGTGGCTCCAATTCATGTAGGGGGGATCAGATGAAGAACTATATTTTTAAAGACCATGATCTGATTCTCTTACAAGAGACATGGCTGACAAAATCAATGCAATTAGATGATTTTATCTTATTTAATCAACTTGCCATTAAAGCAAATGGAAGAAGGCCATCTGGAGGTTACTGGTATCCATCCGTAATGCGAAGGTAACAACTGTTGAGTAGTTGCCCTCAAAAAGACTGGGGATTTTGCCAGTTCGATAGGTTTCCCTACACAATTGATCTGTAAGTCTTTGGTACTGGTCAACTTATACTGGTGCCCTGTGCATTCCAACTTGGCATCCTTCTTGGAGGACTTGGCTGATATACTGTCGGTGGTACGAATTAACTATCCAGGGGACAATGTCTTGGTGGTAGGCGATCTGAAATCTGATTGCCTGGGGATGGGTCCCAGAGAGTGCAAAGAGGTGTTTTGAGTAGGAACAGTCGTACATGGTTAAACTTCTTTGAGGAATGGAACCTATTTATTGCAAATGGCTCTATTATGAGGAGAACCATCTCAGGTTCTGGAAGCACCTCAAGACCTTCCTCTTTTCTTCTGCCTTCGCTCCCCCTCTCCCCTGCTGATATGTTCTCTCTTGGCACCGTGCACCTGGCCACCCTCTGTCCTTCGGGCCCAGGTAACTGCTCATCCTGCCAACCTCCCACACTGCCTCCGGGCTACCCTTTGCACTGGGGTCTGTATCTGTACCCATACAGCACCCCCCCTTTTTCTTCCTGCACTTATCAGACCTACCCTGTCTGCTGCCTTAAACCTAGCACTTGCAAATTGCGGGCTGCATTACCACTGTTTGTTGCCTTTATTATTTATTTATTGTTATTTATCTGTTTCTCCTCTGCTTCACACTTTCCACTTCTCCCCGCTTCCATGAACTTTTCCCCTCCCCCCTCTCCCATGCACTTGCGCGTTCTCAATGTCACTGGGCCTAGTAAGATCGCTGTTTTGTTCTCCCCTGTTCCCCTCCCTTGCCTTGTCGCGCTCTGAAACACTTGTGTATGAGCGCGATTGAAATAAAATAATAATCAATCTATCAATTTTAGGGGAGACAGCCCAGCGGCAAAACGTGAAGAAGTGGGCCTTTGTCCTTAACGACTATAGACTACATTATAATGTAGGACTATCGATTTAAGGAATGCAGAGTTCAAAGCTGTCGATATAGGTACCAGTGATCACATTCCACTGTTAACAGTCTTCAATTATCGAAAACGAAGTCCTCTAAATCCAACTAATCATACATCGCTTTCAGTTAATCAGGGGGAAAATCGTGTAGTCATGTAGTCCCTGTGCCCCCTCCCTTCCCCTCCCGCCCTCCTCCTGATGACCTCATATTGGATACGGTAACCACTATAGTGCGTAGGAGGTCACCTGATTCTTCTTCCCTACTTCTCTTCCCCCTCATACCCCTGCCCCCCCTTGCCTGTCCCTCCCCCCTTCTCCCTCCTCACATTGACCTCATATTGGATACTGTAACCACCATAGTGCGTAGGAGGTCACCTGGAGGCTCCTCCTTCCCCCTTCCCCTCCCTCCTCTGAGTAAATTGTTCTAGATACTGTATGCTTCATTCATTACTGTTATTCTATAAAGCATGTTGGTGTAAAGCACTATATAAACTCAATAAACATGTTTAAATGCAAAGGCGGCAATCTCAATTCCAAATTGGAAGATTTAATGGGGAGACAAGTTAATAACGCCTTAGACCCCTTGTCTCAACCAGGATCCTTTGTCCAGCTTCTCTGGGAAATAGATATACCCGTCCATAAACAAGGGTTTACCCAGAGGAAACATTCTCATAGTTATGATCAGGAGACAGCAGATTGTAAAAGAGCCCTGCGCAGTAACATTTGCAAACTGTGAAGAGAGGGGCTCGCCTTGAAGGATTTCCTAAAAGAAACGAGGTCCGTTTGTAATAAATACCATATTTGGTCAAGGTCCAAAAACTTTGAGAGAAGTAATCAGGATGGACTTAATATGCTAAAAGCTGTCACTGAATCCAACTCCCGTAACTTCTGGGGCCTAATAAATCCCCCAACACAACAACCATCTAGTGCTCAGTCAAATTGCATCACCGAATTGACATGGACAAAGTATTTTTATGGGGTTTTTGCGAAACTGAACCCATGTGGTAGTGGCATAAATCCGAAGACGAATTGGGAGTTAGAGATAGAAGAAAAAGAGATAAAAGACTTGATTTGCAGCAGGGCCAAATGGCCTTACAAATAAAACATTATGGTCTTCAATGGGTCTTTGAACCTCTATTCTTCTTAATCTCTTTAATAACATCATAAAAACTCATCAATGTCCCTCTTCCTGGAGCGCGGCCATAGTAATTCCTATATTTAAGAAAGGGGACCATGGGAAACCCTCTAACTACTGTCCTATAGCACTAGTGGATATATAGAGTAAAATCTTTGCACGCATAGTCCTGAAGGAACTGGAAAATTGGGCTGACCAGACAAATATAATATCAAAGTCCCAGACTGGTTTTCGTAAGGGGCTATCGACGTCACTGAATGGCCTGGTCCTAAACACAAAACAAATTAAACAGCAACGATTGTATGGGGTTTGGATAGACCTATCGAGGGCATTTGACACCATTAACAGAAGTAAATTATGGTGTAAATTAAGAGACTGGGGAATTCTGCACAGACTCTTGGCAATTCTCGTTCATCTTAATGATACCACAGTAATACAAGTCCAATTAGATCTTGAGGGCCATCTGTCCTCTAAGATTCCAATGAATAAAGGCCTAAGAGAGGGATGCATAGTTGCTCCCTGTCCTTTTAACCTTTTCCTAGCAGATCTCGGGAATAAACGTACCCCCCATTCACTAGTCGCCCCAGCATTTGGGAATCTTAAAATCACTGGCCTAGCCTATACGGACGATGTGGTCTTGATGGATCGCACTCCGATAGGCCTGCACGATTGATTGCAGCTTTTGCAAATTACACAAGTTCGAATGATCCTGTCATTAACCCTAGAAAAACATTTGTTATGACATATAATCATTCAGCTAAGAAAGGATCAGGAGGTTTCAAGTGGCGGCTAGCCGGTCAGAAATGACCAGTTGTTAAAGAAATAAAATACTTGGGCTTTATGATTCGATCGAATCCCTCATTGCTAGCACTGGAAGCAGACCTTGGAGAAAAGGTGATCCAACTAACTAGTCAAATGAAAAAAATCCTGTCTGTGTATTCTAGATTTAGACGTTTGCCTTTAATTAAATTCTACAAGGGCAAGGTAATCCCAGTTCTAATATGGCATTGAAATTGAAACGATGGCCCTCAAAATCAATTAGTTGCGCGTAGAGGGCCACATCTGGAAAAAAGTACTCAACCTTCCTCCATCTTTACCAATGCCCAGGTTACGCTATGACCTGGGGGAATAGGACGAAATGTCTGAAAAAAAATTACAGACCCCACCAAAAGTCCAAAAACACACACCACGAAACGTTCTAACTACCAAAAGTTCGAACTTTTCGTGGTATGTGTTTAGGTGTTTTGGTGGGGTCGGTGTGAAAATGTTTTTTTAAAAGGGCTGCGGGGGACTGGGGGATGTCCCCTGCAACTATCCCGACAGAACAAAAATAAAAAATAAAATAAGACGGGGGCTGCAGGGGTGTCCCCCGCAACATCATGCTCACTATACTACAGAGTATAGTGAGGGGGGTTGCGGGGGACACCCCCCCCCCCCGACGTGGAGAGGGCAGGAGCCCCCACAGCAGACCAGGACCCAGAGGATCCACGGCCTCGTGCATCTCGACAGAATCCCCCTACTGAAGGAAGATCGCGCTGAGGTACTGCCCCCTGCCCTGCCTGGGCTACTACCTGCAACTTCCTGTGCAGATTTGCATCCAAATTGGCCAAATACCTTGTATACCCCTCTCAGGACCGCACACACCGACAAAATCAATATTCAAAATGTCGGGCGCGATGCGCCCCGAGAACGAGGCTGTGTATCCTATGCGTAGCTAGGCAATGCGTGTTTATTTTTGTTTTCAACTCCAACTTCCGCCGTCAGGCGGAAGAGACCCGGCTGCCACATCTAAGGCCACTTAGAAGAAGACATTACGTCACTAGAAGCTGAGAATACTAAACCCATGGCACAAAACATCATCCTAGACTACTTCAACCTTGGCTATATGGCTATAATGACCCTAATGACCTACCAGCCACCTCCATAGCCAATGCACTATCCGAACAAGGTTTCTTACAAATAAGTACCCAACCCACTAATGAGAAAGGCAGGATACTCGATTGGGTAGCAGACCTGCACTGCACCATTACCCTAAAGGACTCCTCACCACTCGTGTGGACGGATCATTACCTTCTTTCCCTGGATATCAATGCCAACAACTCAGAGCCTAAGAAGCCCCCTATTGCACCACCTTGTCTGACTAGGAAAACCCAACATCACAACTGAGGCTATATTACCTTTGGTAGTCCCCATACTCAATGCACTACCTGCCACAACTGACCTGAAACTGTTGGTTAACACCTCCAATGACTCCATGACCAAAGCCATAGACACCATTGCCCCACTAAAACTGTGCGAAGGCAAACCCACAGCACATCTGAACTCCTAGTTCACCCCAGAACTTAAAATATTACGTGCAGAAAAGAGAAAACTTGAGACACTCTGGAAAATGGCCCCTCTATAGAAAATAAAGTTAACCTAACCAACATCACTGCTACATATAAAAGTGAGATCATTCACACCAAAAAAGAAACTTTCAAAATCAGAATAAATCAGGCAGGATCCAGCACTAGAGTATTATTTTACATCTTAAAGGAATTAGAAAACCCTAATCCACCTGTAGATATCTACACCAAGGACAAACCGTGGTGCACCAGCATTCAAAATGGTCTCTCCAACAAAATTACAGGGCTCCAAGCCAAAAATAGCTGACAAACAGCACCAACTTACCTCCAGCAATTTCGCCAGTCCAATCATGCCATCATCCGCACACCTTAACTCGGGTTTCAAATTCAACAATGTATCCATACCTGAGGTACAAAAAATCATAGCATCACTGAAACCATCTAACTGTAAAGGTGACAGTTGCCCATCTCAGATCATAAAAGATGCAGCCACAGATCTATCTCCTTTTATTACCAAACACTAGATCCGTCTATACCCACTAATTATAGATTGATCACCACTGTCTCTTTCTTACTGAAAATAAATCTTAGACAGAGTTGCATACCTGCAAATTCAAGACTATCTAGAGAAAAACTAACTATTATGAATCTGTCAATCTGGCTTTAGACCCCAACATGGAACGGACACTGCCCTTGTTGACCTTAAAAGTCAGATCGATGAACGAAAAGAGAAAGGTAGAGTTGCCATCCTAATTCTCTTAGACTTATCGGCAGCCTTTGATCTGGTTGACCATAAAATCCTATGTGACCACCTGTCATCGGCAGCACACTTCAACTCTGCTGTCACGTGGATCCAATCCTTCCTCACAAATAGAACCATGCATGTTTTCTCACCCACAGCCGCGGCCGACCCGATCCCCATCACCTGCGGTGTCCCACAAGGCTCCTTTGTATCGCCCACTTTGTACAATATCTTTGCAAAGCCCTTATTCGACAAACTGGACCGTCTGGGTGTCACCTACACCAACTATGCAGATGACACCCAGATACTCCTAACTATATCAGGTACGTACGACTCGATGTTTGCCGGATTAACAAAGTTTACACCATCATTCAGGCATGGATGGCCAAACATGGCCTCTGCCTGAATGATAAGACTGAGCTGCTCCTAGTCGGCTCACCCAACAACCTGCTGAAACTTAGTCCCAACTACAGTAGCATCCTCATTGATGGGAACAACATACCTATCGCCAAAAATGTAAAAAACACTTGGCTTCTACCTCGATGCCAATACCCACTTAACCAAACAAGTAAATATGACTGCCTCAGCCACTGCCTACACAGGCAAGCTGATCAGGGTGTGCAGACCCCTACGTCTTCCAATAGCTGCCTTATATTAGCCAGAGCACTTATACAGTCCAAACTGGACTACTGCAATGGTCTATACTTAGGCGCCAACCAATCCATAATTAGCAAACTGCAAGTTCTGCAAAATAATGCACTCAGAGCTGCATTAAACATACCTAGAAGAGAGCACATTTCTGCAATCAGAAAATTGTACAAATGGCTCTCCATACAAGGAAAAATTTACTTAAAAACCATCTGCCTTACCTACAAAGCTTTGAACCACCAAGCCCCACCATATCTCACGGATAAATGTACTCTAAAATCGTCAGCCAGAATTACTAGATCTACTAACACATCTTGCCTTGTGGTGCCCAGCTATAGCCTAAAAAGAGCTGGCGGATCTAGCTTCCCGGTCTTAGCCTCATAATTATGGAACACACTTCCACAGGACATCAAAACTATTCCTACCTTTCAAAAATTCAGAAGTCACTTCATCACATGGTTACTGAATAAAAACTAACACTGCTTATCTTATACCTGCACCCTGTACTCCCATTCCCTTGCCTGTATATATCATTATCCATGCCTTCCTCTTCTATTTGAATGTATTATTTGTATTCTGTCTGTATAAACTGTATAAACTGCATAAACTGTATAAACTGCATCTTGTAACCATTACCTTCACCTCAAAAGCGCCCAGATACCCCTGGGTCAGGCGCGTTATATAAATAAAATAAACAAACAAACTATAAGGCCTGAAGCCCTGTTTGCCCCTGTTCGCACCTATCTACATGCACCCGCTAAGACTTGTTCTGCCTCACCGATTGAGAACCACCCTTCAACTTCTTCAGCCGAACGCTTCACGAACGCCGCCAATTGAGCTGGGCTGCTACATATGTGAGTACTACTACCAGCTGCTCCATTGCTCTGCCTCTACTGCCTGCGTGATCCATGAGCTGACAAACTTTACCTAACATTAGCATACATCATTTCCCCTTTGAACGTGCCTATCGCGCTGTAGTGCACAGACTTGAATACCTATTTCTGAATGCATCCATGGGACCATCCTACCACGCTCTGCTGTTTTACGCCTACGGGACTAGCTTACTGCACCCTATTAAATGTGCCTTATTGAACTAGCCTACTGCACCCTATTGAATGTGCCTTATTGAACTAGCCTACTGCATCCTACTGAATGTGCCTTATTGAACTAGCCTACTGCACCCTATTGAATGTGCTTTATTGAACTAGCCTACTGCACCCTATTGAATGTGCCTTATTGAACTAGCCTACTGCACCCTATTGAATGTGCCTTATTGAACTAGCCTACTGCACCCTATTGAATGTGCCTTAGTGAACTAGTCTACTGCACCATATTGAATGCGTCTTATTGAACTAGCCTACTGCATCCTACTGAATGTGCCTTATTGAACTAGCCTACTGCACCCTATTGAATGTGCCTTATTGAACTAGCCTACTGCATCCTACTGAATGTGCCTTATTGAACTAGCCTACTGCACCATATTGAATGTGCCGTATTGAACTAGCCTACTGCACCCTATTAAATGTGCCTTATTGAACTAGCCTACTGCACCTTACTGGATTTGTTTTATGGGACTAGCCTACCTCACATTGTTGATGATGCTTTATGGGACTAGCCTACTGAAGGTGCTTGGATCCTATTGCACTCCTTAGCAACTGTGCCTGCCACTCTGTGTCCCTCAGCTCACACACAACCTTGATATTCAAGGGAACTGCGTCCAGCACTCACACCCCGCGTACATGGCAATCTTCTGCAGACCAACACTAACCCTAGCCACTATACTACTCTTAGTCAACTCTGACTCACTACTCTACCACATACCCAAAAGTATCCGACCCTCATCATCACTTCTATCCCGTACACTCACCATGACCTTGACCCAGGAAGACCCTATTCAGGCTTCTTTGCTTAACCAGCCACTCAGCCCTCTAGAATGGATCCGACGATTCGCTGCACCACCCACGCCATGGAACCAATGCCCTGTAAAGTACAGAAACCTAAGACTTGGCTCCCACCACTCAGAACACCCAACAAAAAACACCCCTACTATACCGATCCTAACTATCCACGTACCACCCCAAAGCATAACTCGGACTTGCCACCTATTGAAGAACCCCCTCTGATCAGAGGTGCCCTCATCAATGCACGGTCCCTAGTCGCCCACACGCTCGAAATTGCAGACCTTATATCCGCTAACAACCTCCACTTCCTGGCTATCACACAAACCTGGCTGTATCAAGCAGCAGGCCCAGCACTATATCTTGCAATCCCAGAGGGATATTCAATATTAAGGAAAGACAGGGACTCCGGTAAAGGAGGCGGAGTGGCCTTTATAGCCAAAACATCCCTAGACCTTAGAGCAACCCCAGCACCCAGTTTCTGGTCCGCAGAACTCCTCTCAGTTAAGTTCCAACTCACTGCAACACAAACTATCCTTATGCACCTCATTTATAGTCCTCCAGGCCACATAGCCTCATTTGAGGAAGAAATAGCTGACCTCCTCACGAACAATACTAAAACAGGATCTGAAATCATCCTACTTTGGGACTTAAACCTAGGCCTCAGTGATCCCAACAAAACTAATGTACTCTCTCTAGAAATTACCATCTCACAATTAGGGTTCAAGCACAGGGTTACGGCCCCAACACATAACAAAGCCAGAACTTTGGACTGGCTGGCATATCACAACTGCACCACCTCCATCCTTAAGATCGAACCAATTGCCTGGTCAGACCACCATGTCATTTCCTTCTCCATCCAAGGGAAGGTGCAGCCGAACACTGCACGTGCAAGCCTCCTGCAAACCCTCTCCATGAATAACTGCAACATCACGTTACACAGCCTTTGCCCTCTCATCCACAACATCTTGACCCCCGCAAACTACACAAACCTAGAGGTGGATCAACTTCCTGACCTCTATAACAAAACCTCTCGAGTCAGCAGTTGATACCATCGCCCCCATCAAACTTACCAAAGCCAAGCCAGCAGCCCACTTGAACAAATGGTTCACCCCGGAGCTTAAAATCCTCCGGAACTCCAAACGGGTGGCAGAATCCGCCTGGAGAAAAACACCTAACCTGGCCAACAAATCACTATTCATGACTGCAGCCACCACTTACAAATCAGCCATCCTCTAAGTCAAAAAAGAGACCCCTGACAATAGAATCAACAATGCTAAATCAAGAACAAAAGAGCTTGTCATTATCCTCAGGGAACTTGAGTCTCCCTCCACGCCTACCGAAACCTGCGTTAAAGACGCATATTGGTGTGAGAAAATCCAAAAAGCTTTGGCAGACAAAATCTCCATGCTACAATTTAGAATCTTCTTAATTATCAGATGCGTGGGCGGACCCACGCAGGCGCTTCCCCACCCTAAAGGATGATGTGCACTAGACCCACCAATCAGTACTTAGCTCACATAAACTCACAACTCCTCCCACCTCCCAGTCTGCCTCACAAAATCCAACATCAGACTGTTCCTTCTCCTGCCTCTCACCCAGTCGCCTCCCAGCAACGCCTTCCCACTCAGCTCAGCCACACCCAGCGCAGACAACCGAACCCTCATCAATTCTCTCTCCTCAACATGTCTCTCACACCTAGAATCAAACAAAAAAGTCCAGCCTAACTAAAAAAGTTAATTCTACACCACTAACCACTCCTAAAATTCCAACCTGCCCCCCTGCCCCCATTTTCTTTCACCCCTGTTTCAACAAAAGAACTGGAAAGCATCATCAAAGGCCTCAAACCTTCCAGATGTCGAGGGGACTCCTGCCCAGCCTCTATCAATCAGGAAGGCGCCAATGATCTTGCCCAGTTCATAACGCCCCTAATCAACTCGTCCTTCAAAACAAGCTCAGTCCCCAGAAACCTCAAGGAAGCTTGGGTCATGTCCCGCCTAAAAAAACCTAACCTTGACCCTAACAACCCCACTAATCATAGGCCAATCACCATGGTCCCTTACATCCTAAAGATCCTAGAAAGAGTGGCCTACTTGCAGATCCAGAAAAATCTGGAAGAGAACAACCTTTTGGGCTTTAGGCAATCTGGCTTTAGGCCAAGGCACGGAATCGAAACAGCCCTTCTGGAGCTAAAAATTCAGATGGACGAGGTGAAGGATAAGGGTAACCTAGCCATCCTCTTGCTGCTCGACCTCTCAGCAGCCTTCAACCTCGTTGACCACCAGATCCTGACAGAACATCTGGTGACCTCAGCTGCCTTCTCCATTCAGGTGACTGCCTGGGTCCAATCCTTCCTTGCCAACCGAACCACCCGGGTCTTCTCTCCGGGGGCTGCAACTCTCCATCCCCACTCTCTGCGGCGTCCCCCAAGGTTTGTGCGTTTCACCAACCTTCTACAATATCTTCACTGTTCTACCAACCAGACAACCTGGGTATCACTTACACAAACTATGCTGACAACACCCAGGTTCTCATCTCCCTCTCCGGCTGCTATGAAGAGGTCTCCACCCGGACTAACAACCTCTACCTGGAGATCCAAGCCTGGATGGCAGAACAGGGCCTATGCCTCAACAACGAGAAAACTGAGCTCCATCTCGTCGGATCCCAACCACGGCTTAACAAACTGGACCCCTGTTACGCTTCTATCAACATAGATGGTAACCTAATTACAGTAGACAAAGAAATCAAAACCTTAGGAGTCTACCTTGACTCCACACTCTCACTCAGAAAACAAGTAAACGCCACAGCCTCCTCCACAGCCTACACAAGCTCATCAATGCCTGCAAAGCCTTCCTCTCGCCATCTAGCTGCATTACCCTAGCCAAAGCGCTAATTCTCTCAAAAATCGACTACTGCAATACTCTCTTTCTTAGCACCTCAGAGCACAACCTGAACAAATTACAGGTGCTTCAGAATAATGCCCTCAGAGCGGCCCTGAGCATCCCACGACACTCTCACATCTCTAGCTTTAGACAAGATGCCCACTGGCTCCCAGTACGTGACCGAATCACATTCAGATCTCTTGCCATCGTCCACAAGTGCCTTTCTAAAGACGTCCCCAAATACCTAGCAGATAAATTCAGCAAACACGTTTCAGCCAGACCAACGAGAACGCTGTACTCCCATTGCCTATCCATCCCCAAAGTCGCCCTAAAAAAAGCAGACGGCTCCAGTTTCCCGGTCCTAGCAGCCAAACTATGGAACGCTATAACTGTGAAACTTAGAGAAGAACCCTCCTTTTGGACCTTCAGAGCCTTAACCAAGTCCTGGCTGGCCAACAAGTACTCTTCCATTGCCTGACTCACCCACTGCCTCATCACTGTATCATCTTATGTTTTCTCCTTCTGACCACCATGTAACCTGGTCACATGCACTTACTGTCATTATCTTGTATGTATATGTATAATTTGTTGTAAACTGCTCTAAGTCAATGGCGCCCAGTTACCTCAGGGTTAGGTGCGCGGTACAACTAAACTAAACTAAACCCTGCATGTTTGCATGGGACATGTACGAATATTTTGTATTCGTGCATTTCCCATGCAAACATTTCTGTCGTGGCAAAATCAGCCATGGAAAAAACACGTAGATCCGAAATGGGCTTACAATCCCTACAATCCTATTCTGCATGGAAAAGGATTTCACTATTCAGATCAATCATAAACCCACAGAAAAATTATCTTCTTGTCGACATCAGTGTTTTGTTGGATAATAATACCAACACATGTCTATGTGAACTGAAGCAGGAAGCCGTAGTCCAACTGCTGAAATGTTGCTCATCTGAAAAGGGACTGGTTGACAACCCACTGAAGGTAAAGAAACTCATCGGCCTGAATGATTGGATAGAAACAAGGGCTTCATTTGTTAACGGGTAATTCATGGAATAAATGTGTGCCGAAAACGGGCGTTTACGCGCGCAAGAGCCTGTTTACGTATTCATGGAACACATTGCGCGTGGCTTACCTGAGACCTGTGTTGAATCCGAGCGGGTTCAACACGTCACTGCGACACCACGAACGCCTTGCGCGATACGGCCAGAGAAGGCACACACGATCCAGCGCGCACACACCTAAAAAGGGGGCAGAAAACATGGAATGGGGAACACGCGAAAATGTGGGCGTTATGGGGCAAGTACCTGCAGTAAAATCCTTGCAACACGCGCTAACAACACGTATTCATGGAATCGACAGGGCTCAACGGCGCGCAGCAAAAGAAGCGCAAACCCGGAAACACGTACGCCACGTGAAAGTAGGCGTAAGCACCCCATGCACCAAAGCCAATACATAAAAGTGCGTGCAAACAAAAAACGTGCGTGTACAGATACGATGAATGTAACATTCCTCGCAGCAGTGATCGTGGGACACCGCAGGAGGATAGCTAGGCCCAGCATTTTTTTACCCAGGGCCAGCCTTTTTGGGATGCCTGATGACCAGGTCTATGGCAGGTATAGGTTTCCACCTCATATCATCCTAGCCTGGTGACTGAGTGGGAGGATGACCTCACAATCACCCACCCTGTGCTCCCAAGCACTGAGCCCCTTGGAAAAGTTGCTCAATGTACTGCATTCTTTGGCCACTGGGTCATTTCAGCGGACAACTGCCATAGTTGGGGGCGTCTCACAGCCCACGCAGTCACGCTGCCTACATCAGGTGTTGGCAATCATGACTGCACGCCCCTCAGTCCGCAGGCACATATAAATGCCCAGAACACCCACAGAAAGGCAGGCCGTGCTCCAGGACCTTTATGGGGTGGCACACTTCCCCAAAGTGCTTGGTGCCATTGATTGCACCCATGTGGCCCTACATCCATCTAGTGCCACTGAGCACATCTATCGCAATCACAAGCACTGGCATTCCATCAACGTGCATGTTGTATGCAATGCCAAGAAATCATCACCTCTGTATATGCAAACTATCCAGGGTCCACCCATGATAGTTTCATATTCAGAATGTCACCCCTAAACCGGGGCATGGCAACACATGGCTCATTGGTGAGTACAAATGCCTGTGCACATGCATGCATGTCACACGCAGGCAAATAGACAAAGCCAACTAATGACAACCATTCTCACCTCCCCAGGGGACAGTGCCTACCCTCTAAGCACCTACATGATGACGCCAATACAGAACCCCACCACACCACCCCAGGTAAGATACAACGCAGCCCATATTGCAACCAGGGCCATAGTGGAGCACACATTTGGAGTGCTCAAGTCATGCTTCCGCTCCCTTGACCACTCCGTTGGCCGGCTACTATATGCACCACCAGTAGTGTGCAGGATCATTGTGGCAGCATGTGTCCTGCACAATGTTGCAACACAGCGGAGCGTACCGGTGGACATGGTGGTGCCCCCACGTGCACGCCCGCTGAGCATGGGTGGGGCAAGGGCATGTGGTGAGGCTGCCCGTACCCAGCTTGTGGCATAATTATTCACCTAAAATCTCACCCCTGCGGAGTGCACAAAGGCCTGGCACATTCCAGGTGACAATCGATGATAACAAAGGGACAATCAACTGTCTCAACCTTACCATCCTGAGAATGTGTCCTTGGAAGTCCTATGTTGTGTGCATCCCTAGCTACTTAAACCAACTGTTACGCTCACCTTGTCTCCGCGGGGGCGTCGGGTGCTGCTGGATGGGCGGGTGTCTGCTTATCTGTTATGGGGTGGATCAGCTGTGGTATCTGCTGGCCATCCTGGGGGTCAGCTCCTACAATGAGGGAATAACGATAATTGAGGGTTGTGTAACGCTCACCTGATTCCCGTAGAGGCGCCGGTCTTGACTGGGCGTATACCGTATCTTCAAAGGTGATGTGTAACACACGGCTGGCTCTTTGGGCTGGACCTCTGTGCACTGTATGTCTGACTCGAAGGGTAAGATGTCTGCAGATAGA